>NC_133361.1:54705530-54953870 GCF_049309525.1 Garra rufa
CATAACATAACATAACATAACATAACATAACAGTAAGAGTTCCCATAACTTATTGGCTGCGACATAACATAACATAACATAACATCATAACATAACATAACATAACATAACATAACATAACATAACATAACATAACATAACATAACAGTAAGAGTTCCCATAACTTATTGGCTGCGACATAACATAACATAACATAACATCATAACACAACATAACATAACATAACATAACATAACATAACATAACATAACATAACATAACAGTAAGAGTTCCCATAACTTATTGGCTGCGACATAACATAACATAACATAACATAACATAACATAACATAACAGTAAGAGTTCCCATAACTTATTGGCTGCGACATAACATAACATAACATAACATAACATAACATAACAGTAACGGTGCGTTCACACCGGACGCGACTTGCGCGGAAAAAACGCGCTATTCGCGCGTAGTTGAACGCTTGAACATTTGAGTTTACTCGCGCCATTCGCGCGGTAAAATTCGCGTCATTCGCGCGTGACATTTTCTTCACAACACGCGAATTCGCGTCAAGGGAGGGGCTTCTGCCACTTGTCAGCGGGAAAGTAGTTGTAAAATAGGTGAATGAGCTCAATTTGCCAGCTTTAGCTTGCTTGTAGTCTCAATATGTATGTATATGTAGGTTAAATTGAGTAAAGAGCGTTTTTTAAAACTAACCAGATTGTCCGACCTCTTCACTCACTTTATTCCTAGCAAGAGATCCCTTTTATTCCTGTTTCTACAAAAGTCCAAAGATGTATCGTACAGCTCCGAGGAACCACAGACAGCAACGGTGATTTCGTCCGCCATTGTTGTTTTGGATTTCTGCCTCCGTCACTACTAGAGCAAGCTCCTGATTGGTTACCGCGGCGCGGAATTCCGCCGAAGTTCAGATTTTTGAACTCGCGCGTTTCGCGCGATTCGCGCGAATGGCGCGGCAATCGCTTGAACGCTCAATGCGCGCCGCGCCATTCGCGCTATTCGCGCGTTTCGCGCCGCCTCATTCGCGCGTTTCGCGCCGCAGGATGGCTATTCGCGTCTTTGCATTGACTTAACATGTAAATCACTCGCGCTTGCCGCTTCATTCGCGTCCGGTGTGAACGCACCTTTAGAGTTCCCATAACTTATTGGCTGCGACATAACATAACATAACATAACATAACATAACATAACATAACATAACATAACATAACATAACATAACATAACAGTAAGAGTTCCCATAACTTATTGGCTGCGACATAACATAACATAACATCATAACACAACATAACATAACATAACATAACATAACATAACATAACATAACATAACATAACATAACATAACAGTAAGAGTTCCCATAACTTATTGGCTGCGACATAACATAACATAACATAACATAACATAACATAACATAACATAACATAACATAACATAACATAACAGTAAGAGTTCCCATAACTTATTGGCTGCGACATAACATAACATAACATAACATAACATAACATAACATCATAACATAACATAACATAACATAACATAACATAACATAACATAACATAACATAACATAACATAACAGTAAGAGTTCCCATAACTTATTGGCTGCGACATAACATAACATAACATAACATCATAACACAACATAACATAACATAACATAACATAACATAACATAACATAACATAACATAACATAACATAACAGTAAGAGTTCTCATAACATAACCTATAACAAAACAGTAAGATTTCCCATAACATATAATATAACAGTAAGAGTTCCCATAACATAACATAACATAACATAACATAACATAACATAACATAACATAACATAACATAACATAACAACAGTTAAAGTTTCCATAACATAACATAGACTTCTTGGCAGTTTTTTTCTGCTTTTTATTTTACCATCAAACATAACATAACAGTAAGTCTGCAATTCCCATAGGTTTTTTGCCGCTTATCCCGCATTTTATTTGACCATCTAAAATAAAATAAAAATGTATATTTATTTTATAAAATTAATATTATATTTGAATAATAATTGTACACATATATAATTATTTTTAAATAACTGAAAAACTCCATGGCAATGTAATCACTGTGTTTTCCTCACTCTCTTTTTAAAAAAACTCAAATGTCTTTCTCTCTTCCTTGCTCTCTTGCTCATACATACACACTCTTATCTTATCTAATGCTCACTGCTGCCACATATAAACAATGAAACACCATGAATATTTAGCTGTTGCTTCTTTCCCCCAGTGGGCAGACATGGTTTGAATGAGATAACTGTATTTTCTGTAGTGCCGTGGTAAATACATGCCTCAGCTTCCTGAACAGGGTAAAAATAAAATCGGCTGCATGTCACAGCACTATAGTTTGTCTTTAAAAACAAGTTGCTCCTTATTGTGCTAATTACAACTTTGATGACAGGACACAATCAGAGAAACCGATTCATTTAGCATTTGAGGAATTAAGACAAGGAACGTAAGTGCAAACATCTTTGTTTACATTTTCCTCATATTATACAACAGAACTGTTGCTTTTATTTGATTTATTCAGTCTGAGCTGGATAATGAGCTCAGTTTGTTTCCTGAACCAACATAAGAAGGATGCAAAATCTCTGTAAAGCATTCTGAGTAAATGCATTGATGTGACATTCCCTTCATCTCTCATCTTTTGCTAGGGTTTGGTATATACTGCAGTGTTCAGGCTAGAAGAAAATATTTCATGCATTCAATACACTGTAAAAGATAATTTCCTTAAAGCAAATTGCATAAGATATTAAGATATTTTCTTGTTTCAAGTATAAATCAAACAGAATTTAATGAGGTTTGCATTAATAAGGTTACACAATTATACTTCTCAAGTAAATTCATCTTGTTTAAAGGAAGCGGATTTGACACCAATACTGATTTTTTTCCGTCTCATCTTGTCTGCAAACTTTCCCATCAACATTTAAATTCTGTTGCAGTGAGCCTTTTTCATTTTTGGCAGTCTATAAAGCTTTTCCCATCTTTCCTTGTTTAATTGGATGCTATAAATTCACAAAATTTATGACTTTCTGTTCTCAGCTCGAATACAAAAGGACAGAGGACAGGCGCAGTAATTCACATGGGGGTGTAGAGCTAACACCACTCCACAGAATTGCCTTTTGTTCAGCGTCTGGTGGATCAGAACACCCGCAGAATGATCCTTCCTCAAACTCCACAAGGAAGTCTTGCTTTGCTGTAGCTACCCATAAGAAAAGACTGTTATTAAGGGTTTTGGTGCAAAATTATGTCGAATTTTCTTGTAGATTGAGTTCCTAATGAAAATTCCGAAGACACACTTTTAAATTATCCCATCCATTCCAAGTATGTAAACAACCTGGCTATTTTCACTAAGACCAAACCACATCAAATGCAAAGTATAATAATAAAAAAAATCTGGGCTAACTCTAACTGAACTGCATTTCCTATAAAGCAGGAAACATTTATTTATGAAATTAAACTATAAAGTGTTTCACAGAAGAGACGTAATATGGGCCAAAAGCAAAAACACATTTGGTATATAAATTACTTGCTGCATTTTTTCTAGAATTATTAGGATTTCTTAATGTTTGTGGGAGCAGGACAGGCCAGTCCAATTAATCTAAAAGCCCATTTACACCAAGGATCATAACTTTAAGGTTTGATTAACCCAGAGGCTTAACGTTATTTTAGTTTTTGAAAGGAAAGCGCCGATCCCGATCTTCATACGCATCTATGTTGCAAATCATTTGTGATGCAGCTTCACCCACAGCAAAAGTGAGTATAAGGGTTTTTTATGCATCTTTGCAAATGGCCTTTCTTAATAATGTGCTAGTTAGCAAGTTTCGCAGCTAAACGCAGCTAAAGTAACCATTATGGCTCATCATCCCGCAGCAGAGAGGGGCGGGGCGAGCAGAGCTCATTAGCATTTAAAGGAACATGCAACAGAATAGCTCACTCTAAAAAGGGCTGATTTTGACAAGATAAAAAGAACATTTTATTCATTATTAGCACACTCTGCAGTAGGACTGTTGTAACAATTATTTTGGTAATTGAGTAATCTGTCGATAATCCTAGCGATTAATCAAGTAATCTGATCATTCTAATTGTTTTTGTGGTAATAAAAGTTGAGCTAAGTGAGCAATAGACTTTAAAATTACTTAAATAGCAATGAGGCAATAATAATTAGTTAAAAAAAGTATCAAAAGCAAGTAATAATATGATTTTATTGAACAAAACTGTTAAAATACATGATGTATTATAAACATTAACAACAGAACTAATACATTACTATGTATATTACAACAGCGATTGTTTTTACAACGATCTAATCCTTGTTTAAAGGGACAGCTCACCTAAAAATGAAAATTTGATGTTTATTACCCCCAGGGCATCCAAGATATAGGTGACTTTGTTTCTCCAGTCGAACACAAACGAAAATTTTTTACTTAAACCGTTGCAGTCTGTCAGTCATATAATGGTAGTCAATGGGATCCATGGCTTTGAGAGTCCAAAAAACATACACAGACAAAACCAAATTAAACCCTGTGGCTTGTGACGATAAATAGCGCTCTTAACACATGAAACAATCGGTCTGTGCAAGAAACTGAACATTATTTCTACATTTTTTTTTTTTTTTTACCTCTGATTCACCGCAATGTCCAACTCTGGCATAGTCAACACGTGCGCAGAAGCGATTTGTCACGCATATACATCACTCATTGTTTACACAGAGAGATTGTGGGTACGACGGCTACTCAAAATGGTAATTACTTGTGCTTATCCTGATTGTTGTGACCGATTAAAAACTAAAAGATTATTGCTTGCGCAAACTCATCCAGGAGTGTTGACTTTTCACCAACTCCCAACTTTTGAGCCTGATCGACTGAAGTTATGCTCGCTTTTTGTCACGTGCCAGATGTTGTGAACGCGCTCATGACAGTTGGACATTGCGGTGGATCAGAGGTAAAAAAGGATATAAATACTGTTCAGTTTCTTGCACAGACCGATTGTTTTGTGTGTTAAGACCTCAATGTATCGTCACGAGCCACAGGGTTTAATTTGGTTTTGTCTGTGTATGGTTTTTTTTGGACTCTCAAAGCCGTGGGTCCCATTGACTGCCATTATATGACTGACAGACTGCAACGGTTTGAGTTAAAAATCTGTGTTTGTGTTCTACTGAAGAAACAAAGTCAAATTTCATTTTTTGGGTGAACTTCCTTGTGAAAAAAACAGCTATAACCAGCCTAGGCTGGTCAACCAGCCTGGTTTTAGCTGGTCATAGCTGGTCAGTAGGCTGGTTTTAGAGGGGTTTTGGCCACTTTTCCAGCCTGGCCAGGCTGGTCGAGCTGGTCTTAGCTGGTCAGGCTGGGAAACCACCAGCTAAAACCAGCCTGGCCAGGCTGGGAGACCTGCTAAAACAAGCTAAGACCAGCCAACCAGTCTAGACTGGTTTTAGCAGTCTTTTTTCAGCAGGGTTATCCCTTTAATATTGACTAAACAACATTTAATTTAAATGTCCACTTAATCTTTAATATTTGAATCTGATGAAATGGTGCACGCTGCGTTCCTAGATAAACGTTGTAATAAACCCAAACTTACAGCAATAAGAAGAGATGGAGTTTGAGACAATCACTTTTTTGCTGGTTAGTTGACACAGGCAAATTCCAGCGAGGATTTTTTTTAAATCGAGTACTCAAATTGAATTGAGGAATCGTGACAGTTCTATTCCCAGATAACACACGGATGTCTGCAAGATGTCTGTTAAAGATCTCTTGATCTGGAAAGCATCTTCTGCCCCTGGTAAAAAAAAAAAAAGCTGGTCAACCAGCCTGGTTTTAGCTGGGTTTTGGCCACTTTTGGCTGGTCAGGTTGGTTTTAGCTGGTGGTTTCCCAGCCTGTCCAGCTAAGACCGGCTACTTCCAGCTTAAACCAGCTAAGACCAGCCAACCAGCCTAGACTGGTTTTAGTTATTTTTCTTTCAACAGAGGTGTACAAACGTCTGGCAGACGTCTGTAAGATGTCAGTTTTGGGTTCTGAAGTTGAGTCTTGTGGAGCTATATACTCAAGCTCTGGTGGATTCTGATTGGCTGCCAATGTTTTATCGTTCATCAACTGGAGGAAAATGTGATTCCAACCATATAGTTCCTCTGCTTCGTTATATCGGTGACGTGGACTTCACTATTCTCATAGAATTAAAATGGATTTATTGTAAGAACTTTATAGTTATAGTTATGGTTCTCGGTCTGAACGGCTCCTAAGAGACGAAGATAAAATCCCCATGAGTCGTGTAACGATTCTGCTCCAACATGAAATGGCTCCACTGCAATAAATTTACATGCAAAATGCCTATTAGTCACCCGCTACTAGCAATATTAATCATAAATACGCTTGTGTGGGAGACTGGTGTGAAGGTCTCTCTTACAGTAAGGGTACATTGCACCTAAACACCCAGAGAGAGACAACTGAAAATAGTCATTATGGTGTTATTTCCTTCAGAGAACGTTCTCACAGCTTTTTCAGCTCCAAAGGGAGACCTTGCTTTTGTTCCCTAGAGATTTACCCTGGAAGGAAAACACACCTATGCGCGCACGATAAATAACGTCTCTCTGTGAGACCTGACAGTCAGTTCATTTTGCACAGCCAACCATGACTTTTAGGGGAATGGACTCTGTGTCATGCTGTGACAAATGCAAATAATATTGCATGTGTGTGCGGAGAGGCGTGTTATTTATGATAGCGGTGGCTGCTGGGGCCGGTGGAAAGTCAGAGTTATGTGTTAAACGGTAAAGATGGCCTTCACTTTGGTCCAACAATGCCAGCCTGAGCGGCGGACACACATTATGCCATCTGAATCAATGAGGGAGTTGATTTATGCAGTTGATTATGCGCTAGATTACTCCCTCACTTTGGTTATTACAGTGTACGCGTCTATTTCTTCCCACTTGCTACTGGCTAAAAGTAATTATACAGCAAGGATGCGATGACGGCCTGAGAAGATCATCCATTTACAAAGAGAAACTGGCCATCTGTGGTATTTGTTTAGCATTACAACGAAAGTGAGAGATCAGTATCTTATGGGAAACAAGCTGGGTCAAATGTAGCTAAACAAAATGAAAAAGATTATTTAAAGCATGACAATGAAATGTCCAACACATTTTGAATGTGAAATATGATCTTGAAATGTTTTTAGCTAGGCTGATATTTAGTCATATGACAGTCATGTTTGAAATCAATACTGCATTACACATGTTTAAGGTATGTAGCTATGACTGTGCAAGAGGTTGAGTATAATTTCAGGAATCAGATTAGGTGTATCATGTTCTAGATTTCCCACTATCCACTTCAGCCAGCTTTCTAAAAGAAGCTACTGACCCATTAAGCTTGCACATAAATTATTCCTTATTGATGAATTAAGCACTGAAGCGAAGGATTCTTCTGGAAAAAAAGAGACTGCAGCATCGTAATTTCCCATTCTTCTGCTCACTCACCCACGAGATTGGTTTGAAAAGTCGTAAGGCATTGATTATGGCGGTGTGAATCATTCATTCATACCTTAATTTGTTCATTCATCAACTTAATCATTCATTTTTCCCTATTAAAAATAACGACTGCGTGTAGTGTCAGCTCAGTATGGTAATATGCATTGCATAATTTATCTGAAAGCCTATGACGGTGTAACATACAATCATAAACTCTAAGACAGTTAATGAGAAAACCCTACTGGATATAATGCTTCAGACACATGGCCATTTATATAAATTGCAGTAGCACTGGTGCAATTGCGCCACCTAGTGGAGGATTTAGTGACCCTGAAAATCTGATCTAATGTATTACCTACTGAAAGCTTGATTTTATTATTTGATCGAATCAAGTCCTTTTAAAAACGTTTTCAAAAATGTAAACATCAATGCTTTTAAAAATGAAAAACTGCTGAAAATATACTTTGGTTCTTCATCAGAACAGATTTGCGGAAATTTAGCATTACATCACTTGCTTGCCAATTTATCCTCTGAAGTGAATGGGTGCCGTCAGAATGGGAGTCCAAATATAATAATGATAGTACATTTTTTATCTTCAAACCATTGCTTCTGGCTAAAATGTAAGTCTTCCATTCATAATATTGTTTTTTCCAATGAAAAGTTGTTGCTTTTCACTTCATAAGACATTAAGTGATGGACTGGAGTGGTGTGGATTACTTGTGGATTATTGTGATTTTTTTATCAGCTGTTTGGACTCTCATTTTGACGGCACCCATTCACTACAGAGGATCCATTGATGAGCAAGTGATGTAATGCCACATTTCTCTAAATCTGTTCTAATAAACAAACAAACTCATCATTTTCAGCAAATGTTCATTTTTGGGTGAACTATTTCTTTAAATTTTTTACATACTGCATACTGTTTCACATACTATTTTCTTAAAAATAGTAGTATGAAGTATATGGGTCATTCTACAGAACTGGTCCGAACTGCTGTCTCACAACCAGAAAACACATTTAAAAAGCATTTAAATATTCAGATTTGAGATGTTTGCCAATATCCTTTTATTATCTATTGAAACCCACAATAATATTTAAAATATCAGTAAGCTTAATATATATAAAATCATCATTTAGTGGGTACTGTCAATTGGAAGGTGGCTGTCCCGAACCCTAACCCATAAAATTCAACTTATGAAAATGATATTGAAATATTTTTTTGCATTTTATTCCATTGTTGTTTTTAAAAATGTCTTTTTCATTTTGTAAAGAAGTGAAGTTCTACTCAAAGATACTAATCAAAGATAGCAGAACTATCTTTGAGTAGATTATCAAATTAATTAATTAATAAATAATACCAGTAGTAAAAGAATAAAACACTTCAGATGTTAGACAGTAAGTTAAAGTACTGTAGGTGTCAGACAAATTCAGCTGAAAGCAACTGGTCTTGATTTGTGATGCTGTACATCAGTTGTCTACTTCTGGGGGCTCCCACCCAAACGGGACGTCACTAGACTCCTGATCGCTGTGGGAATCTCATCCCCCTATGAATGGACCATATGCACGGCCACTTCTGCATACAGAATGAGACAATCCATTTGCATAATTTACTTTGAGAAGAAACGAATGCCCCTGTCAGAGCACGCAAATCAGTGGACACCAAAGAAAAGTGCCTGAGAGCGACTTCTGAGGCGACAGGAAGAAGAAGGCAGGATAAATCTGTAGTAAAAAGTACTTGAACACGGTCAAGTGCGGGAGGCCCACCAAGGCGAGACTGCAGGGGTCAAGATGTTTCACCTAGGCGCAAGTCTCATAAAAAAAAGTCTTGTTGCTTTAGATTGAAATTTTACTTGTTGGTCTACTTTGATGAAGACCATAACCTGCCACAGATGCTAATGGGGACAGTTTATGCTGTTTATAAGTTTAAAACACACTACCATTCAAAATGTGGGTTTTTAAAAATCTCTTATGCTCACTAAGACTACATTTGATCATAAATAGAGTAAAAACAGTAATATAGTGAAATAATATTACAATTTAAAATAACAGTTTGAAAATTTGAATATATTTTAAAATGTAATTTATTCCTGTGATCCAAAGTTGAATTTTTAGCATCATTACGTCAGTCTTCAGTGTCACATGATCCTTCAGAAATCATTCTAATATGCTGATTTGCTGCTCAAGAAACATTTCTTATCACTGTTGAAAGCAGTTGTGCTGCTTAATATTTCTGTGGAAACTGGATTTTGAAACAATTATTTGAAACAAATCTTTTGTAAGATTCTACGTGTCTTTACTGTCACCCTAAACTGATCAGTTTAATACATCCTTGCTTAATAAAAGTATTTCTTGCAAGAAACCTTTAACTATTTTATTTTCTAAAATTCTAATCACTTCCAATGTTGACCAGTAGATGTCAGTGCTTCTGCCAAACAATCAATCATTCCACCAAAGCACCGGTTATTACGGTTACTTTTACTACAATAAAACTATGGTAACTTACTATAATGAACAACTATTAATACAAGACTTTAAAAAAATAAAAACGCGAAAAATATAAACAAACAGAAGAACAGATTTGCCAATAAGGAGGTAAGCAGCAGGGATATATTTTTGTAGCAATAGCCAACATACGTTGTATGGGTCAAAATTATCGTAAATATCATGTTCCATGAAAACATTTTGTACATTTTCCTCCGTAAATATCAACACTTAATTTTTGATTAGTAATATGCATTGCTAAGAACTTCATTTGGACAACTTTAAAGGCGATTTTCTCAATATTTAGATTTTTTTGCACCCTGAGATTCCAGATTTTCAAATAGTTGTATCTCGGCCAGATATTGTCCAATCATAACAAACCATACATCAATAGAAATCGTATTTATTCACCGTTCAGATGCTCTCAATGTCAAAAAATTGACCGTTATGACTAGTATTGTTGTCCAGGGTCACATATTAGCATTTAGCTTATTGTCGTATAATAGCAACAATAATAATATGCATTATAACGAAGGTATTTTGTCTGAAACTTTGGTTGCTGTGGTAAATTTTAGTAAATGATTTAATTACCCTGCTGAAACCCCCCCCCCTGCTAAAATAAGCCTAGGCTGGTTGGCTGGTCTTAGCTGGTTTAAGCTGAAGTAGCTGGTTTTAGCTGGTCTCCCAGTCTGACCAGCTAAGCCAAGCCTGGCCAGGCTGGAAAAGTGGCCAAAACCCCTCGATTAGGGTCGATTAGCATTGCTGAATTGTTATCATCTATTGTACTGTTGTTGGCCTTCAAATATTCAGTTTAGCAGCTGACCAAATATAGTCTTTTCAATGGCCAGTTCTTAAACTTACATTTTATTCCCCCAAATCTGAAACATGCGCTAACAGTCACTCGGTGAGCATCCAGTCTCACTAGCATTCATAACTAGCGGTTAGCAAACCCGAAAACAACGAGCTCTCTTTTTTGCCTGCTGAACTTGAGCCCGAGTGCTTCACTTGACACTTGTCAACCGTTTTAATGAAACTTCCCCACTCGGCATTCCCAGCATCCACCCCCCAGCCAATCCTATCTCTGATTCTCTCCCTCGCTCTTTTCATTCCTTTCATTAGCCTCTTACGGGGTCATGGATGAGGCCCTGTCCGCCAGCCTGAGGTAGCAGCCATCGGAGGCCCACCCTAGGGAAAAAGCATGTGTTATCCCTCTCCCTCCCATCCAGCTCCAGTCAAAAGTTCAAAGCCGTGCCTTTAAAACAGAGAGTGGTGTGTGTGCTAGCTCCCCTCCCATGCAGGGTCACAGCTTGGCTGGAGTTGGAGCTGGGGAGATGAGAGGGCCGGACGGCTGGGGGGAGGCGGAGGTTCTCACATGAAAGGTCTGCAGCCGAGGAGAGAGTCCCAGACCTAGACACAACACAAGGGATCAGACTGGCCCCCCATCCCCCTTAGCCGCAACACTTCCCACCAAAGAACAGCTGGAATGTGACCTGTTCCAGAACCGAGGCCAGGACTGACTGACAATAGAATCCATCAGGATGGGGGGGTGGGATCGGGTCTCTATCATAAAGTATGTCCCCCCTTATCAAAGCTCATTCAACAACGCCTTATGAAGCCCCACAGCCGCTTGCGGAAATTTTCACAAGAACCATCCATGTTTTGATTGGAAATGTCTTTAATCGCCCTTCTGGTGTAGTTCCATAAATGTTTAATACATTTTCAAATAGTTATAATCTCATTATACGTTTGCCATTGAATGGTTTGACAAAAAACACAGAACATACTTTGTAAAGCATGTACACAGGACTACCTTTGTATCAATTTATGGTAGTAAAAGCATAAATAGACGGAACAAAGTACAATGATTACAGCACAAAAGACTATGGATTAAAATAAGGTGCAAGAGTATTTAACATGTCATATTTTTTATGTTTAAGAATGACATGGCTTCATAATTAAAGGTGAAATGTGTAATTTCTCGCCGCCAAATGAAAGAGGTACTGGTTGAACCAATGTTAATGTGCCGGCTGCTCAAACTAACTAGCAATGCGCACTTCTGTTTACACTTTTCTGGGGAATCAATTCATACAATAGCTTATTTGGAATTGCCTCTCCATGTTTCATGTTCAAGGATTAGTTCCAATAGAATTCAAATTTCCTGCTAATTTATTTACCCCAATGTCATCCAAGATGTCTTTCTGTAGTTGAATAGAAAAGGTTTTTTTGAGAAAAACATTCCAGGATGGGTCACAGGTCCTCAAAGGGCTCTACACGATCCCAGCCAAGGAATGACGGTGTTATCTAGAAAACTGTAATTTTCTAAAAAATACAAATTTCTAAAAACCACAAATGCTCATCTTGCACATTACGTAGTCAAGTTAGAAAATACCAACCCAGTGTTTACAAAGTGAACAATGTTGGACAACAATGTTAGACGATTTTGAATTTGGAGGAGAAAATGAGATGGGGGTTTTCGCCCTACCCTACCTTTTTGAACCGAAGTACACAGATGAAGAACTAACCACGTGTGACCTTTCCAACATAAATTACGTAATGCATGAAGTCGTAGACGTGCATCGCAGAGCTAGTGCAAGATGAGCATTTGTGGTTAAAAAGTATATAAATTGTAGTTTTTTTTTAGAAAATGAGCAATCGTTTTGCTAGATAAGACCCTTATTCCTCGGCTGAGATCGTGTAGAGCTGCAATTCGGAACTTCAACCCATTGATCCCCACAGAAGTCCACTATATGGAGAAAAATCCAGAAATGTTTTCCTCAAAAACCTTAATTTCTTTTCAACTGAAGAAAGAAAGACATGAACATCTTGGATGACATTGGGGCGAAGTTAATGATCAGGAAATTTAAATTCAGGAGTGAACTATTCCTTCAAAATTTAAAAAAAAAAAATTACACACTTCAGCTTTAACAAGATCTTCATGAAGTATAAATAAAGTTTTCGGTTAGTAACGTTTAACCACCTGTTTCCACTGAGACAGGTAGAAAGAGTCTGGTTTAATACAACATCTGTGGCTTTTTAGTCAAACTAAAATAACTGGACTCACACTACAACATGTAGATGTAAATAAAGTAATACTTTCGTATGAAATCATCTAGTATATATATGTCATTCACACAGTGTAATCCACATATTTTATCTCTCCATGGACAATTCAAGCGCGGCATATGATTGTAGAATCTACAAGTCAAGTTTGCAAGTTTGCTTCCTGAAGAAAAGCAGGTGAGAGGCAGGCACGTTGGTTTAGGACTGGGGAGTCCAATCCTGCTTCTGGAAGGCCTCTTTCTAGTAGAAAAGTGGCCTTTGAGGAGTAGGTTTTGACGCCCCTGGGTCAGGATGTCCAGAGATTCAGAAAACATAAGCGCCCCTAGTACTTCGTACTACTGAACTCCTTCAAAACATCACAAGTCTTTTTGTTGATGACCTCGCGGAGTTTGCGAACACGCCGCACGCTGGACGTGGCCACGAAGCTGTCAGGCTGCAGCACGGCCATGCCGTTGTGAACGTCCCCCATGATGATCATCTGTCCCTCGGCTCTCGTGATGTTCGGACAGGGACAGTTCCAGTCCATGTTGAGCAGGGTCACCTCCAGAGGTTCCTGCCCGAAGAACCGTAGCCCCATCTTCTCATCCCTCAAGATCTCCTCCACAGTGATGAGCGCGTGGCCCGAGTCGTGGTCCTCGGTCAACTCCGAAATGCGTCCCAAAACCACAAAGTCGCTCTTGCAGAAACTCGGGACCATCTTCTGGCGGGGTTTGCACAGCTTGCAATTGTTAGTCTTGGGGAACGGGCACATCTCCTCGCAGGCTTCCTTGCTTTCAAAGTTGTTCTCGTTGCCACCGCAGCCTCCGTAGACAAAGGACTGGCATTTCTTGAGCGAGGGGCTGTAAGCCCAGCGTGGTTTGTAAGCCTTGCAGGGACCTTGTACGCTAGGCAGGGAGCAAGGTGCCGCAAGCTCCGCTCCGCAGGACACCATGCACAACTCGTAGGTATCAAAATGGTTTCGGTTTTTATTGCACTGGCTGTAGGTGAAGGTAAAGCAGTTGTTGCGCTTGGCTTCATAGTACCACTTCATGCTCTCTTCTCCGCAGTCGCCCATATCAGGTGCCTTCAGACACTCCTCAGCAGGTAAGCGCGTGGAGTTCATAACTGGCTCCGGTTTGGTCGGCTCTCTGGGGACTACAGAGAGCGGGAAATGTGCTTGCACGGATCCACCCTGGTTGTTTGCAGTGCAGGTGTAGATCCCGGCATCCTGGACCTGGGCGTTGTATATGACCAGCTGGGCGATGTTTGTAACTACTATGTTTCCTTGCACATGGTTGGGTTGCATTACAGTGTTCTCTTTACCTTCGATCTGCTTTTCCCACGTAATTGCCGGCTTCGGTTTTCCTGTCACCTCGCAGAGGAAGCTAGCCGTTTCGCCCACGAACACAAAGTGGTGTGCTGGGTTGCTGACCATGACGGGACGTTGAACGTCCATGGGAGTGGTCTCAAGATGAGCGGTGGTGGGCCGGGCAGTGGTCTCCACTGGAGGGCTGGTGTTGGACAAGCTAAAGTGGTACCTGCAGGTGACTTCGGTGAGGGTGACGCCCCTCGTACAGGCCTCAGCGTCCATGTAGCACTTGTTGTAGTAGGTCATGCCATCCGAGGCGCATGTGAAATGGGGTTCCCGTCCACAACGGTCCCGGCACTTGCACACCGGCTGTCCGTCCCAGATTTCACACTCTGAGCCCTGTTGGGTGCACATGAATTTGTCACAGGTGACCCCTTTGGGCATCCCCATTGGACCTTTCCTACCCGAAATGTCCATGTAGCGGGCAGCCACACAGCTCTTGTGTCCGCAAACATTTGCACAGCACTTCTCGAACGGCTCACAGTCCTGGAGGAACAAAAAAAGGCATATCATTAGGAGTGTGCTCAAAGTTTGTGTTGGTTATTAGCATGTCTTGACACCGTTTAACTGTTAGAGTATTTTTTTCAATATCCACCTTATTTTTGGACAAGACTTCCAGTTTATTAGCCACTATAGGGAAATAACGAGAAGATCAACAACGTCGTAAACGGTAAAATCGTTTACGACTACAAACCAATGTCGTAATTAAGATAATACATTAAAATAGATGGTAAGACAGACACATCAAGCAGCAAGACGAACCGTTTTGTACAGCTAAAAATAGCTGGACACGGATGAGACCGGAAGCCAGACCCATAAAATTTGCAAATGGCCGTGCCCGCTCTTATAGGAAAAATTAGGTGGCTAATTTTTTTCACAGAATTCAAGCAATTAGAACAAAACATATTTCTAAAAAAATATGCAGATGATTAGAAATTTAGAAGTCGTTTGTTTACTAAACTTATTGTATTAGACATTTTCTGGTCTTATAGCAATTAAAAAGAGTCATTTAATCACATCTGGATTGATTAATATTTTATTTATTTCTATTTTATAAAACATTATATTGTACTGCAATTTTTGGCTGCAAATTACATGCTGCAAAAATAACCTTAGTAACTATGGTTACAGCCAAAAACCTATTTGTTACTACAGTAAATTTAAAAATTAATTTGAAATTAATATCTCCACACACACACACACACACACACACACACACACACACACATATATATATATTTTTTGCAATATGCTAACCATAATTTCTACAAAATTAACAATTATTATTAATCACAATAAACTAATTAAAATCTCTCTCTCTATCCCAAATTTATATTTTAAATTTAATATGCTAACCATAATTTCTACATTACAACTATTATTAGAATTATTATTAATCAGTCATAATAGACTAATTAAAATATCTATCTGATCTCTCTCTCTCTCTCTATATATATGAATATTTATACAGAAATAACTTTTTTTTTTTACTAAATTATAAAAATATTTAAAATGTTTATTGTGATTTATAATATGTCCATAATTATTTTGTCTTTTTGTTAGGTTTTATATATGATGACATCTGTGGCTAATCACGCCACTTTACCAGTTTTACTAGGCTATACTGACAAGAACCATATTTTGTTTCTTCGTCGTAAAACTATGTTTACCATGGTAAATTTGTTCAACATAGTTTCCCTCCCCCCAAAAAATATTGTCGTGTTGTTACGAATCTAAATGACAAATTAATGCCCTAAAATTGCCAAATTTAGACAGTGGCTAATGGTATGCTACGAAACCGTCGTTTCATTATAGCACAAAAACTAGAAATTGCAAAACTGTATTTTAGTAGGCCTACTAATATTATTTAAAAGTTACCACAGTTATCACCTAACTTTTTTCATTCATATCCGTATGATACAAAACAGAGACATGTTAGAATGGATCATCTTAACTTTACCTGGTCGGACTCGCACTCTCGAGTGCAGGTGCTCATGGCATCCACCCACAGGTTCGGGTTCATCTCGTTGGGACACATTCCCGCGTGAGAATAAACCACTTTGGACAGGGTCATTGGCATCGCTCTGGCGCGCAAGTCCGAACGCAAGACGCAGAACTGTCCAAACAAAAACCAGATCCATCTGGGAAACAGCATCCACCACATATCCACACGATGAATAGTCCTTTCGAAGAAGAAAACGTTCCAGGGGTCGAAAAGCTACGCGGTCACTTCCCTGTGCGTAAAACAGGGCACACGTAAGTGGGGACCCCGGCTAAAGTGGAGGACGTGTGATCCGTTCAAGAGGTTTGTGGAGTGGAGGAGAGGTCGATGCGCGCGCGACGGTCATCCGCGCCGGGAGCTTATAGGTTGCGGGTTCAACCCTATTACTGGACATTTCATATACTTGTAAACAAAGCTTAACTACTTCTTTGGCTACTGTTGTGTAGCACGGTTAAGGGTACACTAACTTCTCAAATGTCTATGAAATTTAAGACGCAGAGAGGCACCTGCGTGACGCTCCAGAGCACCTTTTAACTCTTCACTAACAACGAGAAGTCGTCGGCTATGTTTGGAATGGACAGCTGGTGTACTGCATAGTGCACACTGCGCAGTGTACACTGAAAACTAGCCACTCGATTACACTTAAAGTAGAATGTGAAGCAGTATGCAGTACGCAAAGATAAACATCTCGAATGGTATGTTGCCACACTCCCCGCATTGCATGTTTTACATGTTCAAATCATATAAAATTATAATTTGTTCAAAATGATGACATATGAATACAGTATAAAGTTAAAATTACCTGACTGCCTGAGTTGAATGCTAATAAACCTAATTTAATTACTTTTTCCTTTGAAAGTAAGGGAGTGCTGTTGATTTATCTGTAATTTAATTAGCCTACAGTTACTTCTGATGTAATTGCATTAAATACTGTATGTGTATACAGATCAATTCTATATAAAACAATAGTGGATTTAAAATCAAAATGTACCATCTAATGCTAAAATGTGTTTTTAAAGAAAAAATTATTACTGACCACTACCAGTCAAAAGTTTTTAAACAGTTAGATTTTTAATGCTTTCAAAGAAGTCTCTTCTGCTCACCAAGCCTGCATTTATTTGAACCAAAATACAGCAAAAAAAAAAAAAAGATTTTTTATTTATTTAAAATAACTGTTTTCTATTTGAATATATTTTAAAATGTAATTTATTTCTGTAATTGCAAAGCTGAATTTTTAGCATAATTACTCCAGTCTTCAGTGTCACATGATCCTTCAGAAAGCATTATAATATTTTGATTTGCTGCTAAAAACATTTATTATTATTAGTAGTAGTAGTAGTAGTAATATTATGTTGAAAACAACCATGTAGAATTTTTTCAGGTTTCTTTGATGAATAGAAAGTTGGGAAGAACAGCATTTATCTGAAATAGAAATATTTTGTAACATTATAAATGTCTTTATCATCACTTTTAATCAATTTAAAGCATCCTTGCTAAATAAAAGTATTAATTATAGGATATAATGTTACAAAAGCTTTTTATTTAAGATAAATGTCGATATTTGGATCTTTCTATTCATCAAATAATCCTGAAAAATTGTACTCACCGGTTTTAAATATTGATAAAATTAATAAAAAATGTTTCTTGAACAGCAAATCAGTATATTAAGAGTGATTACTGAAGGATATCATTACTGGAGTAATGATGCTGAAAATTCAGGTTTGATCACAGGAATAAATTACATTTTAAAATATATTCACATAGAAATTATTTTAAATATGTTACTATTTCACAGTTTGGATCAAATAAATGCAGGCTTGGTGAGCAGAAAGAACTTCTTTAAAAAAAAAACATTAAAAAACTTGACTGATAGTGTATAGTGTATTATAATAATTTTAACATGAATTTTAAAAGTCTTCAAGTGATGTTAAGTCTAATAACTCCAATAAACTCACTGTCGCCAGGAACATATTTACCCAAAAGTTAATCCGTGTCCCATCTGACTTTAGCAGACATGGGAACGTTACCTCCAGCTGTGCGGGTACAGAGTAGAGGTCGTGTGGTTCAAACATACAACCAATGCTGTCAGCAATAAACAGCAGACTTCATATAAAACCCTGTATTTTTAGTCTCCCCATATAGAATCAACAAGAGCAGATACTTAGTCACTTAGTAACTGTCTAAAGAAATCAAGTAATTACAAATATATGATAACAGTTTTGAGGAGAATGATTATTAGTCCACTGAGCTCTAACTGAAAAACACTTGCATTTTATGTTCAGAACATGAAACGATCATTTAATCGAAGCAAAAACACTTCCTAAGTATAAATAACATGTGGCTTGTGTTAGTTTGTTTAACCAAACGAACCTAGAATTACTAACCTACAATATTTTTGAGAAAGCTGGCACAATTTTGATGTAGCAACTTATGAATTAACACAATACTATATGAATCAAATGTGACCCTGGACCACAAAACCAGTCATAAGTGTCAATTTTTCCAAATTGAGATTCATACATCATCTAAAAGGTGAATAAATAAGCTTTCCATTGATGTATGGTTTGTTAGG
Source organism: Garra rufa (assembly GCF_049309525.1). Lineage (NCBI taxonomy): Eukaryota > Metazoa > Chordata > Actinopteri > Cypriniformes > Cyprinidae > Garra > Garra rufa. The sequence goes on from NC_133361.1 coordinate 54,724,498, forward strand.
ATAGGAATCTAAGGGTGCAAAATCACCTTTAAAGTTGTCCAAATGAAGTTCTTAGCATGCATATTACTAATCAAAAAATAACTTTTGATATATTTACAATAGGAAATGTACAAAATATCTTCATGGAACATGATCTTTACTTAATATCCTAATGATTTTTGGCAAAATCAATAATTTTGACCCATACAATGTATTTTTTAAAACAGTTAGATATTTTGGGAACAACACGCTATTACTGCAAAATAACAGAAATGTGCAGCTGTCTGTGTTTTAATTGATGGAAACTTGTACCATCTGCACTAAATCAACGCACTGCAACAGAGCTGTGATTTAAGGCCGATTCCACTTGAGATGAATCTTTTGTGTGAAGTTATGAGCTTTCTGAAAGGTATTAACGCTGTCTGTATGCCGGGGCTCCCCACCCGCAGGAAGGGTCATAAAAAACAATCCACGTGTTATTACCTCTCATAAGCTCATTATATCGTCTGACTTGCACACAAAAGAGTTCGCAACACTCAGCTGAGCTTTGCTTTAAATGTTCTTTATAGAAACGAGCCGCCTCCACACGCACGCGGCAGGGTGACCAGTGATTCAATGTCACCGTCGATACTCAACACAGCAGGCTGTTCTTATGCAAGAGGTGCTGCGCTCCTGAGGTGCAGAATGTGTGTTGCTACATCTGGAGGACACATGTGATCTGTTTTTATTTAAGAAATATGTGCTCTGTACAACATTCGCCTCAGACTTACTGTGTTTAGAGCAAAATATCCACTATATTTAAAAACAAAACAAAAAAAAGCCACAAACAATTTCAAATGATACTTTTTTTCAGTCACTAAGTAAAATCTTTATATTTTTTCCATCTCGTTAAACCATACGTACATAAAATATATTTTTTAATATAGAAAAGATCAAGGGTAAATTTAACTTATTTTTTTCTTCTGGGAAACATGTATCTTCTGTAGCTTCTGAAGGGCAGTACTAAATGAAAACAACATGATATTTAGGCAAAATAAGAAAAACGTACACATTTTAATTCTGTTCAAAAGTTTTCACCCCCTGCTCTAAATGCATTGTGTTTCCTTCTGAAGCATCAGTGAGTGTTTAAACCTTCTGTAATAGTTGCATATGAGTCCCTCAGTTGTCCTCGGTGTGAAAAGATGGATCTCAAAATCATACAGTCGTTGTTGGAAAGGGGTCAAATACACAAAAATGCTGAAAAACCAAAGAATTTGTGGGAAATTAAGAATTTTTTTCTGAAAAACAGCAGGCAGTTCTGGACAAACAAGGGACTAATGAACAACTATCACTAAATAAATAAATTTAAAAAAGGATATTTAGGCAAAATAAGAAAAATTTACACATTTTCATTCTGCTCTTAATGCGTCGTGTTTCAATCTGAAGCATAAGGGAGTGTTTGAACCTTCTGTAATAGCTGCATATGAGTCCCTCAGTTGTCCTCAGTGTGAAAAGATGAATCTCAAAACCATACAGTCATTGTTGGAAAGGGTTCAAATACACTAAAACGCTAAAAAAACAAAGAATTTGTGGGAAATTTTTCTGAAAAACAGCAGGCAGTTCAGGACAAACAAGGGATTCATGAACAACTATCATTAAATAATAATTAAAAAGATAATAATATTTAGGCAAAATAAGAAAAATGTACACATTTTCATTCTGTTCAAAAGTGTTCACTCTCAGCTCTTAATGCATTGTGTTTCCTTCTGAAGCATCAGTGAGTGTTTGAACCTTTTTTAATAGTCTCATATGAGTCCCTCAGCTGTCCTCTGTATGATTTTGAGATCCATCTTTTCACACTGTCATTGTTGGAAAGGGTTCAAATACACTAAAATGCTAAAAAAAAAACAATGACTTTGGAAAATTAAGGATTTTTCTGAAGAACAGCAAGCAGTTCTGGACAAACAAGGGACTCATGAACAACTATCACTAAAAAAGACATTTAGGCAAAATAAGAAAAATGTACACATTTTCATTCTGTTCAAAAGTTTTCACTCTCAGCTCTTAATGCATTGCGTTTCCTTCTGAAGCATAAGGGAGTGTTTGAAGCTTCAGTAATAGTTGCATATGAGTCCCTCAGTTGTCCTCAGTGTTGGAAAGGTTTCAAATACACGAAAAACCAAAAGACCAAAGAATTTGTGGAAAAAAGTAGTATTTTTCTAAAGAACAGCAGGCAGGTCTGGACAAACAAGGGACTCGTGAACTATCACTAAAAAAAAAAAAAAAAAAAACTGTTGTGGATCATTCAGGTAACAACACAGTGTTAAGAATCAAGCGTATGTAAACTTTTGAACAAGGTCATTTTTATAAATTCAGCTATTATTTTCTCTTGCGGACTATATGTAAATGTCTTTTATGTGAAACATCTTATTCAGGTCAGTACTAAATAAAAATATTTTGTATGATATCTCTTAGTTTAGTCAAACAATTAACATTTTGTAGTTTCTGCAAGGTGTATGTAAACTTTTGACCCCAACTGTATGTACAATCGTGGCCAAAAGTTTTGAGAATTACATAAATATTGGAAATTGGAAAAGTTGCTGCTTAAGTTTTTATAATAGCAATTTGCATATACTCCAGAATGTTATGAAGAGTGATCAGATGAATTGCATAGTCCTTCTTTGCCATGAAAATTAACTTAATCCCCCAAAAAAACTTTCCACTGCATTTCATTGCTGTCATTAAAGGACCTGCTGAGATCATTTCAGTAATCATCTTGTTAACTCAGGTGAGAATGTTGACGAACACAAGGCTGGAGATCATTATGTCAGGCTGATTGGGTTAGAATGGCAGACTTGACATGTTAAAAGGAGGGTGATGCTTGAAATCATCGTTCTTCCATTGTTAACCATGGTGACCTGCAAAGAAACGCGTGCAGCCATCATTGCGTTGCATAAAAATGGCTTCACAGGCAAAGATATTGTGGCTACTAAGATTGCACCTAAATCAACTATTTATAGGATCATCAAGAACTTCAAGGAAAGAGGTTCAATTCTTGTTAAGAAGGCTTCAGGGTGTCCAAGAAAGTCCAGCAAGCGCCGGGATCGTCTCCTAAAGAGGATTCAGCTGCGGGATCGGAGTGCCACCAGTGCAGAGCTTGCTCAGGAATGGCAGCAGGCAGGTGTGAGCGCATCTGCACGCACAGTGAGGTCAAGACTTTTGGAAGATGGCCTGGTGTCAAGAAGGGCAGCAAAGAAGCCACTTCTCTCCAAAACAAACATCAGGGACAGATTGATCTTCTGCAAAAAGTATGGCGAATGGACTGCTGAGGACTGGGGCAAAGTCATATTCTCCGATGAAGCCTCTTTCTGATTGTTTGGGGCATCTGGAAAAAGGCTTGTCCGGAGAAGAAAAGGTGAGCGCTACCATCAGTCCTGTGTCATGCCAACAGTAAAGCATCCTGAGACCATTCATGTGTGGGGTTGCTTCTCATCCAAGGGAGTGGGCTCACTCACAATTTTGCCCAAAGACACAGCCATGAATAAAGAATGGTACCAAAACACCCTCCAACAGCAACTTCTTCCAACAATCCAACAACAGTTTGGTGAAGAACAATGCATTTTCCAGCACGATGGAGCACCATGCCATAAGGCAAAAGTGATAACTAAGTGGCTCGGGGACCAAAACGTTGACATTTAGGGTCCATGGCCTGGAAACTCCCCAGATCTTAATCCCATTGAGAACAATCCTCAAGAGGCGGGTGGACAAACAAAAACCCAGTAATTCTGACAAACTCCAAGAAGTGATTATGAAAGAATGGGTTGCTATCAGTCAGGATTTGGCCCAGAAGTTGATTGAGAGCATGCCCAGTCGAATTGCAGAGGTCCTGAAAAAGAAGGGCCAACACTGCAAATACTGACTCTTTGCATAAATGTCATGTAATTGTCAATAAAAGCCTTTGAAACGTATGAAGTGCTTGTAATTATATTTCAGTACATCACAGAAACAACTGAAACAAAGATCTAAAAGCAGTTTAGCAGCAAACTTTGTGAAAACTAATATTTGTGTCATTCTCAAAACTTTTGACCCCAACTGTATATGTATGTATGTGTATATATATATATATATATATATATATATATATATATATATATATACACACACATACACACACACTTTTTTCCCCTCTGCAGTTCATAAATTTGTCTTATAACGCTATTAGTTGAGGTTAATACGAGACAGCTGTTCTCTGATCAGCAGAGTTTGCCAGGTGCAGCTGGATGTCTGATTTTGAGACAGACCCACTGAGAAGGCAGGTGTTTGCTGATCTCATGCTAGTTTCACCATAAGGGGTAATCAATGTGTTGTGGTATGCAAACATGTTTTATTTTAAAGTTCAGATGCGAAACCAAGCTGAGAACACCGTATCTTCAGTATCTTTCCATGTTTGAATTTGAATACGACTGCGGTTGTTTATGCGCTTTTCTTTGGATATTAGATACAATGGATAGTTTGCATTGGATCCTTCGCACATTTTTTAGCTCTTGCACAAATACAAGGATTCTAGTGTAATTTCCTCTAATTTCCCGTTGTCTCGAGAGGCCTGCGTGCTTGTGTGATCTATAGCGGTCCCCTTAAAATGCGCAACTGAGCGAAAAGAGGTCAAAGGGCAGTTGGTGAACCAAATTAGTTCCCGATTTCTCAAATTGGTTGATGTGAAACAAATTCACAAGTTGAAACTTCCGCCAGGGTTTCAGTATTATATGACACCAACCTTGTAAAGAATAGTTCATTGTTTTTTTTTTAAAGAAACATCAGCATTTTTCAGTACAACTGACTTGCAATTCACACTCTACTAATGAAACCAAGAACATAGTCTGCATTAAATCGTAAGATTTATGAAAGTCCTTGGCAACTTCTCCTTTGTATTGACCTAAACCGCTATAGCCAATTTTATATTTGCAATTTAAATGAGACATTTAATTAAAATGCAAATCTAACAAGCTGTTTATTTATTATAATTCATTCTTCTGCACTATATTGCCTTCTGAATATCAAACTTCTAGTAAAAACATTTATTCCTTGTTTAAAAGATTTAAAATGCTGATCCAAAGCTAAATGTGTCATTCTATATGTTGTGTGGACCCTACACAAGAGTTTAATGGAGTGGAAACACTTCCTTCCTCCTATAGAAAGCATCAGTGCTGTCTGGACTCACATTTCTACAAGACTAAGCCTGTCCTCTATTGGCAAGCTTTAGCAATGGCATGTTGCACTGGATTTTTTCTTTGTTAAACCTAAAGAAAGATATGTTTATGACATGTGCATTGAACCCACTCACCTTTTGCCCCGTGCTTGTTCAAATATTTTTAGAAAACACCACAAAAACAACATTCTTGTTGTATAAGAGTACGGAGAACACAATATGAGTCTGTATTTGACCTCTAAAACATGATTTATAAAAGAAACGTTTCTCTAACTTTTAAACCAACTAAGTTTAAAGGGTTGAAAAAACCCAAAGTAATGAAAAGAACAAAAAAAAAAAAAAAAAAAACACTCTATAGTATATATAAAACATTAACATAAAAGCTTTTAAATGTTTTAAATGAAAAAGTAAATCTAAAATGTAATAAAAACAGTTAGTTACAATATATTATGCATTTTATTAGTTTATAAAATTTTTTGTGTGCATCTCTCTCTCTCTATATATATATATTTAAGTATTTTCTGCCCATCAAAGTTCCATTTATTTGATACAAAACAAATACAGAAAAAAAAGTAATATTATGAAATATTATTACAATTTAAAATAACAGTTTTCTATTTTAATATACTTTAAAATATAATTCATTCCTGTGATGCAAGCTGAATTTTCAGCATCATTACTCCAGTCTTCAGTGTCACATGATCCTTCAGAAATCATTCTTGTTGATTTATTATCAATGTTGGAAACAGTATTTTTTGGCAACCTGTGATTTTTTTTTTTAGGATGAATACAAATTGATGAATACAAATTTAAAAAAGAACAGCATTTATTCAAAATAGAAATCTTTTCTAACAATATACGTCTTAAATAACACATATATATATATATATATAAATTTAACATCCTTGCAGAATAAAACCATTAATTTCTTTTAAAGAAAGAAAGAAAGAAAGAAAGAAAAATAATTACTGACTTCAAACTTTGAACGGTAGTGTATATTGTTACAAAAGACTTATTTTAACAAAATGCTGTTCTTTTTAACATTTTATTCATTAAAGAACCCTGAAAAAAAGTATCACAGTTTCTAAAAAAAAAAAAAAAAAAAAAAAAAGGAAGTAACTTTGGCAAAAACATTTTCAACAATAAATCTATTACAATATTAGAATGATTTCTAAAGGATCATGTGACACTGAAGACTGACGTAATGCTGAAAATTCAGCTTTGCATCACAGGAATAAATTCTGTTTTAAAGTATATTAAAACAGAAAATCACTATTTTAAATTATAATAATATTTCACAATATTACGTTTTTTTTTCTATATTTCTAATCAAATAAACAGCTTTGATGAGCAGGAAAGACTTCTATAAAAACATTACAAATCTGACTGATTATATACAGTCACGCCTGAAATTATTCATACCCCTGGCAAATTCTGACTTAGTTACTTTTATTCAACCGGCAAGTTTTTATTTGACTGGAAATGACACAGGCTTCTCCCAAAAGATAATAAGACGGTGTACAAGAGGCATCATTGTGAAAAAAAAAAATAAAAAAAATTCCTCAGCTTTTATTTACATTTGAACAAAAAGTGGCATGTCCAAAATTATTCATACCCTTTGCAAACTGTCACAATCTATGGGAAAATCCAAAGTTCTATACAATTCCAAATAGTCCAAGCTGTTCTAAACATCCTAATTACCCTGATTGATTGGGAACAGCTGTTTTAATCAACTCAACAGGCTGAATAAAAGTAACTTTTAAGTCAGAATTTGCCAGGGGTATAAATAATTTCAGGCTTGACTGTATACGAATTGTAATCATTTAAAAAAAAATATATATATATTTTTAAATTGCATTAACCTAGGTTAATATATGCTATAAATTGTCATCCAAGATATTAAACACGCATATAAAAAAAAAAAGAAGCAAAAGCAAAGAAAATCCTGTAAATGGTTCCCCAGCTCTCTTTGTTATTTGAGAACAGATTATTATGAAAGAACAGAAATTGAGATTCATTTCAACTGAAGTGTATAATACTTCTTTTAATCCTCAGATTCTAGTATTATATAATACTAAAAATTTCACATAAAAAAAAAAAAAAAACTTTAAAATGTCAATAATTTTCCAATGTCTTCCCAAATGTTACGTCTCAACAATAGTAGCATATTGTTAACAAAAGTTTAATGATAGTTTGCTTGGTTAGACAGTCAAACCCTCAGAGAAAACTAAAAACAATTCGTAAGACAAATCTTTAGAAACTCTTCTCACAGTAACACAATCTCTATTGAGTCAAAAAGCTAATGTACAACAAAGTAGTGTTTACGCGCCACTTCTAAAACATAACCTCAAGCATTCCCCGTTAAACCTGCGACCAGATATTTATTTTACGCTCATACTCGACAATGCAGCAAAGTGTTTAGTAAAATGGCACTACTATTACCGCTATATCTTAAACACAGATCCTGCTTCTCAAATATGTGAGAACTAAGCACTCGAGGGAAGTCAATATGATGCTGACTGGAAGCTCTCAGTGGTTAAATATCCTATTACTCATCTCCAATTATGGGGGAAAACGAAAATCTTTTGCTACATTAAGTTCAAAAGGACATTTTGCGTTCATACATGAGGTCCATCTACTCCAAAACAGTCCATGCTAGTTTACAGAACGAGTTATTTGGCTTACAGTGACTGATAGAACAGCATTTAAAATACAGCACTGAATTCTCAAGGGTTAAATATAAAGGACGCTTCCCCGATCGATAATGGCAAGGTTTTGGTAAAGTGCACAGAGAGTTGTCTGGCAAACAAAATAGGTTTTGATTTCAAAGCATTGGTATGAAATTAGCATGGCTTCCTCCAATCAATGCAGGTGTACAAACCACTAAACAACTGATTGGACAAACTTCTTGCGATGTGACGGTCTGTTGGATGTACCCACAGTGACCCGATATGAAGGCAAGGCAGTGAGACAGATGTGAACGCCCCACGGCCCAACAATATGCAAAAGTCCAGTCAAGAGCTGAATGGATTTGAATATTCAAAACAAAAAGCCTGGAGCACGTCGAAGCCCGTAGAACAAGCTATCTATGTTTACAATGGAGGAGGAGGCACTAAGGATACATCTGTTAATGAAGGAGAGGAGGAATAAGGCTAATATGTTATATGAACCGTTTACCAACCCAACACGGGAGCATATTTTGGGAATCCGAAATGTGTTTGGGATTTCAGGAAGCAGGTCCCAGCTAAACCGTGAGTCTCTAATGTGAAGCTAGTAGGTGAGCCTGGAGGCCTTCATGTTGTAGCAGGGCCTGTCGGTCAGACCTCCCTGACCTCCAGAGAACAGCGACAAGCTTTCGGTTTTCTCCAGCACCACTTCCAACTCCTGGAAATCCTGTAGCCGTGCCACGTCTTTATCCTGTTAAAAGAACATGTATATGTTTAGAAAGATGTAGGGTTGAATCATCTGGAATAGGGCTGTACAATAAATTGGGTCACAGTTTTTGCTTCTCTTGATTTTCGCACACTAGTTATTCATCCTGAACTCTCACAATTCTGACTTTTTTCTCAGAACTGTAAGATATAATGCACAATTGTGAGTTATAAAATTAGAAATGCTAGATATAAACTCGCAATTCTGAGTATTTTTCTCGCAATTGCAACTTTGTATTTTGCAATTCTGACTTTTTTTCTCTCAGAATTGCGAAATATAACGCGCAATTGCAAGTTATAAAGTCATAATTGCTAGATAAAAAGTCATAATTGTGGGATATAAACTCACGATTGCGAGATATAAACTCGCAATTCTGACTATTTTACTCACAATTGCAACTTTGTATCTTGCAATTCTGACTTTTTTTTCTCAGAACTGTGAGATATAATGCACAACTGCGAGTTATAAAGTCAGAAATGCTAGATACAAAGTCAGAATTATAGGATATAAACTCAAGATTTTGAGATATAAACTCGCAATTCTGACTTTTTTTCTCAGAATTGTGAGATATAAACTCACAATTGTGAGTTATAAAGCCAGAATTGCTAGATACAAAGTCATAGTTGTGGGATATAAACTCACGATTGCGAGATATAAACTCCAATCCTGACTATTTTTCTCGCAATTGCAACTTTGTATCTCGCAATTCTGACTTTTCTTCTCAGAACTGTGAAATATAAACTCACAATTGTGAGTTATAAAGTCCAGTTCTGAGGAGAAAAAAAAAGACATATGTTCAGAGAATTGCAAGTTTATATCTCAGAATTCTGACTTTATTTCTCAGAATTGCGAGTTTATATCATGCATTTCTGATTTTATAACTGGCAAATGGGAGTTTATATCATGCAATTGCGACTTTATTTCCTGAAATTATGGAAGCCCGTTTCCACCACTAAATAAAATAAAAAAGGTAATTGCGATTTTTCTCTCTCACAATTCTGGCTTTTTTCTCTCAATTTGCGAGTTTACACCTCGCAATTCTGACTTTTTTTACTCTGAACTGTGAGATATAACGCACAATTGCGAGTTATAAAGTCAGAAATGCTAGATATAAAGTCAGAATTGTGGGATATAAACTCACGATTGCGAGATATTAACTAGCAATTCTGACAATTTTTCTCGCAATTGCAACTTTGTATCTCGCAATTCTGACTTTTTTTCTCAGAATTGTGAGATATAAAAAACAGTTCTGAGGAGAAAAAAAAGACTTATGTGTTCACAGAATTGCGAGTTTATATCTCACAATTCTGAGGAAAAAAGTCAGAATTGCGAGTTTGTATAATGCAATTCTGAGAAAAAAAAAGTCAGAATTGTGAGATAAGTTGCAATTACCTTTCTTTTTTTTTATTCAGTGGCAGAAACGGGTTTCCATATAAAAATCCTTTAACGTTTGTGTTATCTTGCATGTTTTCATGCATGTGGTTGCCAAATTCCCCCAAACAGAACGTTTCTCATAAATGGATACATTTTCTGCCCAGTGTTTTATTTAATCTTGCCAAGATGGCAACAAATCTGTTGTGAAAAAGTATTCTTGAAGCTTCATAACATTACGGTTGAACCACTGATGTCACATAAACTTTTTATTGATGTCCTTACTACCCTTCTGGGTCTTGAACGCGTCAGATGTGTTGCTGTCTATGCAGATTCAGAATGCTCTCGAATTTCATCAAAATATTTTAATTCGTCTTCAGAGATGAACGAAGGTCTTACAGGTGTGGGTGAAAAACTAATGACAGAATTTTATGGGCTGCCCCTTCTAATAGTCGACAAGAAGAGGCTTGGTGAAGTCACACAGTCCGTGACGGGCAGATTGTTAACGGCTGGTCTATGTGATAATATAGTACATTGGGCAGGACATCCAAACGCTTACCTATCATTCATCGACTTCAAATATGGTTTTCATTTGAAAGATCTATGTAGTAGCAACTTTACATGGCCTCTCAATACAATGTTGACCTAGAAACTCTGTGTATACTTGCCTTACAGACATGAAAATATATCTATACAGAGGGAAACGTCTACTTTTAAATGAAGCTATTCAAATTGAAAACAAATATTCTCAGATAAATGTAATACGTATGAAACATCACTACTGCGGAGATGACGAGTCTTCATCTCTTAAACCGAAAATAAATAAAGCACTAGTTTATCAATAAATTATTAAAACAATAATGCAGTTTTCTTGCGGTCTTTCCCTGACACATTCATACTTATTACATCTGCCAATGTGCTGTGGCAAGCTTTTTTGTGTCTTATTAGGCTATGTAGACAATTAAACGCTCGTTATTACGATTTTATATGGTTTATTAATAAACATGCGACTAGTAGTCGACTAATGCTTCAAATGAACCACTACTAGTGGACCAGAAAAATCTTAAAGTCGAGGTCAGTTCTAATTACGGTTGAAATACTGATGTCACATGGGCTATTTTAACAATGTCTTTACTACCTTTCTGGTTCTTGAATGTGTTCGAACGAGTTGCGTTGTGGTCCATGCAGGGTCAGAAAGCTCTTGGATTTCATCCAAAATATCTCAATTTGTGTTCTGAAGATGAACGAAGGTCTTACGGGTTTAGAACGACATGAGGGTGAGTAATTAATGACAGAACTTTCATTCTTTTCCATTTAACCACTATCACACAGCCCTAATCTGCCCATTCTTCTGTTGTTTTGAAACGGCAAATAAGAGGTGAAACCACTAGATATGGCAGCAGAGACATTCCCATGATGCAGTAGGGCTGTTAAGCTCAGCATGCTGAAGAATTATTCTTGCCTGAGGCTTTTGTACCCATCATTTTCTGTCAAAAACCGCTAAAAACACCACCAGTGACTGCAGTTTAATATAATCAAATGGCCAAAAGTACTGTCAGATATGAGCCATTAGAATCAAGTTTGTCACTCCCTTTGCAGCTAGAACTGCCTCTACTCCATGTTAAAAAGCACTGCTCAGACTGACGAGCTTTGTAGATGCAGACATGCTTAAACAGGAGAGGATCTTGCTTAACCAAACAGCATGTCACTTTTACCTATCATCAAGATGACTAAGACCAAACCATGAGGAAAATATCCAAATCACCACTCCTCCACCAACAGCTACAAATATGCATTTGTGCAGGAAGTGTTGTCTTTGTATTCTTTAAAGTGCAAGATCAAACAACAATACTGCCACCAGGATGACAGTGCAAATCTCTCAAACATGCAGGATGTTGTTGTCGTGCCCAAAAACCCTCTTAACCCATGATAATATTTATAAATTTAGCACAGCTTCAAATATTCATTGCTTTTGGGCGGTTACAAAAGAATACAATCATTAGGCAAAAACAAATTTATATTTAAACATATTTTATGTTTCAAACATGTATTAATTTTTTTTCTTTTTTGGAAGACTGCTGGTAACCGAAGAGTTGACAGTAGCCACTGACTTCCATGGTATGAAAAAAATCAGGCTACTGTCAACTTTTTTTATGCCAACATTCTTCAAAATATCTTGTGTTCAGCAGAAAAAAGAAACTCATACAGGTTTGAAACAACCTGTATGACAAAATAAATGATAATTAAAATTTTTTTAATTTTGGGTGAACTATCCCTTTAAACATCCTCCTTCCACTTTAAGATACTGTTCCTGATATGTAAATTAAGGTTTAGGGGTACACGGTTTGGCGAAGACCATGCAAGCAGCAGACTTAGCTGTTAATAATCTCAGGCCTCACCTTTCTGAGCATAGTGTTGGGCAGCTTGCGGATCTTCTCCACGTGCTCTGCGCTGATGTCCAGCTCGCGGCAGCAGACGCGGAGGAGGGCACGGTATGTCAACTCCTGCCTGTCCAGTTCCACCTCGATGAAGTCGTTCTCTCTGACGGTTGTGTTCTGTATGCGGACCTTCAGGACGAGCTCTGAGAAAAGACGACAAGTCTGAGATTGTGACTTGAGGAATGTCTCTGAATTCCTCAGACCAGTCTGTTTGTGAGATAGTGGAGGTCTACTACTGCCTTCAAGTCATGTAGGAGAGATTGAATTTAGAAGATATGTATTTTTTCAAGTCATTAAGTACAATACCAGTCAAAAGCTTGGACTCACTTCTCCATTCTCTATGATGGGGAAGTGTGTCCAAACTTTTGACTGGTAGTAAACACCTTAAAGGGATAGTTCACCAATAATGAAAGTTCTGTCATTAATTACTCACCCTCATGTCGTTCCAAACCTGTAAGACCTTCATTCATCTTCAGAACACAAATGAAGATATTTTTGATGAAATCCAAGAGCTTTTTGACCCTGCATAGACAGCAACGCAACTGCAAAAATCGTTATTTTTTATTTTCTTTATGCACAAAAAGTATTCTTGCTGTTCATAACATTGCAGTTGAACCACTAATGTCACTAATGGACTATTTCTATGATGTCCTTACTACCTTTCTGGGCCTTGAACGTGTTGCTTGAACAGTTGCATTGCGGTCTACGCAGGGTCAGAAAGCTCTTGGGTTTCATCTAAAAAAAATATCTTAATTTGTGTTCCGAAGATGAACAAAGTATCTTACAGGTTTGGAACGACATTAGGGTGAGCAATTACTGATAGAATTTTCATGTTTGGGTGAACTATCACTTTAAATGTAAACGAGAAACTGTGATTTTGAGTAAAATACACCACAGTTTGGGGTCACTTTTTTATTATTTTATTTATTTATTTATTTTTATTTATATTTTTATTCATTAAGGATGGATTAACTTGAGCCAAAGTGATAGTAAAGACATTTATCATTTAAAAAAAAAAAAAAAAGATTTATATATATTTTTTATATACATAAAATAATTTATAAATTAATTAATTTCATTTGTTTTTAACTTTTGGAAAAAAAGTATCACAGTTTCCACAAAACTATTAAACAGCACAACTGTTTTCAAAATTGATAATAATAAGAAATGTTTTTTTTTTTTTTTTAGCAGCAATTCAGCATTTTAGAATAATTTCTGAATGATCATGTGACACTGAAGACTGGAGTAATGATGCAGAAAATTCAGCTTTGCATCACAGGAATAAATGACATTTTAAAGTATATTCAAATAGAAAATAATTATTTTAATTGTAATAATTTTTCACTAAATTACTGTTTCTGATCAAATAACTGCAGCCTTGGTGAGCATAAGAGACAAAAAACATCACAGATTAAAAATTGTATTTATATTTATATGTAAGAAAATTAATTAGCATTGCTCTGTTATTATAAATTTAGTTATTTATAATTTTAACAAAATGTATACAGTTATAATTTCATTACAAATTTAAATTTACAACTGTAGTTTTACAAATGAATAAAAAATATATATTATAATTATATTATATATAAAATTATAATTTATAGAGATTAATGTTACTTCTCACATTTTCTTTTACTATTACATTACAAATTAAAAATCTTATTTATATTTATATGTAAGAAAATTAATCTGTTATAAATTTTGTTATCTACAATTGCAACACTTGCAACAATTTCACTAATTCAGAACTGCAGTTTTATAAATTAATTTAAAAAAATAAATAAGAGATTAATGTTCCTTCTCACATCTTCTTTCACTCTTCTCATTATTGACAGTGTATCCCACACCATCTGCTTTCTTGCTACCTAGCAACCTCATAAAATCGCCTTTCAGCGATGCAATCTGCAATGGTTTTCATGTGGAGGTCAAAGCGGAGGTGCATATAAAAGGGCCTTTAGATACTCTTCAGTTCACTGACCAACAACCTTCCTAACAAATCCGCACTGTACCTTGTACATTAACAGGAAAGGTGCTGGTGAAAAAGAAGGGCTGGAAGGCCGGCATGGAGCCACCGAGCTGGGAGCAGTTGATCTGCTGCGGGATGGACTGCTGCCGGGTGACGGTGGCACTGGGAACCTGCGTCTGGCCGCTGCTTCCGCTGGGAGAAGGAAGCGTGGGACACACTGGGCCGTTCTGTGCTATGGGATGAGGGTGTGTAAACTCGCAGTGGTTGGTGTGATGAGTCTCTGAGGAGAGCTCCATGGGCAGGCCGCCGTTCACCACGGGACTCGGCACCACGCCGTTCTGCTCCACCACGGGGATGTAGGGTAACTCCTGCTGGCTCTGGCTGTCTGAGTAAAGGCTCTTGGGCTGCTGATGCTGAGGCGGGAGCTGCTGCTCTTGTGTCGGCGATAAAGTCGCTGGTTCTGATTCCAGGGGCTCTGGATGATTGTTGGTGCCGTTTCGCTGTGCTATGCTCAGGTTGTCTTTATCCATCTTGCTGTACAGGAAGGGCGGGTTGGAAAGATAGTTCGGAATGATTGGCAGCTCTGGCTCCTTCACCTCAGGCACATCTTCCTCTTCCACTGGAGACGGAACGACAAGCATGAATGTGACAGCAAAAGGACAATGAAGTGCTTAATAACCGTATACAGAGGGTTTTCTGTTTTCAGGTTTGTATTTTAGTGTATTGTAGAGTAGAAAAAATATGACATGTTATAATAAATCGATGATTCAATTATAAATTATACCATTATGGCCAATGATTGATAAATTGCCAGTATTAAAATTCTATAATATTTTGTCTATTTAATTGAAAACAGTTTTTGGACAGTCAGATTAAAAAGTCTCTTCTGATCACCAAGCCTGCATTTATTTGATCCAAAGTACAGCAAAACAGTAAAATTTGAATATTTTTTATTATTTAAAATACATATTTTCTATTTAAATATATTTTAAAATGTAATTTATTAAAAATAAAAAAGCTTTTTATACACTATTCAAAAGCTTGGAGTCTATTAATAATAATAATAATAATAATAATAATAAATCTTTCTTGAGCATGTGTAAGTAACAGTGCTAAAAAAAATCAGCTTTCAAATAAATGCAGAAAAAATCAGCTTTGAAATCACAGAAATAAATTACATTTTAAAATGTATTCAAAAACAAAACAGTTATTTTAAACAGTAAAATTATTTCACATTTTTACTGTTTTTGCTGTACTTTGGATGAAATAAATGCAGGCTTGGTGAGCAGAAGAGACTTCTTAAAAAAACATTACAAATCTTACTGTTCAAAAACTTTTGACTGGCAGTGTGCATAAATAAATATTCAATTTGAAGTGAATTTAGATATAAAAATGGATATTCATTTTAAGATTTGCTAAAGACTACATTTAACAATGTTATTAAATATGTAGTGTTTGTTAAGGTTAACTTTAAGCTAAAGATTTAAAAATAAAAAAATGCATAAATTAAAAAACATTTATTGATCAAGATGTCAAAAAATGGATTATGGAAGGTTTTCAATATGTATTTTTAAGAATTAAACATTTAAAAAAACTGAATGTTATGGCTGATAAATTCTGCAATATTTTATCTAAAGAGTAAAAAAAAATACAAGAGTAAATATGAAAAGCAGTAGTTTTAAATGCTACATTTTTGGCATCACAATTAAAATAAAATTGTTAATAAAAATCAAGATAATATTAATGTAACCCAATTTATTATTTACTTATTTATTTTATCTTTTTTTTTTTTCTCAGGTAAGTGCATTGTAGGTTGATCATGTTAACACTGAACAAACATGTAAAAAATAAAATAAATAATAATAATGATAAATAATATTTAAAAAAAACATAATAGTTTTAAATGCGATGCATGACTTTGGATATCACAGTATTATAAGAAAATATTAGTCATAAAAATAAATTCTGCAATATTGTATCTAAATAATGAAAAATACAACATTAAATACGAAAAGCAGTAGTTTTGAATGCTACATTTTTGGCATCACAATAAAATGTATAATAAAAATGATATAATTAATAAAAATGTAAATAAGATTCAATTTTACCAGATGTTTAAGGTCTTCTGTACAATTCTTAATCCTTATTTATGTATTTATTTTATCTTAATTACTTTTATTTCTCAGGTAAGTGCATTGAAAATTGATCATGTTAACACTGAATAAACATGTAAAAATTAAAAAGTAATGATAAACAATATAAAAAAAATAGTTTTAAATGCTATGCATGACTTTGGATATCACAAGATTATAAAAAAAAATATTAAAAATGAATAAAAACAGTAATTCATTTGGAGATTCATTAAAGATTACGTTTAACAGTGTTTAATTATTAGTGTTTTTAAAGATTAAGTGAAAACAAAGTTAATCTAAATGTTGAAATAGGGAACATTTCTACATGCACAATCAATTATCCAATACTGAATGATACTGATAAACAAAAACAAATTTCTAATATTAGTTGACAACCAATATTATAGTACAAAAATTGACTTAGAACATTTAATTTAATATGCAAATATATATATATATATATATATATATATATATATATATATATATAAATTCATAAACGTGAGTCATATTAATGCATATGAGCATTTGTATCGGTCTGTACACGTAAAACCTAATCAATATTTATGCATACTACCTACACGCATTTATATTCTATCACTGAGGTTCTCAACTTTGGCCTTCGAGCGCAACATTCCTGCAAAAAGTTAAACTCCAACCCTAATTAAACCCACCTGAACAAGCTAATCCAGGTCTTCAGGATTACTAGAAAGTTACAGGCTGATAGGTTTGAGCTAAACTCTGCAGGAAAGTGGACCTCGAGGGCCATAGTAGAGAAACATTTAGGCTGTATACTTTATATGAGGGCTTAGAAAGTATCCAAGCACCAAACACATCAGAAGGTAGGTTTTCTTAATAAAAAAAAAAAAAAAAAAAAAAAAAAAACATACCTCCAAGCAGTCTTCTGATTTCAGGTTTGGAAGTGAGTTGAACCGCTAACTCTTCTTTCGCCGTTAGAATGTCTTTGTCGGCTCCGGCGTTCAACAGATAGGCCACTATGTGTTTGTGGTTTCTTTTACAGGCCCAATGCAAACATGTCCTGGATGAACAAAAAGGGATATCAAAACTTCTTAAACATGGTTTGCAATGTGCACTGCATCGGTCAAATGAGTTTGAAGTCGACGTATGCAGGCAGAACTACTAAAACAAAGCAGTCGAGGCTTGGCATGAATGTCAGAACAAATCTAACACCTCAATTCAGCTGCTCAACAAATATCCGCAGTGAGAAAACAGAGAGCCTAAAGACAAGCTGTCTGATTAGGCATTTCAGGAATGCTGCCAGGCGAGATGAAAGGTAAGGGCTTATCTACAGCGCTCATAATCTACTCAGTGTTCCTCAGTTCTGCTCTGCACATTATAAAAGGGCTTTCTGCGTTACATCATGACCCTGGGCTGCTGCATTTAAACCCTATTAGGGCCACATTTAAACCTATTTATTAAACATTTAAGCAACGTACGCGTTACACAATGTAAAACAGCCAGGTGCAAAAAGGTAGCGAGTTAATGAGCAACAGATAACCAATTACAAACTGCCTAACACTTATAGCTCCGCCCCAAACTCACACCATTGGTTGATTCAGTGTTGCCTATAATATAGAGAGTTTGCATTGACGTCACGATTTGGTCAGTGACCCAGATTCACAGCCATATTGGAGACACTCAGATGTAAACAACAGCATGGATTGCATGGTTAATGTACTACTAAATACGTTTTTCTGCTAATTTTCTGCTAATTTATGCTGTCTAAACCACGGAAAGCCATGTGGAAGCTGCTAAATCTTAGTAAGCAGGAAAGGGCGCAATATTTTGACAAACTAAATTAATAACTGGTAAAGATACATACAAGCAGTATTATATTAAGATATTAGACTAATATTTCACCTACCTGACTGGAAATGATAAGAAAAAACACGAATGTTGTCAATAATCTTGCCCTGGAAATCCTGGTTCAGTTTGGCCAACCACAAACTATTTTTTTTGCACTCTTCTCCTTGATTTGTTAGAACTTTTGGCAGTCTACAGTACTCCAAATGTTTTTCCCGGTCCGACCGATTAGTACAGCCCAAAACATGACAATGATTCACCATTTTCAGCAGCAAAAATCAGCTAAATTTGTGAGTTTCGTTCAGTTCAGTCGCATTGTTTACATTCAGTGCCGTCAACTGATGACACCTTATGAAAACACTATTAAAATAAAAGTATTTTCTTCATCAGAAGAGATTTGTAGAAAATTAAGTCACTTGCTTACCAATGGATGAATGGGTGCCGCCAAAATGAGAGTCCAAAAAGATGATAAACACAAGTCCATAATAACATTTCCTTCCTGTTGTCTTCTCTCACATCAATATACACAGTCACACTTGTTTAGAATAGTTTTTGCTTGGAAACAGTGTTTGATCTGTGCATATTTCTCCCCTGATTCAGACAAGATGAGGAAAAGGCACTATTAAGGACAGAGGACTTGTATTTTTGCAATGGTTTGAAGTCAAAATGATGGATTTGTTCTCTACAAACATGGAGCTTTTCACTTCACTAGAGTCATGTCAATTACTTGTGGATTATTGTGATGTTTTTATCAGCTTTTTGGACTCTCATTCTGACGGCACCCAGTCACTGCAGAGGATCCATTGGTGAGCAAGTGACTTAAATTAGCCAAATCTCTTCTGATGAAGAACATACAAAATATTTGGAGTACTGTAGACTGCCAAAAGTTATAGGCCTAACAAATCAAGAAGAATGCGAAAAACTATCTGAGGTATTTTCATGTGGGAGGACAACAGGGAGGAAATGTTATGGACTTCTATTTCATGCAAATTATTGTGATGTTTTTATCAGCCATTTGGACTCTCATTCTGACGGCACCCATTCACAGCAGAGAACCCGTTGGTGAGCAAATGATGTAATGCTAAATTTCTCAATCTTTTCTGATGAAAAAGCAAACTCGTCTACATCTCGAATGGCTTGAGGATGAGTACAAATTTTCATTTTTGGGTGAACTATTCCTCTACAAAGGGGGACACTGCGCCCCCTGGTCACACATCCACAAGCGCCTTTTGTTCCTCACACAGTTTTTGCACTCTTCTTCTTGATTTGTTGTAACTTTTGTCAGTCTACAGTACTCCAAATATTTATCCCGGTCCGACCGATTAGTACAGCCCAAATCATGACAATAATTGACCATTTTCAGCAGCAATAATCAGCTAAACATGTGAGTTTCCTTTAGTTCAGTGCTGCCAATATGGCTGATTGATGCCATGTCGTGAAAACGCTTTTTAAATGAAAGCTTTTTCCTTATCAGAAGAGATTTGGAGCTTTTCACTTCATATTCCACCTCATGTCACTTGTGGATCACTGTGATGTTTTTAATCGTCTTTTTGGACTCTCATTCTGACGGCACCCATTCACTACAGAGGAATGCTTGATTGGTGAGCAAGTGACTTAAACTTGCCAAATCTCTTCTGATGAAGAACATACAAAATATTTGGAGTACTGTAGACTGCCAAAAGTTGTAGGCCTAACCAATCAAGAAGAATGTGAAAAACTATCTGAGGTATTTTGATGTAAGAGGACAACGGGAAGTAAACGCAAATGCAAATTATTGTGATGTTTTTATTAGCTTCATTCTGACGGCACCCATTCACTGCAGAGTATCCACTGGTGAGCAAGTGATGTAATGCTAAATTTCTTCAAATCTCTTCTGATGAAGAAACAAACTCATCTGCATCTCGAATGGCTTGAGGATTATACAAATTTCCATTTTTGGGTGAACTATTTCTTTACAAAGGGGGACACTGCGCCCCCTGGTCACATATCTGGTCAGTACACTAATGTCTTCACTGTCAGGTATAAATTATGCCCAGCAGCTCTCTTATTGTAAGAATAAACGCTAGTTGCTGTTTAAGCAGCCGGACACACTTAGAAAATCAAATCTGAGGTAATTTCTCCTGTGGGGTCAGTGTTAATACGCACCATCCGTTAATCTCATTTTGAGAGTTGACGTTGACTCCGCTCTCCACTAAAGTCTTCACCTCGTCAATGTCTCCGATGGCACTGGCCTCTCTCAGACGCTCCTGTAGCTCTTTATCCAGCGATGTCGTTGACATTATTCAAGTCTTTATGGAAATGAAAGCTTCATACGAACTGACACACTGTGCTTTTAAGACCGGAGACAAAAATAGACACTCAACTTGCTCCGCCGTGGCTTAAACTGTTGCGAGTTCCGGATGGTTTTCGACAGGGAAGTGAAAGGAGTCTATTTACAGTCTTTAGATTGAAACCGGATCAAAACGGTACAGTATAATAAACCGGGTTGTGTTCAAATAATCTTTCGCCGACTACTGCAATCCACTCGTATCAGCTGCACCTCCCATGTTGGGGGCAATTTTCTGTGTAACACCTTCAGATCATGATCTTTGGTTCCTACTTACGATGGCCAGTAAATCATTCTTAAATATAAGATAAGAGTCCGACCAGAGTTCAAGGAATACAAATCTGTAGTCAGTAAACAGACTGTGGAAGTTAATAGACTGAAATTCTTTATTGATTAAGGAACGTCAACTGCAGAATCGAAGAGCAGTTGTAGTGCAGCTAATGTTAGTTTTTAACAATATTTCATGAAATGTACAAGGATACAAATACTCAAAATTATATTCGTTGTAACTATGATTGAATTGATACTACCTATCAATGTGATTTAAAAACTTACATTTACACTACCAGTCAAAAGTTTGTGATTGAAGATTGAAGATTTTTAATGTTTTTGAAAGAAGTCTCTTCTGCTCATCAAGCCTGCATTTATTTGATCCGAAGAACAGCAAAATTGTAAAATAATTTTACTTCTCTATCTGAATATATTTTAAAACGTAATTCATTCTTGTGATTTCAAAGCTGAATTTGTAGCATCATTACTCTAGTCATATGATCCTTCAGAAATCATTGTAATATTCTGATTTGCTGCTCACATTTTTTTTATTATTATGTTGAAAACAGCTGAGTAGATTTTTTTAGGTTTCTTTGATGAATAGAACATTCAGAAGAGCAGCGTTTATCTAAAATAGAAATCTGTTGTAACATTATACATGTCTTAATCATCTTTTGATCAATGTACAGCATCCTTGCTAAATACAAGTATTAATTTCTATAATTTTTTTTCTCAAAAATACTGATTTCAAGCTTTTGAATGGTATAGTAAGTGTTTTACAAAAGCTTTTTATTTCAGATAAATGCTGATTTTTTTTATTAATCAAAGAATCCTGAACAAATATATACTCAATTGTTTTTTGCATTTTTATAATAATAATAAATGTTTATTGAACAGCAAATCAGCATATTAGAATGATTCTGAAGGACCATGTGAGGAGTAATGATGCTGATAATTTAGCTTTGAATTTTAGCTTTAGCTTTGATCACAGGGAAAAATTGCATTTTAAAATATATTTATATAGAAAAAAATATTTTAAACAATAAATATATTTCTAAATCCTATTGTTTTTGCTGTACTTTGGATTAAATAAATGCAGGCTTGGTGAGCAGAAGAGACTTTAAAAACATTAAAAATCCAACTGTTCAAAAACTTTTGACTGGTAGTCTATGCATTTGCCTTAAAGGCGTATCCAAAGCAATTCACATTGCATTCAAGATGTAGGCCTACATTTGATCAGTTTTCTTCCTTTTGGAACATGGTGGTCAGTCAACAAGCTGAAACTGTATTTTACAAAGCATTCTTAGCAGAAACTATGGTTAGCATGGTAAATCATCGAATAACACTGCAAACTATAATGCAGATAAACCAATGAGGATGATCAAATAAATTAAGAGGTGCTTGGAACTCAGTCCAGCTCTATTATATATCGATATCATGTGCAAATAATTTTAAACATTTGTCTAAATTCTTAATTTCCTTTAGTGTGAAAAAATACCTCCTACAAGAACACATCTTTTCCAGAAAGAGAGTTAATGACAATTTTCAGCAAAGCTTTGTATTATTCAGTTTGAACCGTTAAAACACAGCAGCGTCTGCACAGATGTAGATACAGTGTAGATTCTGTACAAATTATAATCAAACCACGCTGTCCTTGTGAAACAGTAAGCACTTGTTGTTGGCAGGCATATCAATCTGAAAAAAATCAAAATCAAACAGATGCATTTACAAGCCTTTGATGACTCAAGGCCGTGAATCATCACATAATCAATCTAATCATAAAGCAAGAGCAAGGTGTATAAGGCATGATGTCAGATTAATTTGCAGTGGATCATGGCCAAGTAATAAATTATAGCCTCAAAGAAAAACCTTAACTGCAAGAATTTTATTGATGAGAAATAGGCAAGGCAGATTTTTAATTAAGCTATTAAGTTTGGTAATAAACCGCTTACAATTTCTTCCAATCGCAGTCCGTTTTCTTGGCCTAGCGTTTTCAGTAATGACACATCTCTTAGACCCCACTCTGGATTTCTGTAAAAAAAAAAAATGGTTAAAAATAATGTGATATGGGGTAAAATTGTAAGAGAACTTGTATTAAGATCTTCAATGTTATCATTTAAAATCCACACTGCAAAAAAACTACTCTTTCTCATTATTTTTGCTTCAGGTCCTACAATTTCTTTTTTGTGTATTTAAACCCTTTTCAACGATGACTGTATGATTTTTAAGATCTTTTCACACTGAGGACAACTGAGAGACTAATATGAAACTATTACAGAAGGTTCAAACACTCTCTGATGCTCCAGAAGATAAAACAATGCATTAAGAGCTAGGGGGTGAAAACTTTTAGATTTTGAAGATCAGGGTAAATTGAACTTATTGTGTCTTCTGGAAAACATGTTAGTATCTTCTGTGGGGAGAACTAAATAAAAAAGAAATTTGATATTTAGGCAAAATAAGAAAAATGTACACATCTTCAATCTGTTCAAAAGTTTTCACCCCCTTGCTCTTAATGCATCATGTTTCCTTCTGAAGCTTCAGTGAGTTTTTGAACCTTCTGTAATAGTTGTATATGAGTCCCTCAGTTGTCCTCAAAATCTCAAAATCATACAGTCATTGTTGGAAAGGGTTCAAATACACATAAATGCTGAAAATCCAAAGAAATAGTGTGACCTGAAAAATTTTTGCAGAGAAAAATAACATGCATTTTGTATGATCCCTCTTATTTTGGTAGAATAATTAACATTTTGCAGATTCTGCAAGGTGTATGTAAAGTTTTGACCTCAACTGTATGCTTAAAACAAGAAAAATCCAATTTTCTTTATTATCACTAACCTGTATCTCAAGCTGTGGTCAAAGTCAACATTGCTCTGAGGAGTAATCGATCCATTGAAAGCATAAGGCTGCAAAACAATTTCAGATGCATGACATTAGAAGCGAATTGATGTAACCAAATGAATACTAAATCAGCTTAACTGCAAATACCCCATAAGTCAGAAGCACTCCTTGTGGCTTCAGGATTTTTCCAACACCATTAAACAAACCCTAAAACAAGCAAAAAAGCTGAGGTTATTATGCAGATATTCAACAGAGAGAAAAAGAAACAAAAGCAACCCAACATGATACCGTTGTGCAGGCCAGAGGTGAGATGTGCATCATGTTGATATTCACGATGAGGTCACATGACTCGGGTTGAATTCCACCCCAGGTTTCCCAACTCTGAGACACATCGAGATAGATGGGTGGCTTTACATTCTGCAGCTTATGAAACTGTCTATATGCCTCAACGCTGCAATGAAAAAATGAAAAATAACACCGTTTTTGAGTGACTAGATACGTTGCATAATTTCTGCGAATTAAAATGCACAAACCAGATGCAATAATACTTAATGAATAGAGAAACGATGGCTCTTCACAGATATATATCCGTCAAAAGAAGTCCTTAGGTCAAAATTTGATATTGAAGAAAACCACGGAGCACATTTTCTTCAACTGTATCCATTCAAAGTTGTTTTGGTCTCATTTAGAAAATAGAATGTCCGGTGTCAATATCCAGATTCTAAATTATAAACAACTTAAGTTTAGAGTGTTTAAAAAAAGATTGTACACAACAGTTTTTGGTTAACAACCTTCTTTGTTGTAGTAAATTGTTTATTCACAAATGTAGGTTTTTGAAAACCGCCCCTTCTTTTCCTCACTTCATAAATGATCTTAGAATTATTACTTCATCCCTATGTACCCTTTCGAATAATAAGGCTATTACATTAGCTAATTTTTTCACTGAGTTTAGTGATAATATTTTATAACCCCTTTGCAAAGTTATGTAAATTTATTTTTTTATTTATTATGTATTTTTTAATCTATATCTACTTATTGTCATTATTTCTTTTTCATTGTAATATTTTTTTTATCTTGATTTTGTAATTCAAATGTAGTTAAAGGAGCAGTTCACTTTCAGAACAGAAATGTACAGATAATGTATTCACCCCCTTGTCATCCAAGATGTTCATGTCCTTCTTTCTTCAGTCGTAAGGAAATTATGTTTTTTGAGGAAAACATTTCAGAATTTCTCTCCATATAATGGACTTCTGTGGTGCCCCTGAGTTTGAACTTCCAAAATGCAGCTTTGAAGGACTCTAAACAATCACAGCCGAGGAAAGAAGGGTTTTATCTAGCAAAACGATCAGTTATTTTCTAAATTACAATGTATATACTTTTTAACCTCAAATGCTTGTTTTGTCTAGCTCTGAGTGTAGTCTATGTAGAGCTTAAAAAGTATAAAAACTGTAGCTGCATTTAAACTGCATTTTGGAAGTTCAAACTCGGGGGCACCACAGAAGTCCATTTTATGGAGAGAAATCCTGGAATGTTTACCTCAAAAAACATAAATTCTTTATGACTTAAGAAAGAAAGACATGAACATCTTGGATGACAAGGGGGTGAGTACATTATCTGTACATTTTTGTTCTGAAAGCGAACTACTCCTTTAAAACGATGTATATACCTTACAGTTGTGTCTGCCTTATGTACTTGCAATTGTATATTTTTAAATTTCTATTTTGGTTCATTTAAAGCCTGTTTGGTTTGTACATTTTTTGATTTTCAATTAAAAAAAATGTTCTTTATGTGAAAGATTACATCAATAATAATACGTTCAAGAACGTGTACATTGACGTTTTTTTTTTTTTTTTTACATTTTATTCGTTTTTTCCTTTGTTTTTACTGTAGCACAACTACAAAAGGTTTCTAAAAGTGACTTAACAGCGGCATCTAGTGACACATCTGCACCTGAACTCTGAGCAAACTTTGGTAAGTGAATTTATAATCACCATAATAACATGACTGCACGAGGAAATATCAAATAAAGGGTATTAAAGGATTATTTCAGAACTATTTCAACGATTTGATTTGCCTCATTTAGTAAATGAGATAATAGCTTTTTATTTTCATAATGTGGAGCAATGCATTTCCGTAGAAGCGTGAATGTAACTCTGGTATTCCATAAGAGACTTAATGTCCACATATAAAGTCAAGGATTCAATATAAATCAAGGTGTTACGCATATTTACCTCGATAGTGACTGTGCTTCGATTTCAGACGGTTGCCACGTAATGTTGGGAAACGCTTTGGCAAAGTGAACGACATGTTGTCCTGTGCCAGAAGATATTTCCAAAGCGACCAAAGGCCTGTCTGATGTGACTGTGTTTTTTAATACCGCGAGGATCGGGTCTTTATTTCTGTCGGCTGCTGCAGCATTCAGCATTTTACACATCCAGCGACAACTTCCTGGAGCCAAGAGCAAAACAGAGCTGCGTGAATATAACTGACAGAAGCGAGCCAGAATCCAACAAGACGTTGAAAATCTGAAAAGTACGGCGTTCCAAAACAGTTCCTAAATTGTGCAGTAGCTCAAAACAAATGCATGCATTTTTATGATGGCAGCTGACAACGGGTCACATGAGCTTATTCAACAGCGTACAATTGCAAGCTTGCAAAAACAACGTAGACTTAGCTAGATTTCACTCTTCTCTCCGTTGATTATTACTGCACAGTCTCCACTTCAATTCGATTTAGAATGCAATGTAGTGGATTCCACATCCCACAATGCATCGCGCTTCAACTTCCCCTTTGCCTTTAAAAAAGTGCCGGATAAAGTCGAATGAGTCTGTGCAAACGATTTTTAGGAGTAGGCTAAGCTTGTTGCTATGCAACGGGGCTTTCACTGCCATGTGGTCCAGTTTGTTTTCTTGCACAAGCACTTGAAACAGCCTTCTTAAGCGATAAACAATGCAATGTTAAAGAAACGTGTTTCTTTTTGTTTATTTTTGAACAAAACTCAACTTTAGAAATAGCCAAGGAGCATAGAAACGGCTAAAGATGACTCAGGTGAGCTCATATTTGTGTCTTGGTGTTGTGCACCAGTTTCTCCTTCTTTAAAGTAAAGAATACTTAAATTTGTCAACATTAAAACAAGAAAATCATATATATATATATATATATATATATATATATATATATATATATATAAGCAAAATACAAACAATTATGCAGAATAGTAGGCTATGTAAAATGTATGTTGGCATACAATACAACAAAAGCAACCATTAAAAATAAATAAATTAAATAATAATAATAATTACAAAGTTACAATATGTAGTGCATTAAAAAAGATGAGATGTCCCATTTTGGTGACTAATATGGTGATATAATTTTTATATTTGGTGATATAATGTTTTACATTGCTATAATACATTATATACATAACACATTTAAAGGAACACTCCACGTTTTTTGGAAATAGGCTCATTCTCCAACTCCCCCCGAGTTAATAAGTTGAGTTTTACTGTTTTGAAATCCATTCAGCCGTTCTCCTGGCGATATAAATTTTAGCATAGCTTAGCATAGATCATTGAATCCTATTAGACCAATATAGCATATTGCGTTCAAAAATGACCAACGAGTTTCGGTATTTGTCCTATTTAAAACTTGACTCTTCTGTAGTTATATCGTGTACTAAGACCGGCAGAAAATGTACAGTTACGATTTTCTAGGCCATTTTTGAATGCGATGCTATTGGTCTAATAGGATTCAATGATCTATGCTAAGCTATGATAAAAGTGATATCGCCAGAACAGGAGAACTGCTGAATGGATTTATTATTTATTATTATTTATTACCTCGGAGGGAGTTGAAGAATTTCCAAAAAAAGTGGAGTGTTCCTTTAAGGCGAGACACTGCAGGTGAATAGGTTTAAAAAAAAATGAACTAATAGTTATCACCTTACTTACTCAGTAGATTGATTACATTGATAATTGCAAATATTTTTTTGTATTACAAGTTTTCTAAAATGTTGGGTTTAGATATACAAATGAGGCATTATTTAATGAAACACGCCCAACTGTAAGTCGCTTTGGATAAAAGGGTCTGCCAAATTAATAAATGTAAATGTAAATATGCGCTAATGTGCATAAATTTCTAGTAAAAAAATCTAAACACTGAATAAAGTCAGTTTCAAAATTCTTGTTTAATTTTTTTTGACATAAATGTTTTTACATTTTGTCACTCCATAATTCAGAAAATACTAAGAACAGGTAGAAAACTATATTTTTCAGAGTTTTTTTGGGGAACAAGCAAATTATATATGAACAAATCCCTTTGTAAAAACCTTCAGGATATAGACAGGAATAAAAATGTAAAGTTTGGTGTGTGTAAGAAGTGGAGATTTATCGCTCAGTGTAGGAGACAAAAATCATTTTGAGAAAACGGCCTTCAAAACTATGTATTGTAATTGAAATCTATTGACACAAATAGATAAAGTGCTATAAAAAACACTTAATGGTGTCTAATGGGTGTTTTATTTCCACTAGTCTAAAAAAACACTTTATGAAAAACCAAAAAGTTCAAAATCTCAAACTTGACAGGTCCATGACAAAAACAGTTTAGTGTCTCCCCTTAAAAGTCCAAATTTGGTCAATGTTTTCTTCTGTGGAACACAAATATTTTTAAAGAAATGCCTCAGTTTTGTTCATACAGTGGAAGTCAACGGGAGGCAAAACTGTACACTCTACAACTTGCTAGATTGTGGTAAAGCGCGCCACCGTGCGGGTAGAGTTTATTTATTTTTTAGATGAATATATAGTATTTTGAAGACGGTATGCATTTTTATTGCGCCTTTATTATAATAATAATAATAATAATAATAATAATAATAATAATAATAATAATAATAATAATAATAATAATAATAATAATTATTATTATTATTATTATTATTTTAATTTATTACAGATAACGTTAACTAACTAAATAAAAAATGTAAATATAAAAATTACCTAAGGATATAACAAAGACCTAAACACCACTTAATAAAAATGTACAGTACTTCAACAGTATTATTATAATTATTGTTAATGTTTTCGTTGTCATTCCTGTAGTTTTATTCAGAACATTAGCATTTCACATTTTTTCAAAAATGTGTGTGTTGCAGTAAAATAGTGCCGTGCAGAAAATATGGCCGGAGTGTAACTTCACTGTTTCTTCAAGTACAGTATGTCGAGACGACCTTTACTGAAACAACACGCTTTACAGTGTTTGGGAACGGCGTTTGGTTCTATATTTTTGAGATCTGTCGCTACTTCCCACAGATTGCCGCCTCACGCAGATGAAGCGTCACTTTATGTCCACGTGAGTGTCTAAAACCTGCCAGTTAAATGTATAGTACAACGCTAAATGTATTTTATCTGTCTGTCTTACTTCTTTTACACAGTGGCCCTATTGCCTAAAAAGATGCTCTTACTGCAACTTCAACAAATATATTCCTCGAAATCAAAACCATGCGGTCATGACAGAATGTCTGCAAAGAGAGACACAAACCTTATTGCAACTCAGTCAGGTTTCCAGGTCAGTGTTCAGAGATACTGTCAAATAATATGCTTTTAAAAGTATACATTAAGAATGCAATATTTTTCATTTTTTTTCTCTTTTGGAAGAAATTACTAAATTCAGGCTTGGAACAGTATGTGGGTAAATGTCAAAATGTTTACTATCCATTTATTCTGCAATGTTTCCTAGTATCAGCTCAGTGTTTTTTGGAGGAGGGACACCTAGTCTGGCTCAACCCTCCACGATCGCTGCTGTCTTGGAGATGGTGTCCAAACACGCTCATCTCTCAGATGATGCAGAGGTCACTCTGGAAGTGAACCCTACACCTGCTGGAAAAGCTAGTCTGAAGGACTTCACGTTAGCAGGAGTTAACAGATTTTCTATTGGAGTGCAGGTATTTTGCACGCAAATGATGTTACGTACACTGCCAGAGTCTCTTATCCTCACCAAACCAGCATTTAGGCTATTTGATCCAAATACAGCAATATTGTGAAATATTTTTACTATTTAAAATATCATTTTTTTAATTTGAAATAAATATGTTTTTAAATATAATTTATTCCTGTGATTTCAAAGCTGGATTTTTAGCCTCATTACTCCAGTCACATGATCCTTCAGAAATCATTCTAATATTCTGATTTGCTGTAAAAAAATAAAAATAAAATCTGCATTATTATTTTGTTGAAAACAGCTGAGTAGATTTTTCAGGTTTCTTTGATGAATAGGAAGTTTAGAAGAACAGCATTTATCTGAAATAGACATTTTGTAACATTATAAATGTCTTTATCATCACTTTTGTACTCAGCATCAATATACTCAGCTGCTTTAAATAATAATAACATTAAATATTTAGATAAAAATCAGCATATTAGGATGACTGGAGTAATGATGCTGAAAATTTAGAATAAATTACATTTTTAAAATATATTTAAATAGAAAGCAGTTATTTTAAATACTAAAAATATTTCATAATAGTACTGCTTTTGCTGTATTTTTGGATCAAATAAATGCATGCTTGGTGAGCAGAAGAGACTTAAAAAAAAATACAAATCTCTCAAAATGTGAAACTTTTGACTGTCAAAAAAACTCATAGATTTAATTCTGTTCTGCACAGTCGCTGAATGAGGATCACCTGAGGATACTAGGCAGGGATCACGATTCCCAGCATGCTGTCTGGACAGTGTCAGAGGCCAGGGCGCTCTGTCCGGGACGCGTGTCAGTGGATGTCATGTTTGCTCTTCCAGGCCAAAGTGTAAAGTCATGGGAGACTGAGCTGGAGAAACTGCTGCCGGTTTGTGACGATCACGTTTCACTGTATCAGCTGACTTTGGAAAGGGGTACGCAGCTTTTTAAACAGGTTGACAGCGGTGAACTAAGCGTGCCTGGTGACGATGTCACAGCTGTTATGTACAATTCAGCACGAGGAGTCCTGGAGAAAGCTGGGTTTCGTCAATACGAGGTGTCCAACTTTGCCAAAAATGTAAGTTAGAATTGCTTATAAGTTGAAAAATATATAAGTTCCTGTAGCACTAGCCAACATCAAGGACATGTGTTTGATTCCCAGGGATACAAATACTATGTAATGTGCTGCAAGTCGCTTTGGATAGAAGTATCTGCCAAATAAATACACTACCAGTCAAAAGTTTTTGATTTTTAAAGTAACTTCTGCTCACCAACCTGCATTTATTTGATCGAAAATACAGCAAAAGCAGTAATATTGTGAAATCTTTTTACTATTTAAAATTTCTATTTGAATATATTTTAAAAAGTAATTTATTCCTGTGATCAAAGCTAAATTTTCAGCATCATTACAGTCTTCAGTGTCACCTGATCATTTGGAAATCATTCTAATATGCTGATTTACTGTTCAAGAAACATTATTATTATTATTATTATTTTTAGCAATATTTCAAACAGTTGAGTACTTTTTTTCAGGATTCTTTGATGAGCAGAAAGATCTAAAGATCAGCATTTATCTGAAATAAAAAGCTTTTGTACCATTATACACTATATTCCATTCAAAAGCTTGAAGTCAGTATGATTTCCTTTTTATTTCAAACCTGCCATTTGAAATTATAGAAAAGAGTGCTTCTATAATTTGCAAGAATGCTTTAAATTGATCAAAAGTGACGATAAAGACATTTATAATGTTACAAAAGAATTACATTTCAGAAAAATGCTGTTCTTCTGAAGTTTCTGTTCATCAAAATCTGAAAAAAATTCTACTCAGCTGTTTTCAATATAATAATAATACTACATGTTTTTGAGCAGCAAATCAGAATATTAGAAAGATTTCTGAAGGATCATGTGACTGGTGTTGATGCTAAAAATTTAGCTTTGAAATCACAGAAATAAATTACATTTTATAATATATTCAAATAGAACACTGTTATTTAAAATGGTAATTTTTTTAAATGTTTACTGTTTGCTGTACTTTGGATCAAATAAATGCAGGCTTGGTGAGAAGCATAGACTTCTTTAAAAAAGCATTTAAAATCTTACTGTTTAAAAACATTTGACTGGTAGTGAAAATGCTATATTATATAAATATTCGAAATGTGTAAATCTTGTATTATGTGTTTATTGTAGAACGCTGTCAGTGAGCACAATGTCGGGTACTGGAGGGGACGCCAGTACATCGGTGTAGGACCAGGTACTTTTTTGCTCATACACTACTGTTCAAAAGATTTGAAAGTATTAAGTATTAAGAAGTAATACTTTTATTCAGCAAGGATGATTTAAATTGATCAGAAGTGACAGAAAAGACATTTTTAATGTAACAAAATATTTCTGTTTTTTAATTTTTTAACAAAAGGGGCACATGGACGGTTTGTGCCGCGTGCAATGGGAGGAGTTCAGAGGGAAGCTCGAACCCAGACTTTAGAACCAGATGTTTGGATACAAGAGGTTCAGCGTCACGGTCACGGGACACGTCGCCGAATACAGCTCGACCACTGTGGCCTGTAAGAATATCTCATTTGTAGTCCACACACAAGTTGCTGTGGAGCGATTACACAGACTGTTGCTGCGTTATTGAATCAGATTGTAATTGTATCTGCAGGCTGGAGGAGGTTTTGGTCATGGGTCTGCGTATGACTCAAGGAATCACCCAGCAGGTACAGTGAACGTGCATGTCTCTTTAAATGCAAATGAGCTGCTGCTCCCCACCCCCTTTTCCAGAATAGAGCTGTGCCTTTACAGCTCGTTCCCGCAGATACTCTGCTTAGTTTTGATTATCATGTCTATTGTGCTGAAATCATGCTTTTAAAGGCAATACTGATATAGGTTTTCTGAGTGCACACATCTGAAGTTCTCTTTCACGTCTTATTGCACTTAAACTGTCAAATACACACAGTCGGTTATGTCTGTGAAGTAAACAGCTGGTAAACAAATGGCATGTTTATATTAGATCTGTGTGGCAGCAGCATAATACGAATGAAATGACTGATGTCTGTATTTTTCTGCTTTATTTGTATGTTGTAGCACTGGGAGTTATTTAGCCCAGAAGCTGACCTTCTGCAAATATTTGGAATGTCAGAAAATGTACAAGAATTTCAAGCAGGGGGACTTTTAATACTTAATGACAGGTAGTGTTTACTACTTAAATGTGATCTGTATGTTTTTACCTTTTCAATTATGCATCAATGCCCCATTGATGCTTATCTTTATGTTTTAGGGGTTTGCGGTGTTCTTGGGAAGGTTTAGCATTGCTGGACAGCATCTTACCCACAATGCTGCTTGAATTAGAGATGTTTTTCAAAAAGCAGTGAAAGACAGACATTCAAAGGGACAGATGACAGTTTTGAAAAAGAAATGCACACAAGGTAATGCATAATGAAAATGAAACAAATTCTTCCATGTGGAGAAAGTTTGCGCTTGAAGAATGATTTTATTTTTTATTTGTTAATTTATTCACAAATACAGTATGTTCTTTTTTACTATGATTAACTTGTTTTTGATTTCTGAATCACATTGAAAATGACAGACTTCTCTTTGGTGATGTTTGAAGGGCTTCTCCAGTTATTTACTAGACTTAAATGACACCAACAACCGTACACTCAACAACCATTTTTTTTTTTTTCGCCTGGAAATGAAAATTCTGATATTAATTACTCATGTAGTTCCACCTTAAGACTTTCGTTCATCTTCGGAACACAAATTAAGATATTTTTGATAAAATCTAAAAGCTTTCTCTGACCCTCCATAGACAGCAACGCAACTGACACGTTCAAGGTCCAGAATGGTGGTAGGGACATTGTTAAAATAGTCCATGTGACATCAGTGGTTCAACCGTAATGTTATGAAGCTATGATGACTTTCAAATAAAGACTTTATTTAACAATTTTTTCTCTTCCATGTCAGTCTTTGATGCACATTCACACTGTCTATGCAGGGTCAGAAAACTCTCGGATTTCATCAAAAATATCTTAATTTGTGTTCTGAAGATGAACAAAGGTCTTATTGGTTTGGAACAACATGAGGATGAGTAATTGGGTGAACTATCCCTTTAATTTGTTTAAATTTGTTGCATTTGTGATGTAGGTTACAATATGGAAGAGAAGATTTGCTGCTACTTCCATTTAATTGTGACTTTAAGTCACTTACTTCTTGTTATATTAAAAAATATTATTATTAAAAATAATGGTTAAGATGTGTACACATGTATTCAAGGTGAATCGAATTCACCTTTTATGGTTACATTACATGACACTTTTATCAAATCGAATTTTATCAAATTGAATTTCTAAAAATGGTGTGAAAGGTTTTCAAAACCAACATGAATACAACAAATATTTCTAAGAACTTGGGATGTGTGTTTTAAACCGGATTTCTAAAGTTAATTATTGTCTTTGTTATTGACACACATACTGTGTTCTTTGTTTGGGAATGAAAAGCTATTTTTACAATTGCTAATATTTTGAAGAAATATTTTCACACATTCAAGAATCTTTAAAAAGATGAACACACTAAACAAGATGATTGCCTTCTCTGATCTGTGACATTTGATGTGATTGAATCCCCTGGGGGCTTTATTATCTTGAGTTATTTGACATAGAAATGATTTCTCATTGCATCTGCCATTTAAAGTTGCTCTTCTCCAAACCACCCACATTCTCAGAGAGAAGGTCATTGAAGAATCATGAATTGACCATTTTACTCTATATTTTGTGACCCTGGACCACAAAACCAGTCTTAAGTAGCACAGGTATATTTTTAGCAATAGCCAAAATACTGTGTTTGTCAAAATTATCAAATTTTCTTTGATGCCAAAAATCATTAGGATTTTAAGTAAGTATCATGTTCCATGAAGATATGTTATACATTTCCTACTGTAAATATATCAAAACTTATTTTTTGATTAGTAAAATGCATTGCTAAGAACTTCTTTCTGACAACTTTAAAGGTGTTTTTCTCAATACTTTGATTTATTTGCACCCTCCGATTCTAGATTTTTAAATATTGCCCTATCCTAACAAACCATACATCCATGGAAAGCTTATTTATTCAGCTTTCAGATGATAAATCTCAATTTCAAAATGACACTTATGACTGGTTTTGTGGTCCAGGGTCACATTTTGTAAGTTTAGTTATCCTTTTGAAAGTTAGTAATGTAGACAACATGTTCAAGCTATTCATAATAGAAAACGCTTCAGATTGAATGAGCGCTCCGCTGTCCATGGTACTGAGCGCCTTTTGCACAACGCCACCAATCAAACAGTAACGCAAATATCCGTGTATGCACTTAAACGTCTGTGCTATGCTTACGTGTCCTGCTTTTAATGTGGGTTGTCATTTTTGTACTCATAATTGGATGCATTAAAATTCAAACGTCTAAAGGGAATTCATCTCTTTCTGTAGCGCTACAGTTGCGTCGTGTTGTATAATGTCTATTATGCAAAGCGTGATTGTACTGTTTTGTCAGGGAGTCACACATAGAAGTACGTGGGGGCTTTTTCTTACTAATATGAGAGAATTTGTACGCCAGCATAGCGATGATGACTCAAGCCACTGCAGATGATGAGAACCATGGCTTCACCACCCACTCCTTTCTTGCCGTTGTTCAGCCATAAATGGTCATACTGTGAGTATTCTGGTTTCTCCTTAAAGCGGAGGCGTAGATACTGTCTGTCTGAAACTGAGGTGAGGAGGGGACACGGCTTAAATATAGCTCGGCTCATGAATATTAATTAGGTGATGTTGCATTCTCTCATTTGTCCTAACCGATATGTGTCACGATCCTAAAGAAATCGTTTGACTTTGTCGCTCAGGAGTGACTTATCAATGCTCGAAATTTCCACAAATAAAGGGCGTACTGTTGGTAATGACTCAAGTGTGTTTAAAGAAAAAAAAACACGCATAATTTCTTATAGACAATTTTTATTGTTGTCTTTAATGCAAGACAAAATGGAAACAAATTTGAGGTAACATAGGTCTGTTATAAAGCCAAATATTGTTTGAGGTAATACATTCAATATAAAGAAAACATGCATGCTCGCTTTACAACATTTCCCTGTTGGAAAATCCAAGCTAGACACTTACACCAGCTTATAACCAGTTTAGATCAGCTACACTGATAAAAATGGTAACCTAAAACGGTAACATCTATATTAACTGGTTTTCAAGTCTTAAATATGAATCACATCAATGAATTAATCTAAATGCATTGATTTATACCAACAAAACTCATGTTTAATAGCTTTTTTTTTTTTTTGCAGGTTACTGCTTCATACAATGTCGCTGTCAACCAGTTTACACCAGATAATGACCAGTTTAGATCAGCTTAAGCCTGATTTTCCAACAGAGATATAACAAATACATTTCACAAATACTTTGTCAATGTGTAGAATCTGTCCTCTGGTCCAGCCATGGACTTATAGAATATAATAATTCTTACATAGCTGAATAATTATTATTCATAGGTTTGAAACAGAGTCCCTAGCGTTACTCTTTTACTGTATTTGGCACCTCTCAATAGGTGTACTTCGTTTAGGGGTGCTCGGGCCCATAACGCGCCGCAGATCGCTACTGAAGCTCGGTCTGCGAGCCAGCGGCTGCACGGCGCCACACGGCTCATTCATGGCTCTTTTGTTTCTCTTTCTGCTGCTGAGCGCTTGATACGTGTGGATGGAGATGTCTCGATGGAGAGAGGGTCTGGTCTCCGTGGGGAGCCCTCCCAGCACCGCCAGGGCCTCGAACATATCCCCCAGGTTGGTGCAGTCTTTGGCAGACACCTCAAAGAGGGCACTGTCCTCCCCGAGAGACTGGCAGATATCGGAGTGCTGCACAGCTCTCGAGTTTAAGTCATTTTTATTGCCACAGATTATAATCGGAAGCTGTCTGTTTTCTTTGGATTTGGTCAGCTTGGATTTGGCAGTGAAGATCTCCTCGCGTAATGAGCAGATCTCTGTGAAAGACTCCCGGTCTGTCACGCTGAACACCAGCAGGAATATATCACCTGTTGAGAGCATAAAGCACATTAAGTAAGAACCTTAAACGACTTAAAGAACGACAAATAAGTAAAAACACTGTGCTCATACTGACCTGTTAGAATAGTTAGTCTTCTTTTAGCCGGGAAGTCTCTCTCTTTGGATGCGTCCAGAATGTCTAACTGGTATCTTTCTCCTCGAATGTGGTAGAGTTTGCTGTGAAAGTCTTCGGTTGTTGGCTCGTACTGTTCTTCGAATCCATCACCTAAAAAACGGCGTATGATTGCCGTTTTACCCACTCGGGGCGCGCCGAGCACAACTATGCGCCGGTAATGACTGGGTTTTACGCTGACCAGCTCGTCGTTCTTACTCTCATATCTCATTTGCTTTGTTTTATGGAGCTGAGGCGCGGAGAACGGATGCAGAGATCTCCGGGGCTTGCGTTCAGACGACGAGGGTCGCTTTCCAGTGCTGGAAGAGCGCACCACTCGCGCCTTTTGCCCTGGATGTGTCCAGTGCGACGCGCACTGCAAATTTATGTCAACTGTTGCGCTGCCTTCGGAATGATAGCTGCAACAGGAGAGCCTCGCGGTGCCATCAACTGAAAGAAGAGCTTTCTCAGTTGTGTTCACCTCCATGCTCCTTGCTGGTATCATCCAGAATGGCTTGGTGCTGTGGTCGGCAGGACGGCGGTAGGGGATGCGCAGCACCCCGTGCTTTCGGTGCAGTGAGTTGTACGCAGTTCCCGCAGTGCTTTTTATATGCTGATGATGGATGGGTGGTATCGTGTGGTGCGTCATTCAACGCTTTGGGTTCGTCCTGCGATTCTGAACAATTGTGCTGCCTATTTAAGGTAGTGCCCACCGCAGTGTTACTTGGATCTGGGCCATTCTCATGTAGAGCTGCTGAGTCTCAGAGTATTGTCAGTTAAATGCAAGTATAATACATGCCTAAAATCTGCTTATTTTATTACTGATCAAGTCAAAAGCTTTTTGTAAAAGGAATTGGACCACAAAACTAGTTAAAATGGTGGTATTTTATTTTATTTTATTATATTATAAAGCTTTGTTAGAATAATACAGTATTTGGCTGAGATACAACTATTTGAAAATCTGGAATCTGAGGGTGCAAAAAAATCAAAATATTGAGAAAATCACCTTTAAAGTTGTCCAAATGAAGTTGTTAGCAATGCATATTACTAATCAAAAGCTAAGTTTTGATATATTTATGGTAGGGAATTTACAAAATATCTTAATGGAACATGATCTTTACTTAATATCCTAATGATTTTTGGCAGAAAGAAAAAAAAAATAGATATTTTTGACCAATACAATGTATTGTTGCCTATTGCTACAAATATACCTGTACTACATAGGACTACTTTTATGGTCCAGGTTCACAGACTTGAAAGCTTAATTTAGATACAAAAATGCTTGAAAAACTGCAATTGTTACCTTGACGGTCTATTTCTCCCTGATTTTAGCCTTAACGAGTTTGTTGATATAAATTAGTTTAGGTTATTTTAGTGATGTTAAATAATACATTTAACTTAAATAAAACCACATAATATAGATGTTACCATTTCATTTGTTATTGTTTTGACACAGTAGAGGTCAAAAGTTTACATACACCTTGCAGAATCTGCAAAATGTTAATTATTTGACCAAAATGAGAGGGATCATACAAAACGCATGTTTTTTGTTTTGTTTTGTTTTTTACTGACATGAGAGATATTTGACATAAAATATGTTTACATACAGCCAGGCCAAAAAAAAAAAAAAAAAAAAAAAAAATATATATATATATATATATATATATATATATATATATATATATATATATATATGTATATGTATGTAAGTGTGTGTGTGTGTGTGTGTGTGTGTGTATATATAGAATATATGTGTGTATATATAGTTGAATTTATTAAAAAAAGACCCTGTTCAAAAGTTTACATACTTGATTCTGAAGACTGTGTTTGTTTCCTGAATGATCCACAGCTTTGTTTATTTGTTTGTTTGTTTGTTTGTTTTGATAGTGGTTTCATGAGTCTCTTGTTTGTCCTGAACAGTTAAACTGCCTGCTATTCTTCAGAAAAATCCTTCAGGTCCCACAAATTATTTGGTTTTTCAACATTTTTGTATATTTGAACCTTTTCCAACATTGTATGGATTTGAGATTCATCTTTTCACACTGAGGACAACTGAGGGACTCATATGCAACTATTACAGAAGGTTCAAATGCTTACTGATGCTCCAGAAGGAAACACAATGCATTAAGAGCTGGGGGGTGAAAACTTTTTGAATTTGAAGATCAGGGTATTTGTAACTCATTTTGTCTACTGGGAAACAAGTATCTTCTGTAGCTTTTAAAGTGTAGTACTAGATGGAAAAAAAAAAAGAAAAATGTACAATGTATCTTCATTCTGTTCAAAAGTTTACACCCCAGGCTCTTAATTCATTGTGTTTCCTTCTGAAGCATCAGTGAGTGTTTGAACCTTCTGTAAACTGTGACAAAACATTTTTTCAGGAAGTTCAAAAGAACAGCATTTATTTAAAAATGTCTTTACTGTCACTTACGATCAACATAACAAGTCTTTGCTGAATAAAAGTATTTCTTTAAAAAATTTCATTATAATTAAAAATGGGCCTCTCTGCTGTTGAAACTATTTCCAACCAATGTCTTGATGATGAACACATAATATAAAAGCCTGTTTGGACATGGGCTGAAATGCTAAAAATAGACAAACAAAGTGATACAGACAATTTTGTGCTAAATAGAAGCAATCTTGTAACACTGCTCAAATACTCAAGCAGATATACCAGAACCAGTTGTTGTATAATGTTGTTTTTACTGAAATTAATCAGTATAGCGGCATGACTAGCATGTGGGTGGCAATATTTCAGCTTATTTCCTTCAATCGCCCTAATAATTGTGGGGTTGCTAATGACTGACTTCCCAGAAAAACGCTACAAATTGCATAATTACTGACTGATTTCCAGATGGAAAGCCCATTTGATTTGCGTGGGCGCACGGAAACATTTGGTCAAAGTGGTAAAGGTAAACGCGCTTGTGTTGTTTTGTTTGTCTAGATGAGACTGGCACCTCGGGAATTGCATATATATGAACGGGCCTGTTTCTCATTCCATTAATCTCTGTCTGCGTAATGATGCTGATGGCTCTCTTTTAATAGAAATGGAAAAACAGCTAAATTAATGGTGCGATGAAACGAACCGAAGCGTCACGACAAAGATAACAATATTCTATATAGATGTGATCACGACCATGATTCTCTATTGCAGCTGACATTTGAAAGAGTTCACTTTGGTTTACATTGATAATAAATGCAATTAGATTCACTTCAGAGTGCTTTTTGAGCCATTTAGATATTTTGGCTGGAAACGAGTCAAAAAATCTAAGTAAGAAAAGCGTTTTCATAGTGTATTTCCTATTTTGGGTGAAATATGACCAATATCCAGAATTATCAAGAACATTCTGGCAATCTGAGAGCATCTCATATTACATAGCAGAAGACAAATCCTCACCTTCTGCTGCGTAAACAACACCTACATCTCTGAGAATCTCAGCTCGACTTCATTTGCTCAAGGCTACTCTGAATAGATTGAATTGGTGCAAGGCGTGCTTTGCTT
The DNA here is from genome assembly GCF_049309525.1 of Garra rufa. Taxonomy (NCBI): domain Eukaryota; kingdom Metazoa; phylum Chordata; class Actinopteri; order Cypriniformes; family Cyprinidae; genus Garra; species Garra rufa. The sequence goes on from NC_133361.1 coordinate 54,764,883, forward strand.
TTCTTCTACAATGCTTATGGAGAGCTTGAGACTAAATGTTCTCCGCTGAGAATGGGATATGCATCACCATGGCAACTCTGCACTTTCTAGTAGCACTGGTCTCCCGAATCTATTCCATAACTTTTCAAAGCTGAGGCCATGTCTTTTGTGAGCCGTCACAATATCACTGACTCCTCTGTAAAGCCTTGTGTTCAGTTTTATGGCCCTGCTTTCCATTGTGCTGGGATGTTCAGAGGACTAGGCACGTATTGCACGTATGGGTTCTCATCAGTTGAGTTGACTATTTAAAAAAAATTATAAAATAGGATAAAATGCGAAGTTGCCATGGCCTAAAATGATCCATCATTGCAACTATTAGTTAGATTAAGAAAGTCAAAATGTGTTAAACTACACTACACATTTTTTTACTGTTTTTTTTTTCTTCTGCTCACCAAGCCTGAATTTATTTGATCCAATGTACAGCAAAAACAGTAACATTTTTTTAAAACATTTTCACTATTTATAATAACTGTTTTCTATTTGAATATATTTTAAAATGTAATTTATTCCTGTGATTTCAAAGCTGAATTTTCAGCATTATTACACTGAAGACTAAAGTAATGCTGCTAAAAATTCAGCTTTGAAACCACAGGAATAAATGACATTTTAAAATATATTCAAATAGAAAACAGTCATTTTAAATGGTAAAAATATTTCACAATTTTACTGTCTTTTCTGTACTTTGGATCAAATAAATGCAGGCTTGGTGAGCAGAAGAGACTTTTTAAAAAAAAAAAACATTAAAAATCTTACTGTTCAAAAACTGTTGACTGGTAGTGTATATCAACTTGAAAGTGTTATATGTACATTGTTCTCTTTCTTTACATGGCTGTAATTTCCCCTTGTTTTCTGCTATCGATGTAGAAAGCAAAATGCATGTTGTCTTTAATTAATGACAAAATCACATGAACACTCATGAGAGAAAAATGGCACAAAACACAACGTCACTCATAGACCTGGAAAATGAAATGGCGCTTAACAATGAACTAACATTTATTTAACATTTGTTTAACAACCAAGTTTAATATGAAGCAAGCACACTTTCAATCAAAAGTTTGCTAAATAATGAGTAACTTACAAAACTATAAATGTGTAAACATAAACAATAGCAGTGTAAATAAAACTGCCAAATTTTCACACAATGGAACCATGTTAATAATTTCATGTTCCTAGTTAACCCTCTAGTGCTGCTTGGCCATTTTTTAAATTTTATGTTTTTTTTTTGTTTTTTTCGGAAAAATACAAAACTTGGTACACAAAAAATTATGGACATGATTACATAGTCCCTAAAAAAATAGTCACACTTGTATTGTTTGCAGTCAAAAATGACAGCATTAAAAATTGATGGGAAGCAAATCTCATCTAGTGGAAACATTTGGTACTGCGCACAAACAAATTCTTACTGAAAGATAATTTTTTTGAGATATCAAATTTGGAAAACAACTTGTTTGTGCTTTGATTTTCAGTTTTTGAGTATTTTTGTGCGTTTTCAACAATAAAATTAGTTCAAATGACTTGTACTTTTAAGTTGATTTAACTTAAAATGTTAAGGCAGCTGCTGAAGTTAAAAAATTAAGTTGAAAGTGGTGACAACTTTTTACAGTGTATACAATAAGTGTTCCAACCAATTAGTGTCAGGGGTTTGGTGTTGTGGACTTTCCTACTGGTGCAGGGATGTGAGGGAGGCGGAGCGAAAGTCCACAACACCAAACCCCTGATGCTGATTGGTTGGAACACTGTTTGTTTATCTGTGGAAAGGTTGGTAGTGCCGATTGTTTTTTTGGCTTATCTCGGACCCTAGGCTGACCAGAGAGACGCGGTTTTTTCACAGACAATTTATGGGGCAGGCAGCGAACGGATCGTGAAGAAAGGTCAGCTGAATTTGACACTTTATGTTTCAGGCTAGAAATCGCTGATACAACCTTTAAAAAAAACAAAACTGTAATGTAATTCTGTGAATGTCAGTTTACGGTTATTCACTGTAAATTTTGCGTTCTTTTTCACTTCCAAAAAACGGTACACTACCGTAAAATGCAATGTCCAATACAGTTTTTCACTGTATACACTGGGAACTTACCGTTAACCATTTAACAGATTTTTACGGTAGAATTTTTACAGTCTTTTACCGTTAAATTCACTTTAATTTTTTACAGTGTAACTTTTTAACATTTTTTCTCACTTCAGGAATAATCTGCCAAGTGTCTTCTTTATAAAGATACCACATTTAAGAATTATGCCAGTGTAAGTTCAATTTTATTATAGTTTTATTCATAGATTTTATTTTCAGCTCAAAAAGTGCATTTTCATGTTCAAAAAGTGGTAATAAATGGATCATAACTGTAACATAAATATAATTTAGTCAGCATAAAATGTGAAAATACAAAATAATAAATAAAAAAACACTATTAAACTAAAATATAGTGCATTCATGTCACTGGGAGAAATAAAATGGTGAGCAGCACCAGAGGGCTGTCAGGTTTATGGACTGTTTTTGCAGGTTTTCCTTGTGTTTTCCCCCCTATTGGACTTTGGTTTCTCCCATTGTTCTCCCCTGTTTTTCTGGTTGTTTGGTTTCACCCGTTGCCCTTGTTTGGACTTCCTCCCCATTAGCGTTATCTGCCACACCTGTCTTTGTTAATCTGCCACCCCTTTATAAATCGTTTGCACCTTAGTTTCAATGTCCTGTCTGAACTTTTATTGTAGAGGTTGTGTTTGTGTTAGTGCCCAAGTTTAATTTATTCAATATTTTGTTTACTTTGAATCCTTTGTGTTTCCCTCTGGCTCCTCACCTCCCACAACCTGTAACAACTGTTGCTATTAATTTTTATAAATAATTTGTAGGCCAATTAGAACTAAAATATATTAATCTATCTTGCCTGCTTTTCTTGTGGCTTCAATTAAAAAATAGTATCCAGCTTATTTTTCCCTTAAGAGTGGGCTCAGCCCTTTATAAATGTAATGTCTCATTTGCCTCCAGCTATTTTTAGCTGTATAGAAGCGCTTGTTTTGCTACTTGATATTGCAAATTGGTGTGTTTTACCATATTATTTCAATGTATTATCTTAATTATGAACACACAGGTTTGTAATGCAAACAGTTTTAGCATTTACTGCACGTTGTTATTCTTCTCCTTATTTCCCTATAGTGGCTAATGAACTTACTTCTGTGTTGAAAAACAAGGTGGATATTGCAAAAGAAATCCTTGATTTAGATGCTTGCTTTATTTTTGTACCTAATAAGGACTTGCTTGATCGTTTTACCATGGATTAATATTCACACTAAGAATAATTTATATTCATAACATCATAGTAAACAGAAAAATTCTTTGACATTTTTGAACTAACCAAGTGCTACCATGTGAGGGCAGCAAAGGCACGATTGGTTTGAGGCCAACTTGTGATTCTGCATTCTCTCTTATGTTTGTCAGGCAAAAATCTATGTATATTTGTAAACATTTCAATCTGTGGATCATGAACGTCTGAGTCAAAGATATGACTGGATCTGTATCTGTGTGGAGTAGCAGATTGTGAGTCTGTCTCCTGCTGTCCACCGGCCCTTTAACCACCTCCTCTGCTCAGTCTGCATTTGCACTCTGATGACATCACTGGGCCTTTGTTACGAAACAAAGAATTTGGCTTGAAGACTGTTTTCAGGGAAAATGAAGACATAGTGTGGATAGACAGGAGGGGATGTTATTTCAAATGCCTAAACGGGTCCATCAACCAACATTGTGTAAATGAAACATTAAAATACACTGCTGCTCAAAAGCATGAGTTTTAATGCTTTTTTTAAATCAGACTTTATTGCTTATCAATGCTGCATTTATTTGATTTAAAATACAGAAAAAATAACATTGTGAAATGTTAATGCAATTTAAAATAGTGGGTTTCTATTTTAATATGCTTTAAAATATAATTTATTTCTGTGATGCAAAGCTGAATTTTCAGCATCATTACTCTCACTTGTGTCACATGATCCTTCAGAAATCATTTTAATATGCTGATTTATTATCAGTGTTGGAAACATTGCTGCTTAATATTTATTTTGGAACCTGTGATACTTTTTTCAGGATTCTTTGATGAATAAAACGTTAAAATGAACAGCATTTATTTAAAATAGAAAACTTTGGTAACAATAAACACCTCGTTCAAATTTTGTGGTCAGTATTTCTTTCTTTCTTTCTTTCTTTCTTTGAAAGAAATTACTACTCTTAAATTGATAAAAAGTGATTGTAAAGACTTTTGAATAAATGCTGTTCTTTTTAACTTTATTTTTTTCATTAAAGAATCCTGAAAAAAAAGTATCACAGGTAACAAAAAAATATTAAGCAGCAGAACTGTTTCCAACATTGATAAAGTAATAAATCAACATATTAGAATGATTTCTGGAGGATCATGTGACACTGAAAACTGGAGTAATAGCTGATGAAAATTTAGCTTTGCATCACAGAAATAAATTATATTTTTAAGTATATTAATGTATTTTTTTGAATTGCAATAATATTTTTTTTTTCTGTATTTTGGATCAAATAAAATGGAACTTTGATGAGCATGAGAGATTAAAAAAATCTTACTGATCCCAAACTTTTGAGCAGCAGTGTAAGTTCTCTACTATATGTACAGTTTACTCTAAAGGAATGTTTTAATGACACACCTAGATTTGCATTAATAACATTTCTGGCCTCATAACTTGATCATGTTGTCGTAAAAACATCAAGTATGAGATTTGACTTAAAATTTAAGTCAGTTCATTTCTTTTTCAGAAAATGTTAGCCAAAGTGTAGTATTTTGGAAAGTACTGGGGTAAAACTGAAAAAAAAAAAAAAAAGTTTTATTTGACATTTACACTACCATTCATACATTTGAGGTTGGCAAGTTTTTTAATTGTTTTTATTTTTTTAGGAGTCTCTTATGCTTACCAAGACTGCATTTCACTGTAACATTGTTACAGATTTTTAAATGCTGAATTTTCAGCATCATTACTCTAGTCTTTAGTGTCACATGATCCTTCAAAGATCATTTTAAAATGCTGATTTGCTCAATGAACTTCTCTTATTATCAAAGTTGAGAAGTTTTTTTTTTTAGATCATTTTTTCAGGAAAATTTGAAAGTTCAAAACGTTTTTTTTTTTGTAACATTACAAATTTCTTTACTCTATTTTTTGATTAATTGAATACATCCTTTGTTTAGTGTTTTAATGTTACATTATTTATCTCACGTACAGTAACAGTTTATCTGACATATCAAATACTCCTTACTTTAAAGGAACACTCTACTTTTTTGGAAATAGGCTCATTCTTCAAGTCCCCCCAAGTTAATAAGCTGAGTTTTACCGTTTTGAAATCCATTCAGCCGTTCTCCTGTTCTGGCGATATCACTTTTAGCATAGCTTAGCATAGATCATTGAATCCTATTAGACCAGTAGTATCACGTTCAAAAATGACCAACGAGTTTCCATATTTGTCCTATTTAGAACTTGACTCTTCTGTAGTTATATCGTGTATTAAGACTGGAGGAAAATGTAAAGCTGTGATTTTCTAGGCCGATAAGATTAGGAACTACACTCCCATTCCGGCGTAATAGTCAAGGAAGTTTGCTGCCGTAATATGGCCGAAGCAGGCGCAGTAATATCACACAGCACAAGTGCAAATACTAACCTAGCTGGGAACTAATTTCAGGTACTGCGTGATATTTCTCTGCCTGCTTTGGCCATATTATGGCAGTAAACTTCCTTTTAAATAGGACAAATATCTAAACTCGTTGGTCATTTTTGAATGTGATGCTATTGGTCTAATAGGATTCAATGATCTATGCTAAGCTATGCTAAAAGTGATATCGCCAGAACAGGAGAACGGCTGAATGGATTTCAAAACGGTAAAACTCAACTTATTAACTCGGGGGGGAGTTGGAGAATGAGCCTATTTCCAAAAAAAGTGGAGTGTTCCTTTAAGAATAAAGTGTAAAGTTGGCACCGATAGCCTTGTGGGCAGCATGCCAACATACAGCGCCATTGACCATAGGCGTCCCGAGTTCGAATTCTGTCTTGAGGACCTTTCCTGATCTTGCCCTTCTTTCTCTCACCCACTTCGCTTCCTGTCCACCCAACACTGGCCTATCCTTATAAAGTGAAAAATGCAGTAACACTTATCAACTAGTATGACTTTTCCCTCAATAAATTCCTAGTTTGCCATTTATTAATAGTTAGTAGGGTAGTTGTTAAGTTTAGGTATTGTAGAATAAGGTCATCTAGAATAAGACATTAATATGTGCTTAATTAGTACTAATAAATGGCTAATATTTTAGTAATATAACTGTAAAATAAAGTGTTACCAAAATAAAAACAATACAAATTTGTGCCTCTAACTGTTTAAAAAACACAGGTGACACAAGAGTGTACCTTTTTGTGGAAAGTGTGGGAAGTAATGTGTTTAGGATTAATCTCTGTTTACACACTTTTTTTTTTTTTTGGCTTCGGCGGATGTTCCGAATGCCTTTGTTTATTCAGCAGAAAAGAAGGAGAGTATCAGTGTGTCAAGAGCAGAGCTGGTATTTCCAGAAACTCTTGCTTGGCCAAAACACTTGTCACAAGGCAGCTTTGAACAGGAATGCTCTTCAGTAGTCTTGCTTTCCTTCTCAAAATGCATTTATGATCAAGAGACTGACTGTTCTAGTGATTCCCAACCAAGGTGTACTTGGAAGGATTTCACTTTTGCTTTGTTAAGCATTAAACACACTCACACTCACACACACACGACTACTATTGCTTACTTGCTTATTTAAGCTGAGGGGAGGATTTGTCTTCAGTTTTGAGTACAAATGTATTCCTGAAATATGGTAAATGTTAATGTGGATCAAAGCTGAGTTAGTATGTTTTACCCACAATCTACTTTTGATGACATTTCTAATATTTATGATGATCCTGAATTAGATCATCGTGTGGCTGCAAGGATTGCATTAGACAGATGAGGTTGGGAAACACTTTTCTAGTCTATAGAGCCATTATATGGCATATTACCCCTCTCTCGAAAAGAATGAATAAATCATGAGAATAAGCTGTAGGTAGTTCTGTGGGAAGAGTGATAAGTAATTTAACACCCCTCATCTCTACCCCTTTTAAACTGGCACTAGAGCTGCCCTGTCATTTCCAATAGAGGACATTAGACAGTTTCACACTGCATTACGGTAAACAATATGGTGTTTTTTCCCCCAAAGGATTACAGGCACAAATGTGACCCTGGACCACAATACCAATCATAAGGGTCATTTTTTGGACAATGTTTGGTTGGGATTAAACAGTTTGAAAATCTGGAATCTGAGGGTGCAAAAAAAAAAAAAAAAAGCAAGTTTTTACTAAATGCATATTTCTAATCAAAAATTAAGTTTTGATCTATTTACGATAGGAAATGTACAAAATATCTTTATGGAACATGCATGATCTTTATTTAATATCCTAATGATTTTTGCCATAAAAGAAAAATCGATAATTTTGACCCATACAATGACTGGTTTGTGGTCCAGAGTCACACATCTCATGCTTTTGTTTTGAGAACTATTAAATATATCAGATAAAATTTAATTCAATATAAAATAAACCTGATAATGCATTAATTAATTTAAATGCATTGAATATTTGTATTCCAACAACTATGTGCTGTTTGATTGTGGCCTTTTGCACCACAGAGGTCTTGACCTTCTTAATATAATACAACAATGTCATAATTTTGACATTGGACCTTTGACCATTTCTACAGCATAACAAGACAAATAAATCATAAATGTGACCCTGGACCACAAAACCAGTCATAAAGGTAAATGTATACATCTTTTATACATCATCAAAGCTAAATAAATAATTTTTCGAATATAGTTAGGATAGGACATTATTTAGCCAAGATACAACTATTTGAACATTTGGAATCTGAGGATGCAAAAAACCTTTAAAGTTGTCCAAATTAAGTTCTAAGCATTGCATATTACTAGTCAAAAAATAAGTTTTGATATATTTACAGTAGAAAATTTATAAAGTATCTTAATGGAATCTATCTACTTTTTACTTTAGTGTTTCTTTAATGTAATATAGTTTGTCTATTTGTGATTTTTGTTTAATATTAATCATTTACTGGTAAACAATTGCAAAACTTCTCAAAGCTTCTAGGACATGTATAAACAGTTTAATGAAAACTTCTTTTCATTAAACTGTTTATACATGTCCTAAATTTTGATTAAATTGATTAATTAAATAATTTAAATGGCAAATCCCATATAAAATTTACAGAAAATCTCCTATATAAAACCTTTGAGCATTAATAATGACTTTCATAAGGCTTAGACTGCTTTAGAGGTGCTTTAAAAGGTTCTTCACAGCGATGCCATAGAAGAACCATATTTGGTTCCACAATGAACCATTCAGTCAAAGGTTCTTTAAAGAACCATCTCTCTCTTACCTTTTTATAATCTAAAGAAACTTCTTTGTCCACAAAGAACCTTTTGTGAAACAGAAAGGTTCTTCAGATGTTAAAGATTCTTTATGGAACCATTTAGATCAAAAAGGTTCTTCTATGGCGTCGTGAAGCACTTTTATTTTTAAGAATGTACCTCCTTTTGACCATTTGAAAAGCGAAAATTACAAGTTGCCAAACATATTTATACACTCCCAAATTGATAGATATACATGAACTAAGAATGAACAATACTTCTACAGCATTTATTCATCTTAGTTCATGTCAATTTCAGCATTTACTAATGCATTATTAATGCATAAGTTAAAAAAGAAGTTCACTAACAGAAAAAAAATTACAGATCAGATAATTTACCCACCCCCTTGTCATCTAAGTGGTTAATGTCTTTCTTTCTTCAGTCGTAAAGACATGTTTTTTAAGGAAAACATTTCAGTGCGTGCAAGTTCGTACTTCCTTTTTAGGACGATTTTGAAGTTGGAGGAGAAAATGAGATGGAAGTAGAGAGAAAAAACAAGCATTTGAGGGTATTTAACTTGTACATAAAAAACTGATCATCTCGCTAGATAAGACCCTTCCCTAGTGAAAAAAAAAACTGTTAAAACAGTTGGCTGGTTTTAGCTGGTCAACCAGTCTGGTTTTAGCTGGACAGTAGGCTGGTTTTAGAGAGGTTTTGGCCACTTTTAGCTGGTTTTTGGCCACTCTTAGCTGGTCAGGCTGGGAAACCACCAGCTAAAACCAGCCTGACCAGCCTTGCCAGGCTTGGAGACCCGTTAAAACCAGCTAGTTTCCAACTTCCAAGTTAAGCCTAGGCTGGTATTTGCTGTTTTTTTCAGCAGGGTTCTTCCTAGGCTGGGATCGTTTCGAGCCCTTTGAAGCTGCATTTAAACCGCATTTTGAAACTTCAAATTATAATGGAGAGAAATCCTGAAATGTTTTCCTCAAGAAACATAATTTCTTTGTGACTGAAGAAAGAAGACATGAACATCTTGAATACCGTGTACCCTGTTAGTAAAAGTCTGTCATCTGAGAGCACATTTCCTGCCAGGGCTGATAAATCGGGACATTTAGGATAGCAGTAATGTGTTTTTTCTGCCAGTGACAGGCTCGTATGTCTCGTTTCGGAGCACAACGGGTTAAAATAGACTGACTCTGACTCTGCAGGCGCTAGCAGCCCTCCCTCCCTAACTCCCTCCCTCCCACCATCAGCCTCTTTCCTCGGCTCACTTTACTGGGCTTTAACAGGGGGGGCTCTGTTATCAGCGAGGTTGGCGCCCGGGACTTTTTTTCGGGATATGTACCAAAAACTCCTAACCGGATTGGCCTCCACAAAGCGAAACAACAAAAACACACAGGGAAAACTTTGAGGCGCTGAACTGAGTCTGAACGTCTGCTGCATTTGAGGCAGAACCCAAAACTATCAACACTGAAAACATGCGGAGATGTCGAGAGCAGCACAACTACCGATAGGATCCCGAAGTTGGGACCTTTATGTCAAGCAATGAGAGGTAAGGACACAAAGGACGTTCAGATGCCCACGATTTTGCCTCTCGCGGGTCAGCGTAAGATTTCCAAATCTTACTCTATTATTCCAGCTGAGTCACGCAACCAAACGTCGCCTTTCAACATGCACCTCTCCTGCCGCAATACCGCATTACGAAGATGCGAACGCTGCTAAAGGGGCTCTTTATTCTTGTCCCGCAACCTCGGAAAGCAAATGAATGATTTTAAGGGTGTGATTTACCTTTCGGTTCAAAATCTTAAATCAGAACCATGAGAAGCATGTGAATTGTGGAAGAGCTGGTTCTCCACCCGGATTTAAAGTTGTTTTCTTCTGAAGTGGACTGCTTAGTAGGCTAAACTAATTTGTGAGAGAACACAGCTATCTGTTTACATATTATTTATGTGAAAATAACACGATATAGGCTACGTTAATATAAACAAAATCTATCGTATAACTTTTCGTATAGGAATTCCATAGGTTGTTTAATGAAATACCCATATTTTTCGTTATAAAAATAATATATATATATTTTTTTGCATTGTGCCATTTCAGGCTAAATTTTGATACATTATGAGAAGAAATTATTGAAAAATTAATGCTGATATTTCTATTAGTCTAAAATACTCACTTTTTAATAATCACTTTTGTACCATACACAACCAAGGTAACTGTTTTAGGACTGTCCCCTACAAAGGTAGCAAAATATAAAGTGAGAAATATGAGATATTTGCTTGTCATTACAGAATTTACTTCCTGAAAGCATGATGATGTCATTATGACAAACCTTTCTAATATATGTGTAGTTCATAGTGCATCGTAGTTACATAATTCATTCCTAGTATTTTTTTTCTAGTACTTTGTTAGGCTAATATAAAGCTGACTGTATATACAGATTTTGTTTACACACAAACACATTTATGTTTTAACAAAGTAGTAAAAATAGTTTTTTAAATATATATATGTAACCCTGGACCACAAAACCAGTCATAGGGTCAGTTTAAAAAAACAAATGGCATTGCATTAATTAAATAAGTACGCTTTCCATTGATGTATTATTTGTTGGAATAGGACAATATTTGGCTGAGATACAACTATTTTAAAATCTGGAATCTGAGGGTGCAAAAAATCTAAATATTGAGAAAATTGCCTTTAAAGTTGTCCAAATGAAGTTCTTAGCAATGCATATGATCAAAAATTAAGCTTTGATATATTTACGGTAGTAAATAATTTGCTAAACATCTTAATGGAACATGAGCTTTACTTAATATTCTAATGATTTTGGCATAAAAGAAACAATGTTAATTTTGGCTTTTGCCACAAATATACCCATGCTACCTAAACGTTTTGTGGTTCAGGGTCACATATATATATATATATTTAAATATTTGTGTATAATAACGCATAGTAAAAGTACGTGAGGTAAAACTGATGGTGTGTAAACAACGCCACTCTTGTGATTTATTTATCCTCTAAAGGCATTGGAAATGTAGAGTGAATTTTTTGCAAAGTGGCCTTGTATTCAGATTGATGTGGGAACTCATTGTGTATTGTGCCCAGGTGCCAGCAGCGCTTGTTTTTGAAATTCCACCCTCTTTGCGCAGCATTTTGTGATCCAACAGACTCACAGCAGAAATGTGATGTTAAGCAAACTGCTGTTATTGATTGTCGTCTAAACCCAGAGAGTGGAATGTGTCACCACATCAAGGTCATGGCCTGTGCACTATGACAGCAGTTTCTCACTGCTGTATACAGCATATGGCTTTGATGTGTGCATGTCTTTTTTATTCAGGGTGTGGTCTTGTTTATATAAAGTTAATAATAATTTTTCAGAGGAAGCTAACAGTGGCTCTACGGCTTTGCCATTCAAAATACAATGTGCAGACTTATGCAATAACGTGCAGCCGACAACATAAAACAAACAGAAATGTTTCTAGTCCAGTCTAACAAAAATGAATTCAAAATGAATTTGATTGGTTTGACTGATCGAACCCATAGCCATACAGTCTCTCTAACACTTAAGACTGGTTTTGTAGTCCAATGTCACAATTGTGAAATTAAGTTTCATTTTTTGAAAGTAAAAGTAAAAGTTGTTTCTCAGGGTATGCTATCAGAGTTTTTTCACCAGAGATTACAGTTTACCAACATTATTATATTATGCTATTATGCTTAATTGGGCCTCATTCGTGAAATAGTGGAATTTGTGTAAATTGTAAATCCGAGAGCTTTCTGACCCTGTTGCCAGAAAGGTAGTAAGGACATTGTTAAAACAGTCAATGTGGCATCAGTGCTTCAACCTTAATTTTAGGAAGCTACGAGAACTTTTTGTGCACAAAGAAAACAAAGGTAACACGTTTATTTAACAATTTCTTCTCTTCTGTGTCAAGAGAGTATCACAACACATGCGTGTGGTGCTGCTGACACAGGAGCCAGTGTTAAGGACTGACACAGAAGAGAAGAAATTGTTGAATAAAGTTATTTTTGTTTTCTTTATGCACAAAAAGTATTCTCATAGCTGAACATGTCAGTTGTGTTGCTGTCTATGCAGGGTCAGAAAGCTCTCGGATTTCATCAAAAATATCTTAATTTGCATTCTGAAGATGAACAAAGGTCTTACAGGTTTGGAACGACATGAGGATGAGTAATTGATGACAGAATTTACATCATCTCTTTAAGACTATAAGGCTTTTTTTTCAAATAAAATATGTAATTTTCCTACTAAGGTATTTTGCTTTTGCTAGTTTTAACACGTGCAACACTTACTTAATAATTTGGAAATGTTTTGTTTGTTTGTACAAGTTTGGGGAGTAAGTGTAAACTGTGTGTCTAAACAGCTTTTTAAAAATGGAGTGGTGACCCTGGACCACAAAACCAGTCTTAAGTAGCATGGGTAAATTTGTAGCAATAGCCAAAAATACATTGTATGAGTCAAAATGATCGATTTTTCATTTATGCCAAAAACCATTCGGGAATTAAAGGAGTAGTTCACTTTCAGAACAAAAATTTGCAGATTTGTCATCCAAGAAGTTCATGTCTTTCTTTCTTCACAGGACAGAACAATATTTGGCCGAAATATAACTATTCGACAATCTAGAATCCGAGGGTGAAAAAAAAAAAATCTAAATATTGAGGAAATCACCTTTAAAGTTGTCCAAATGAAGTTCTTAGCAATGCATATTACTAATAAAAAAATACGTTTTGATATATTTAAAGTATTTTCATGGAACTGTAGTAGTTCACTCCGAACAGAAATTTACAGATAACGTACTCACCCCCTTGTCATCCAAGATGTTCATGTCTTTCTTTCTTCAGTCGTAAGGAAATTATGTTTTTTGAGGAAAACGTTTCAGGATTTCTCTCCATATAATGGACTTCTATGGTGCCCCTGAGTTTGAAAGTCCAAAATGCAGCTTCAAAGGGCTCTAAACGATCCCAGCCGAGGAAAGAAGGGTATTACCTAGCAAAACGATGGGTTATTTTCTAAAAAAAAATTACAATTTATATACTTTTTAACCTCAAATGCTCGTCTTGTCTAACTCGGCAAGGTGAGCATTTGAGATTAAAAAGTATATAAGTTGTTTTCGCTAGATAAGACGCTTCTTCCTCAGCTAGGATCATTTAGAGCCCTTTGAAGCTGCATTTGAACTGCATTTTGGAAGTTCAAACTCAGGGCACCATAAAAGTACATTATATGGAGAGAAATCCTGAAATGTTTTCCTCAAAAAACACCATTTCTTTACGACTGAAGAAAGAAAGACATGAACATCTTGGATGACAAGGGGGTGAGTACGTTATCTGTAAATTTTTGTTCGGAGTGAACTACTCCTTTAAGTAAAGAACATGTTCCATGAAAATATTTTGTACATTTCCTACTGTAAATATATCAAAACTTATTTTTTTATTAGTAATATGCATTGCTAAGAACTTCATTTGGACAACTTTAAAGGTGATTTCCTCAATATTTAGATTTTTTTTTCACCCTAGATTCTAGATTGTCAAATAGTTATATTTCGGCCAAATATTGTTCTGTCCTAACAAAATTGAAAGCTTATTTATTTATTTTAAAAAATTTACACTTATGGTTTTGTGGGTCCCATAGGGCATGTGTTTGTCCAATCAATGTATTTTTACACCACTCTAGTTCCTACAGTGCTGAGTTAAACCCTACACTCTTAAAAATAAAGGTGCTTTAAAAGGTTCTTCACAGTGATGCCATAGAAGAACCATTTTTTGTTTCACAGTGATCCATTCAGTTAAAGTTCTTTGAAGAACCATCTCTTTCATACCTTTTTATAATCTGAAGATCCTTCTTTCACCACAAAGAACCTTTTGTGAAACAGAAAGATTCTTCAGAAGTTTAAGGTTCTTTATGGAACCATTTAGACAAAAACGGTTCTTCTATGGCATCGTGAAGCACCTTTATTTTTAAGAGTGTACTCTGAAATAGGAGCTAATTTAGTCCCTCAAAAGGTGTTTGTTCCTAGAACTAACCTCGTTCCCATGCCAAAAAGTGTCTACTTCCGATAGTAGTTTCAGGAACTCCTCTGGTTTGTAGCAGTTGATGATACAGTAAGGTTGTGTTTGATTAGTTGTGTCAGTGACCTGGAGGATGTTCCAATAGCACTGGGTTAACTTAGTAGTTTGTTCATGGTTCATATTTTGTTCAGGCATGTTCATATTTTCCTGTTTCTGTATTTAGTCTAGACTGACAACCTACATTACCTTGAGAGATATATTGTAATGTCCACATATTCATAACACTCGTGCCTAATGTGAATTTCAAGTTTTGCTGGTTCTAAACTATTTGTGTCAGTTGGATGTTATAGTTTTACTGTGCCGTTCACGCAAAACTGATAAAGTCTGTCATTTTTGCACAACTACCATTTTTCAAACATATTTTAATCTGTCTTCTTTGGGACAAACAGGTAGTAAAACTCACCCCAAAGTGGCGGCAGCTGGATGTTGTAAGAAACAAACAGTGGTACAGAAATTACACACTTCAGCCATTTGAGTGAACGACACACCTTTGAAAAGCACCTTTGACATCCAAGATTATTGCTACAAATAGCTTAACTGTTAAAAGACCGAAAGTTCAGAAGTTTCTTTGGGGATGTTTGTTTCAAGTCTGCGTTCCTCAGCTGGTGCTCATTTCTTTGAAGACATATTGAATGCAGGTGGTTTGTGTTATTTTGCAGAGAGGAGCTGAGTTATGTCTTCTGATATCTTATCAAAAGAACTTGTCAGACGGCACCCTTGTGAAAAATGAGTGTGCTTAATTCTATTGAATGTGCACTTGTAGTACTTCAAATCTAAGTGTATTTTTAAGAAGCCGGACTTGCATTTAATATAATATTAATTAAATAAAAAAATCTTGAAATCAAATTTGAAAATCAAAATATTGAAAAAATCGCATTGAAGGTTGTCCAAATGAAGTTCTTAGAAATGCATATTACTAATCAAAAATTAAGTTTAGAAGAAATGTTACAAAATATTTTCATGGAACATGATCTTTACTTAATATCCTAATGATTTTTGGCATAAAAGAAAAATAAAATCAATATATTTGACCCATACAATGTATTGTTGGCTATTGCTACAAATATAACGGTTCTACTTATGACTGGTTTTGTGGTTCTTTATTTTTTTTAGAGTACAAGATTTTATTTAATTCAATTTGATTAACAAGTTAGGTCAAAAGTAATCTAAAAGTAGTCTGATTATATTACCTAAAATGTGTAATGTGATCAATTACGTTACTAACTACAATTTTACATGTAATTTGGAATCAGTAACAGACTACAATTTCCAAGTAATCTACCCAGCTCTGATTATAAGTATGCTAAAGTGCACTTCTTTTTCAGAAGAATAAACTTGCCAGAAAGTTAATAAATCCCTTGAAATATCAGGTGCATGTTTTTCCAAAAAAGTCCAGGTAATCAATTTCACTGAAATGCATGTGTCTCTCTTTTTTCAGGCTAACAAAGCTGTAAATTTTGCTGGAGATTCCTGACCACTGCGTCTTCGTGGCACACACTGCGTCCCATCTCTTCTTCTCACAAACCATCTTCATCATCCCACACCCAAAGCCATCATGACGACCTCTTCTTTACGGCGGCAGATGAAGAACATTGTGAACAACTACACGGATGCGGAGATCAAAGTCAGGGAGGCGACCTCCAACGACCCGTGGGGTCCTCCGAGCTCGCTCTTGATGGAAATCGCAGACCTGACTTTCAACGTTGTGGCCTTCACCGAGGTCATGGGCATCATCTGGAAGAGGCTCAATGACCACGGCAAGAACTGGCGGCACGTGTTCAAGGCTCTCACTCTGCTGGACTATCTGATCAAGTCAGGATCAGAGCGAGTGGCCCAGCAGTGCAAGGAGAACATCTACGCCATCCAGACTCTGCGGGATTTCCAGTACATCGACCGGGAAGGGCAGGACCAGGGCATGGGCGTGCGGGAAAAGTCCAAGCAGCTGGTTGCTCTGCTCAGGGACGATGAGAGGCTCAAGCAGGAGAGATCGCAGGCCCACAAGACCCGTGAGCGTGTGACGGGAACCAGCAGTGCAATGGGTTATGGATCTTTACCACCTCCCTATCCAGGACGTCATGCTGGTCAGCCCAGCGTGGAAGTGTATGGGGAAGAGCACGCCAGGGTGAGGCAATCGCCCTCCTCCTTCAACTGTGAGTATGACTGTTCATATTGTTCAAGAATACCCGGGATAATATTAAAAGATAGTTCAGCCAAGAATTAAAATTCTATCTTTAATTACTCACACTCATGTCGTTCCAAACCTGTAAGACCTTCGGAACACAAATGAAGATATTTTTCATGAAATCAAGAGAGCTTTCTGACCCTGCATATATAGCAACTCAACTGATACGTCCAAGAACCAGAAAGGTAGTAAAGACATTGATAAAATTGTCCATTTGACATCAGTGGTTCAACCGAAATGTTATGAAGCTACGAGAATACTTTTTGTCTTTATTCAACAATTTCTTCTAACATTTTACACCGTTTTGGTGAAAATATAGCCTTGATGGTATATGTTTTGATCTAGAGATCAAGTCCGTAATACAGTATACAGTATGTGGTTTTGTGGGTTAGTGGATAAATGGTTAAATGATAATTAAATTCTTCATTAAGTCAATCATTTTAAATGCTACAAGTTGATTTAGGCATCACACTGTATTGTACAGTATGAAAAGTTGGATTTCCGTTTTCGAGTGTCAGATGAACAAACAATTAAATATCAGGTTAGATGCCAATATTTAATGAAAGTTTTGTCGACTGAAAGTCATTTTTTTTTAAATAATTTTTAAGATTTAAGATTACTACAAGCAGATGTTAAATACAATTATTAAACATATTCTGTTTTTACAAGGGAAAAAGCATATTGAAGTCCGTATAAAGCAATTAAAGTAATGTTAAAAAGATAGTTCACCCTAAAATGAAAATGTGATGTTTATCTGCTTACCCCCAGGGCATCCAAGATGTAGGTGACTTTGTTTCTTCAGTAGAACACAAACAAAGATTTTTAACTCAAACTGTTGCAGTTTGTCAGTCATATAATGATGGTCAATAAGCTCCACAGCTTTGAGAGTCAAAAAAACATACACCGACAAAACCAAATTAAACCCTTCGGCTCTTGGTGATACATTGACATCTTAAGACACCAGGCAGTCAGTCTATGCAAGAAACTGAACAGTATTTATATAATTTTTTTTTACCTCTGATCCACCACAATGTCCAACTGTCCTGAGCACGTTCACAACAGCCGGCGCGTGACACGTCAACGTGCTCTGACATAGTAGACGCACGCGCAAAGCGATCTATTGTGCGTATACGTCACCCAATGTTTACACAGTGAACAAAGATTGTGGGTACGATGGCTGCTCAAAATGGTAATAACTTGTGCTTATCCTGATTGCTGCAACCGATTAAAAACGAAAAGATTACGTTTACTTGCACGAACTCATCCAGAAGTGTTGACTTTCCACTGACTCGCAACTTTTAAGCCTGATCGACTGAAGTTATGGTTGCTTGCTCTTCGTCACATGTCAGCTGTTGTGAACACTTAGGACAGTTGGATATTGTGGTGGATCAGAAGTAAAAAACGATATAAATACTGTATAGTTTCTTGCACAGACGGATTCGTTTCATGTCACGAGCCGCAGGGTTTAATTTGGTTTTGTCTGTGTATGTTTTTTTGACTCTCAAAGCCATGGAGCCCATTGACTGCCATTATATGACTGACAGACTGCAACGGTTTGAGTAAAAAAAAAAAAATTGTGTTCTACTGAAGAAACAAAATCACATACATCTTGGATGCCCTGGGGGTAAGCAGATAAACATCACATTTAAATTGTTGGGTGAACTATCCCTTTAATTAGGTATGTATTAAAATGTTATTAACCACCCAGCAAAATTTGAACTATAAGATAAACGGCAAGTAAATAAAATAAGTTATCAAAATCTTGACAAAATAAGCAGTAATCTCTGCTCTCAAATGCTGGGGGTGTGTCCGCTGTCAGCGCTGAGACCACGGCCACTCGTGGGAAAGCTACCGCCTCTCTCAACAGTTAATAACCGCTACAACCTGAATGGATGACTGAGCTGTTTTGTAAATTAGCGTAGCAAGACCTTCAGACTGCCAGCAGAAGGTCTGGAAACCTTGCCCACTTTGATTAACTAAGGCCTGCCCAAGAGGCCATATGACTGACATGTAAAGCAACCAGTAACATATTGTTTTGTGCTGCATCATGTTTAGGGGCATGGAAACAGACTGGTGTGTAAAACTCATGGACATAGTTTAAAGGGGTCATATGATGTGATTTCATATTTTCCCTTGTCTTTGGAGTGTTACAAGCTTTTTGTAAAGATCTGGAAAGTTGCAAAGATTAACGTCTCAAATCCAAATAGATTTTCCTTATAAAAGTTAAGACACAGCCACGCCTTCCTAAAACGGCTCATTCAAACACGCCCCCACATGTCTCCATCACAGTGTGGAAAGATTTGCATAACACCACCCAAATCTATACGTAAAGGCGTAAATTTTATTCTATACTATTGTTGCAGCCGCCATGTTGTGGAGACGCTGTGTGTTTCGTTGCAAAAGCGAAAGTACTTTGTTTGGCCTTCCAACTGAGTACACAACTAGAAATCAGTGGTTGTATTTACACTGTTCCAGAACAGTACAACACAAATATTTGAGAGTTTTATGGAGGACTGTTACCTGAAGCTGGGAGAGTAGCCTACAACGTGGCTGTAAACACTATAAAGTGGGGCAATTCCAACTTTGCGAGAAGAGTCTAATGCGTCTGGCTCACAGCCTGTAAGTACATTTTCATATTTGAAGAATTTGCTACTGACTATTTAAATGTGAGCTTTAAGCAGTGAAGTGCTGCTTGTTTGTCGTTTCTACGATCACAAATGCAGACATCGTGCTATGTTTGCATGACGCAATGCGTAAAAAGTCAGTATGAGTTATTATAATCAGTAATTATGTCCTCACTGGATGCAACAAATGCCTCATTTATAATGGGTTTTATTGTTTTCGCCTTGTCGCGCCGGGACACGGCATCACAACATAGTAATGGGCGTAACATTTCCATCACACGCTTGAGGTATTTGGCCAAGGATAGCTGGCCAATTAGAGCACACCTCACTTTTCAGAGCGATAAGCTTTGTAAAAATTAACGTAAAATAATGTGTTTTTTGAACCTCAAACTGCGTAAAACACATGGCAGTGCACCAAATACACAAAATAATGTTACATCACATGACTCCTAAATATTTGTGCCGCAAACTTTAAATATTTCTTTTTGAAAATCTAGCGTTTAGTTGATCCCAAGAAGCGCTCATAATCACAGTTGTAAACACAACAGCTTTCTTCTTTCGTAAGGGGTTTGGTGTCACAACATCTTTGTTTCCAGGTGGAATGTTAAAAAATGCGAAACGCACGTCTCCCGGAAATCCTGTGTAATTCAACCAATCGGATGACGACTTTGAAACTCCTGAAGTGTTTCCACTTTTGTTAGGAAAAAGTACGTCATCTAGAACCGCCCCAAAAATCCTGAACACAGAAATGATGAAAAACTATTTAACTCCACAGTTCAGTACACAAGTGTCTGCAGTGTCTTCAGCAGTATATTTTTAACATTTATAATGAGTTTAGAAACAATTCTCTGAATTGCCTTTACACAGACTTTAAATATGGTAACTGGAAGTTTAATGTGCTTGCCTATTATTATGTAATCTATAAAACATATAATCTCATTGGATTTCCTTTTAAGTTTTTGAAGTGTCAAAGTTTTGGGCGAATTGACTTTAACCGGAGGGACAGAAATCTCTCAGGTTTCATTAAACATGTCTTTGTGTTCTGAAGGTGAATGAAAGTCATACAGTTGTGGAATGACAAGAATGTGAGTAAATGATGACAGTTACATATTTTTAACGCCGTTAAACTGGAAAAATGAATCGCCTGCGTTAAAACAGCACACACACACATTACTTTGATTCCTCTCAAATGGAGAGTATTGCCTTCCTTCAATGACTGGAGATTTGGAAAATTCAATCAGCTGGTGAAGTTGACTAAGCCAATGAGTAATCTGTGTCAACAGTGAAAAATGTGTACACACTATTTACATAGAGGTGTATACACACAACCTTGTGCTTTTAACCCACATGCTTCATTCATTTGAAAGTTATACTTCTTCTTTTTTGGGAGAGTTAGATTCCTACAGTTTTAATGTGAAGTGCCTCATGAGGGTGTGGATGAATCCATGTGAATCTGATCAGTTGATGTAGCTGTGGGCCTGATATGCATCTACATTCTTCTCATGTTCAGTCATTTACTCACTCTGAGAGGCTCTTTTCTTATGGGGATTTAAAGGGATAGTTCACTCAGAAATGATGGTTCTGTCATTTACTAACTCTCACACTCTCACGTCTTTCCAAAATGAATCATTCACCTGTCAGACAAAAAATGAAACTTGCGAATATATAATTTTGACACAGTTTGTTTCAGTACATCAGTGGTTGTTTGCACTGCTGCCTTGGTTCTGCACTTCGGCCCACAGTTTAGAAACTGTGGAAACTGATAAGCTGTGAGCTTTGAAAATGATGCCATGTCAAAACTGTCAGAAACCTATCAAAGATGTTCTTCCTTTGCATATTTACAGAGAAAGACACAGTAAAACAGAGAACATTTTTGTTGTATTTTCGGACTCATTGAATTCTTCACACATTTTTAGAGCTCCAGTATAACTGACATAAGCATGTATAAGCATGAAAATTTATGGAAAGAAATCCTTTAAAAATGAAGATGAAGAATGTGTAAATTTAAAAGACACTTTCAGTCTGAATTTAGTCTGAATTGAGTCTAATTTTAATTTGGAATTGGATTACAAAATGAATTTCTTTTGACTTTAGTGATTTTAGTGACTTGTGTTCAGTTAAAAACAAACAATATTGCCATACATTATGCATAATGTATTATTGGGATAAGTATTTTTTTAAAGAAATTAATACTTTTATTCAGCTAGGATGCATTTAATTGTTTAAAAGTGACAGTAAAGACATTTATAATGTTACCAAAGATATACATTTCAAATAAATGCTGTTCTTTTGAACACCAACTTTCTATTTATTAAAAAAAATCCAGAAAAAAAGTATGTTTTTATTTTTATCAAATACAGTATTCACAGCCTGGAGCACATACGAAATTTTCACACAAACTTTTTCTGACCCCAAACTGGTTGTGTATATGAAAGTACAATCTTATAATTACTTTATCGTGTAATTAATTTGATTACAACTTGTAATTTGTAAAATTTTAATCTAATATTATAAAGTCATGTTTTTCCAGGTTCCAGACCTGTTTCTACAAGGAACTATTTGTCATTTGTTAATCTACTGAAATAATACTTTGATGACATAAGATGCAATGCAGTTTCACTTTTACTTACAAAAAACATCATATTTGTCATGATGCCAGGTATTTTGGGAAAGTACAGAAATTTTCCATCCTGTGTTTCCGTGGGTGCTTAATAAAAAAAAAAAGTGTGTTAATGGTCACCTTTTTCATGGTCAGATGGTCATGAGCCAGAGTAGATGAGGTTAAAAGTTGTGATTTGTGTCATAGAGGTGCCAGTGGTCAAGTGAACTCGACTGTATCTCTACACCAGTGCATTCCAGGCCAGACACGGCTATTCAGAGCCACTGTAGTGGAAGTGATCGCAACTGGAAAACGGCATCGCCGGTTTCTGTTTTTTTCCTCTCTTCTGGTCCAGAGCCGTTTTCTATGGAAGTCAGTGTCCGTCGCTGAATAAAAGCAATAAAAAGGCGACTTTTTTTTAATCTCAGAATTCTGATTGTGAGATTTATGAAGTAAAAATTGCGAGACATAAACTCGCAGTTTTAGAAATAAAGTTGCAATTCTGAGAAATAAAGTCAAAAGTGTGAGATATAAACTCACAATTCTGACTTTTTTCTTAGAATTGTGAGTTAAGTCAGAATTGTGAGATATAAACTTGCAATTTTGACATGTCAGTCTTTTTCCCCTCAAAATTGGACTTTATAACTCAGACATTATATCTCACAATTCAAAAAAAAAAAAGTCATAATTGTGAGAAAAAAATCTGAATATTTTACTTTATTTCTCGCAATTGTGAATTTGTACCACAGAATTCTGAGAAAAATTCAGAATTGTGAATTTATATCATGCAATTCTGACTTTTTGACTCACAATTTTAAGTTTATATCTCAGAAATAATAATAATAATAATAATAATAATAATAGAAAAGGAAAATAAAACAACAAATATACAAGGGTTAATGTACAGACATGAAAATAGCATGCATAATAATATTACATATTAGTCATTATAAATAATAATAATGATTAGTGATACATTTAACTTACTATATTTTTAAAAACCATAAAATATATAAACATTTAAATTGCACATAAGGCAGTTTGTATATAAACTTTTTAATGCTATAATTATGTTTCTACTCCAATTCATTCTTGAAATTTAAACGGTGGCTGTAATAAAACCTTAATTTTACACTTATTAAATAATGAAAACAACAGGTTAAGTAAAAGTACAAATATAATGAATAGTGTATATAATGTACTGAATATATTTATCAAAAATGTCCATCTCTAGAGTTACTTTCTATTTTTTTTATTTCTAACTAATGAGTTCATTGACAATAAAATGGCTTTTTTGATTTAAATATAACTTTGTGTGACATTGTTAACGTCTTTCTGTGGCTGAAACACTGATTAAATGAGACTTAATACATTACAGTAAGATGTACTGTTACCTTCTGATGTTCATTCATGTTTATTTCATGCTATAACTAGTAGTAAAGCGAAAAAGATGATCAGTTCACATGCTGCTTGAACTGAGGAGCTACAACATCTGTCACGACACATTAAAGAGCATCAAAACCACCATTTATGCTTTGAATTTCATAATACAATTACCAGAATTTGAAAGCTCAGACTTGGTTGCATACCAAAAGTAACAGCACAAAACTCTTTGTGATTATTGTATGAGAGGCGCACTGCAAATACTGGTTTGTGAAGCCTTGTTCATGCATTAAAATGAGAAATCGATATCCACATAGCTGACATGTTTATCTGTTGTAGCTTATCTGTGCACAAAATAGACACTGATGCAGTCAAAAAGCCACCAGAGAAACACTAATTAAATGAATGTTTCAGTCAATGATTTCAATCATATGAAATCATTTCGGGTGAAACTTAAAATGAATTTTTTGGCCAGATATTTTTGTGTTTGCTGAACCTTCAGTGCATCACTATAATACAAAATGTATATCCTTAATTAAGTGTTAACACTTTATTAACCCTGATAAAATGGGATTTTAACATGAAAAAAGTCAAATACAGAGAAGAGAGTTCGTCTTCTCATTTGAGAAGTCCAGCACATGCCACAGATGGTTGAGCTGCAAGATAAAACCTGTACGGGGGGGTTATTATAATGAAAGCCCCATCGCCCCTTCCCTCCTCTCCTGCCCCACACAGACACCCCATTGTTTCAGCAGCGGAGTCAAACAGGCACAGGAAAGCAATTCCAGCCAGAGCATGGAACAACAGTGGTTTGGGTGCTTGTTTAACATTCAGTGGTGGTGCCAGTCCTTTCTCATCAAAAGCAAGAGGTTGAATCAAGCATTTTCTCTTTTCTTCCTCTCAGCCTCCTCTTCCTCCCCTCATCTGGCCCCAGATCTGGAGCGCGCCCGGCCGCAGACGAGCGGAGAGGAGGAACTCCAGCTGCAGCTGGCCTTGGCCATGAGCCGAGAGGAGAGCGAGAAGGTGAGCTTCAAACACACACTGTTAGACACACACACACACACACACACACACACACACACACACACACACACACACACACACACACACACACACACACACACACACACACACACACACACACACACACACGTTGGGTTTACATGTTTTATGGGGACATTCCATAGGCGTAATGGTTTTCATACTGTACAAACCGTACTTTCTATCGCCCTACACCTACCCTACACCTAAACCTAGCCCTCACAGGAGATTGTGCACACTTTTACTTCATCAAAAAAACTCATTGTGCATGATTTATAAGCCTGTTTCCTCATGGGGACCTGAGAAATGTCCCCACAAGGTCAAAATCTTCTGGTATTCCTATCCTTGTGGGGACATTTGGTCCCCACAACGTGATGAATACCAGGTACACACACACACACACACACACACACACACACACACACACACACACACACACACACACACACACACACACACACACACACACACACCTATTATTAACTGCATCAGGATCACATGATGCAGATTTTACTGTGGGTATCACATGGTATTAAAAATATTGGCTGTTTATTAGTACTTATAATGCACATATTTATGTCTTATTCTGCATGACCGTAATTTAGATCCCTTAATCTTACTCTATAAGTAAAACAAACTACCTTACTACTACTTACTACAATGAAGGAGCAAATTACCTGTTTATTAAGACAAAAGTCATAGTTTATATTTAGTTAATATTGAGAAAAGAAACAAAAGTCATTCATCTTTCTAAGTAACACTGTCCAACACTGATAAAGTCGGAGACAAGTTAGTAGCTAACAGTTAGTACACTGTAAAATGTTTTCACCAGATTCAACTTAAAAACCTAAGTTCAGCAGCTGCCTTAAACATTTTAAGTTAAATCAGCTTAAAACTACAAGTCATTTGAACTTATTACAATAAAAATGAGTTGATTTAACTTGTAAGTTGAAATGACTTAAGTTGATTTAACTTAAAATTTGCATTAATAAAAAAAATATTATTTCAAGGGTTACTAATGACACATCTGCATATTTTCATATCTGGATTAAATGAGTTAAAGTAAGAGTCTTGGTTAATGTAAAGATATGACAATATTACAGCAATGTTTTCTGATTTATAGAATGAGGTCAATTTATTCTAGATGCATTTGATCCAGAAATGGTCTAAACAATCTGATCATCATACAAAGTGATCAAGTTTCTTCAGAAGACTTAGATTAAACCGTTTGAATAATTGACTATGGATTACTTTTATAAATCTTATAGGTTTAGAATGACATTCTGAGTAAGGAATGAACAATCCCTTAAATAAGGATAAACTATTAAATCAAAATTTGACTGTTGTGTTTTGTGTTGACAAAATGTTTTAAATTTGAGTTTCCGTTTATCAAAATGTAAATTTTCAATACCATATTTTTTTCCCGTATTGTATTGTTTTACGTGTTTTGCGTATTTCTATGGTTAGGGTATTTTTCAGCGCCATTTTATTCCCTTCCCGCTGGTCAACTGGCAAAAGTCATATGCAGTCACAAGGCTGTAACTGTTAAGTAAGACAAACATGCCAGGAAAATGTACATTTCTAGACCTTTGGCTACAAAATGGCCGCTTCAAAGAGTGGGTGTTAAAAGTAAACGACAAAAAAGCAAAAACTAAATGTGAAGAAGCATAAAAACATAAAATTATTTCTGTAGAAGTAGTACAGCAAAATATTAAAATGCATTTAATGGGTTAAAGCAAAAATATATAGGGAAATGACGAGAATAACAACGTCTAGTAAACGGTAAAACTGTTTGCAGTACAAACCAATGTGCTCATAATTAAGATAATACATTAAAATAATATGGTATGACACCCCAATTTGCAATATCAAGCAGAAAAACCTGCTGTTTTGTACAGTTAGACGTAGATGAGAGTGGAAGAAGAAGGTGGATATCAAACAGGAGAGAAGCAGCTGTTTCATGTGGTCTTTAACACTGTATGAAACTTTTAATCTAGTCTGAGATCTTTAATTTAGCGTATGAAAATGACCTTTCATAATGTGCTTCCTAGTCTTCAATTAAAAGTTTGGAGCAACTCATTATTTGGCTGGAGGCTTTAGCAGCGCACCAAATTTCCAATTAGCATCCAGGCTAATGATTTGATTTTGTAGTGCACTTGAGGTGAGACCGACATGTTGCTGTCTCCATTCAGCATTGTCCAGAAAGAGCTCAGTAATCATCTGACAGTGTTGCCAGTGTGTGGAGAGAGCGCATTAGCATCCTCACTCACTGATAATGCAGGTCTAAGTGAAGCCACAATGACTCTGAGTGTGTTACTGGACTGGAGCATTGATCCTGTGCTCATAAATCAGACCGAGTGGAGCTGCTTTGTTGTTTCGTTGATGTTTATGGAATATGTGCTATGTGGGATATGCAGTACTTTAATCCAAGACCCAGCCGTATAGTGTTGATTTGTAATACACTATTGTTTAAAATCATCTTATGCTCACCAAAGGTGCATTTATTTTTAGAAACAATACAGTAAAAACTGTAAAACTGTGAACTATTATTACGGTTTAAAATATCTGTTTTCGATTTGAGTACGTTTTAAATTGTAATTTAAAAAGCTGAATTTTCAAAACCACAAAACCAGTCATAAGGTTAAATTTTACAAAACTGAGATGTGTACATCATATGAAAGCTCAATAAATAAGCTTTCAATTGATATATGGTTTGTTATGATAGGACAATATTTGGCCGAGATACATCTATTTGAAAATCTGGAATCTGAGGGTGCAAAAAAAAATCAAAATACTGAGAAAATCACCTTTAAAGTTGTCCAAAATAAGTTCTTAACAATGCATATTACTAATAAAAAATTACTTTTTGATATATTTATAGTAGGAATTTTACAAAAAATCTTCATGGAACATGATCTTTGCTTAATTTCCTAATGATTTTTGGTATAAAAGAAAAATCAATAATTTTGACCCATACAAAGTATTTTTGGCTATTGCTACAAATATACCCCAGCGACTTAAGACTTTGTATTATTATCAGTTTTGAAAACAGTTGTGCTGTTATTGTCACTGATCCAAAAAAAAAAAAATTTTTTGTATTTAAATGGAAAATCGTTCATTTAGGGGCCAAGCACTGAAAGTTTTTTCTATTTTTTAAAGGTTCGAAATACGTACTTTTTCAAACTTGTCCTAGACGGTTTGTCAGATTTTCACCAAAACTGGCTCAGATCATCTTAAGACCATGCTGGCAAAAAGTTATGGAATTCAAGTTGATTCGTCCAACCGTTCTTGAATAACACGTGAACGAATTCTGCGAAAAGCACGTAAAAATGCATGTGAGGCTATATCTCCACAACAGCGTATTGAGATCAAACTTCGTGGTTGTTATAACAAGCAGAGCTGAGGTTACCTGCAGTGTTTCGGCACAGTGCCACCTACTGGTCCGGAGATATGAAAAATGCCTATATTTGCTTATAACTTCTCAATGGTTTGGCCAAAAAACACTAGTCAAAACTAGTCTCTTTAGATTCGGTGCATCATGCAGAGTCAAACCATACCCAATTTTTCCATGTTAGCCATTTTGGGTGTCGGCCATTTTTAATTTTGTTGTAAAATGCTATTTTTTACGAACGCATTGATGCATCGTTACAAAAGAAATTTTGAAAAAAGCTAATTAATAACTTTTGTTTAAATTAGCCTATTGTAATGAAACTGGTCTTGGTTAATTCCTTGGATATTACCGAGAACATCGATACTAATTAGGCCATAACTGGATGAACTTCCTGTCCACCATTTTGATTAATGTTGAAAACCTTCTTTTTCGAACTCCTCCTAGACCGTTGGTCTGATTTTCACCAAATTTATATGAATTTATACGAAATTTAAATCGATATACAAAATGATTTTCATTTAGCGCATTAACAAATGTGCTGGAAAGATGCCAAACTGCATTATCTCTGCAAAGCTTTGACATATTGACACCAAATTTTGTATGTGCCGTTTTCATCACACACTGACCAAGCCACATCAATTTGGTAACAGCACCTATTGGTGAAGAGTGGTAAACCATTTATTAACCATCAGTAATGACATTTACAACACTTTTGATTGAATTAGCCTATTGTAATGAAACTATACCAGTTATTCTAGAGTCGGCCATACCTCCTGTCCGCCATTTTAATTTATGTTGAAAACCTACTTTTTTTAACTTCTCCTCAACCGTTGGTCCAATTTTCACCAAAATCGAATCAGACCATCTTCAGATAGTGTTATATATACAAATTGTTATAGATTTAGTGTCGATATACAAACTGTTTTTGTATAGCATTGCAAAAATTTGACTGTCTGAGGCTGTATTTCTGCAAAGCTTTGACATATTGACACCAAACTTTGTAAGTGCAATTGTCTCCTTACACTGACCACACCTCATCGATTTAACAACAGTGCCACCTATTGGTCAAAAGTGAAATTCCATTAAATCATATTACCAGAGGTTGTATTTGTGACGTTAATGGCTTTAATTGCTCACGGTTGCAGTTGGTCTGCCACTCTATGCCATGCTTGGCCTTTTGACTCTGATTGTGCTTGGCCCCGCAATTGCTGCTTGCAGCTATATTTTCATTTATTTCTCTGATGAAAAACTATATAGCACTTTTGTTTGTTTGGTTTGTTTGTCCCTCAGTAACCTCATTCCTCTTCTCCTCCAGCCTGCTCCTCCTGTGGATATTGATGAACAGACGCAGCTTCAAATTGCAATGAGTCTCAGTAAGGAGGAGGCGCACAAGGTACTGCAATCCCACGAGTCACTGCTACATCTCCCCTGCATTCATTAGTTACCAAGTAGTTTCAGTATCATGCCTGTATGTTGCGAGTGACACTGCTTGTATGTGGTCTGATTTTGTCTCCCTAGCCAGCTCCTCCTCCTCCTCCTCCTGCTGCTGCTGCTCTGGAAATGGATGAAGAGGCACAACTTCAGCTGGCCCTCACTCTCAGTAAAGAGGAACATCAACAGGTACAACCCTGCATCATGAGCTACATATATTAATAGATATTGTTAAAGCATAATATGATGATAATGTGCATAATAAAATGATAATTTACTCACCCCCATGTCATCCAAGATGTTAATGTCTTTCTTGAAGAAAGAAAGACATGAACATCTTGGATGACACGGGGGTGAGTAAACTATCAGGAAATGTTTATTCTAGAAGTGAACTAATCCTTTAAATGTTTCCCACTTCTAAAAGTACCAAAATTACTTTGTTTACATTGCTTTTGTGTTCAAAATTTGTGTTGTTAATTGCATCAGTATTAGGTCAATAAGATAAAATGGCTATAGTTCAATTGTGCAAATTTGTTTCAGCTTCTCAACTACACACACATAATTTCTTAAAAATCTCACAAGTACTGACGTGGCGCATTTTATGATGGAATCAGATTACTTGAGTTCTTTGAGTTCAGTGTGCTTTGAAATCATGCTGTCATTTTTAGAACTCAGAACATCCGTCCCAAACCAAAAGAAACATCTATTAAAAACCAAACTTCCAAAATGACTTGAGCTGCCCATTCATAGACTGTGTCCAAAAGAATATAAATGGCTGGTTTTGCAGGCAGTATCCACGTTCGGGTTCAGTTCCACACATTTTCTTAACTGTCTACTCAGTTTCATCTGGTCATTTTATGGCAGTGGTACATTAAATTAGTTTATAAATTATTAATAGTTTTCAACTCATGATTCAGTTTCTACTGTGAAAAAAAGTATGGTAGACATTAAATATTAATTTGGTTACCTCGCTATTAAATTCTTGATCATTACGCATGATGATATGGTGTGTTGGGAGTGAGTTCAGTCCAGTCTAGACCTGATCTGCTCAAGGGGTACTTTCACACTCAACATAACCTGTTTAGTCACTGACTGACTGAGCAGCAAAACAAGTTTCAGACACATGTAAAGTGAGTAAATAAGGAATAAGTAGGATAATGTTATTATTTATGATACTAGAAAAGCTATTGACAGTTATTTTGCCAAACCTGGTTGTACATAGCACCTACAGGACAGCGCCTGAACTTTATTTTTAACAACATTCATGGTCATTTCAGTCTGATTCTATCAGTTTTAATGGTGTTTTTCAGTGCAGGTTGTTTTGTGAATTTGTCAGAATGTAATTTAGCTTTAAAAAGTATTTGATTGGACCATAAGTGATTTAAAAACTACATTAAACTCGACAACAAATATGCATTTTGCCACAAAGAATACAGCATAAACTAATGTTTTGTTTTTTATATTTCAACTAAATTAATTAATAAAAAAAGAATATTATGATGACAATGCATACTTGCTCTAATTGTGTTTTTAAGGATGTCTTGTGCTCTGATATGTCTTCTATGTCTTTTGGATACTAGGAGGAGCGAAGTCGGCAGGGAGATGAGTCCTTGCTCCAGAAAGCACTTGAGGAGAGCAAACGAGAAATGGAGGCCAAAGGAGGAAGAGTATGAGATTATTTTAACCTGTTTGCTATTCATAAGCACATATACAGTTGAAGTCAAAAGTTTACATACACCTTGCAGAATCTGCAAAATGTTAATTATTTTACCAAAATAAGAGGGATCATACAAAATGAACAAGATATTTCACAAAAAATACTTAATTAGAAGGAACTGATCAAAATTACCCGGTTCAAAAGTTTACATACACTTGATTCTTAAAACTGTGTTGTTACCTGAATGATCCACAGATGTGTTTGTTTTTGTTTAGTGAGTTAGTTGTTCATGAGTCCCTTGTTTGTCCTGAACAGTTAAACTGCCCGCTGTTCTTCAGAAAAATCCTTCAGGTCCCACAAATTCTTTGGTTTTCCAGCATTTTTGTGTATTTTAACCCTTTCCAACAATGACTGTATGATTTTGAGATCCATCTTTTCACACTGAGGACAATTGAGGAACTAGTTGTCCAACTATTACATAAGGTTCAAGTGTTCACTGATGCTTTAGAAAGAAAAAACAATGCATTAGGAGCTGGAGGGTGAAAACTTTTGGACAGAATGAAGATGTGTACTTTTTTCTTGTTTTACCTAAATATTATATTTAGGTTTCATTTACTACTGCCCTTCAGAAGCTACAGAAGGTACTTACTTGTTCTCCAGAAGACAAAATAAGTAAAATTGACCCTGATATTCAAATTTCAAAAGTTTTAACCCCCGGGTCTTAGTGCATCGTGTTTCCTTCTGGAGCATCAGTGAGCGTTTGAACCTTCTGTAATAGTTGCATTTGAGTCCCTCAGTTGTCCTCAGTGTGAAAAGATGGATCTCAAAATCATACAGTCATTGTTGGAAAGGGTTCAAATACACAACAATGCTGAAAAACCAAAGAATCTGTGGGACGTGAAGGATTTTTCTGAAGAACAGCGGGCAGTTTAACTGTTCAAGGTTCTGCAAGGTGTATGTATACTTTTGACTTCAACTGTAACTGAGTCTTCTGAATGCTTTTACTAGCAATAGATCTGACCACTACTGGAAATGGGCTTAATGTGTTTTGGCCTGTTAATTGAAGCTGTGTTCATTTTTAGTTGGTCACATAAATTCAAGGTACTGTACTGCAGCTAAATGTCCCCATTGCAGGCTTTTTGTAAACGCTTGTGTATAGATGCATGCCGTATTGACCTAAAAAAAAAACTTTCTGAATGTGCTGAAAGTGCTTTTCTGTCCTTTCCTTTGGCAGTCTGCCATGCTGGATCTTGCAGATATTTTTGCTCCAGCTCCTGATGTACCCTCTGCTGCCAATCGGTGGGATTCATCCAGAGGCAATAGTGGCTTAGCCCAGGCTGGTCCTCTGAGATCTGACCCCTGGGATAGTATAGGTAAGCTAATATGACTGTATATCACCAATTTGCACTCTTAAACATTACCCCCGGTTTCACAGACAAGGCTTAAGCCTAGTTCTACTGGTCCTTTTCAAAAAATTAGCATATTGTGATAAAGTTCATTATTTTCTGTAATGTACTGATAAACATTAGACTTTCATATATTTTAGATTCATTACACACATTTGAAAGTAGTTCTAGCCTTTTATTGTTTTAATATTGATGATTTTGGCATACAGCTCATGAAAACCCAAAATTCCTATCTCAAAAAATTAGCATATTTCATCCGACCAATAAAAGAAAAGTGTTTTTAATACAAAAAAAGTCAACCTTCAAATAATTATGTTCAGTTATGCACTCAATACTTGGTCGGGAATCCTTTTGCAGAAATGACTGCTTCAATGCGGCGTGGCATGGAGGCAATCAGCCTGTGGCACTTATGGAGGCCCAGGATGCTTCGATAGCGGCCTTAAGCTCATCCAGAGTGTTGGGTCTTGCGTCTCTCAACTTCCTGCCCTTGATAAAACACAGTGGTCCAAAGTACTTTTTTCAGATGAAAGCAAATTTTGCATGTCATTCGGAAATCAAGGTGCCAGAGTCTGGAGGAAGACTGGGGAGAGGGAAATGCCAAAATGCCTGAAGTCCAGTGTCAAGTACCCACAGTCAGTGATGGTCTGGGGTGCCATGTCAGCTGCTGGTGTTGGTCCACTGTGTTTTATCAAGGGCAGGGTCAATGCAGCTAGCTATCAGGAGATTTTGGAGCACTTCATGGTTTCATCTGCTGAAAAGCTTTATGGAGATGAAGATTTCATTTTTCAGCACGACCTGGCACCTGCTCACAGTGCCAAAACCACTGGTAAATGGTTTACTGACCATGGTATTACTGTGCTCAATTGGCCTGCCAACTCTCCTGACCTGAACCCCATGGAGAATCTGTGGGATATTGTGAAGAGAAAGTTGAGAGACACAAGACTCAACACTCTGGATGAGCTTAAGGCCGCTATTGAAGCATCCTGGGCCTCCATAACACCTCAGCAGTGCCACAGGCTGATTGCCTCCATGCCACGCCGCATTGAAGCAGTCATTTCTGCAAAAGGATTCCCGACCAAGTATTGAGTGCATAACTGAACATAATTATTTGAAGGTTGACTTTTTTTGTATTAAAAACACTTTTCTTTTATTGGTCGGATGAAATATGCTAATTTTTTGAGATAGGAATTTTGGGTTTTCATGAGCTGTATGCCAAAATCATCAATATTAAAACAATAAAAGGCTAGAACTACTTTCAAATGTGTGTAATGAATCTAAAATATATGAAAGTCTAATGTTTATCAGTACATTACAGAAAATAATGAACTTTATCACAATATGCTAATTTTTTGAAAAGGACCTGTAGACTAATATGTAAGCCTGAGCTGTTTCAACTGAAACAAAATTGCACTGATTGATCTTAAAATATATCAGTGCCTTTGTTTTGTCTCAAGATGCACACCTTTAATGTTTTTTTTTCCAAGCATGTTTATAAAAATGACTTAAATGTCCTAATTGAACTATGGCCTAATCCTGGCTTAGTCTAAGTGAAACCGGGCCTACAAGTAGTTCATTCGTCATGTCAAAAGTTAAAAGTTAAAAGCTGCTGGCAAACTGGAATAAGAAATGATTTGCTTGTCATGGCCAGTTTTTACTTGCATTTGGACTCTTTGAGTTTGCAAAAGAAATGAATCACGGATGACACATACGCCTGTGAATAGAGATTAGTATAGGCGTTCCCCAATGTCACTGGTAACCAAAAAGATTGGTTCCAACTATGCCAGTGGCTCTTAACCTTTTTGACTTCAAGGCCCCCCATTGACAAAGACAATATTTGTAGACCCCCCCAAAATATTTCTAATACTTCGGCTTTAATAACAAATCTGCTAATTTTTAAACTTCTTATGTACAGAAACTAAAATAATTACATTTCAGTAAAAAAAAAATTATGTTTACACTTTTTATTTTTATTATTCTCAAATAGCAATTTCTACCCAATAAAGTATTTTATAGCTTGACAAATGAATATACATTTGTATATGCAGGTTGTCCAAGAAGTTTTTTTTTTTTTTGCTTTATTTATTTACAAAGGATACACTACCAGTCAAAAGTTTTTAATGTTTAATGTTTTTTTTTTTTTTAAAGAAGTCTGCATTTATTTGATATAAAGTACAGCAAAAGCAATAATATTGTGAAATATTTTCACTATTTAAAATCACTGCTTTCTATTTGTAATGTATTCCTATGTTCAAAGCTAAATTTTCAGCATCATTACTCCAGTCTTAAGTGTCACATGATCCTTCAAAAATCATTCTAATATGCTGATTTGCTTTTCAAGAAACATGTATTACTATTATTATCGATATTTAAAACATTTGAGTACATTTGTTTTTTTTTCAGGATTCTTTGATGAATAGAAAGAGAACAATTCTACTCAGCTGTTTTCAACATAATAATAATACATGTTTTTGAGCAGCAAATCAAAATATTTGAATGATTTCTGAAGGATCATGTGACTGGAGTAATGATGCAAAAAATTCAGCTTTGAAATGCAGAAATAGATTACATTTTAAAATATATTCTAATAGAACACTGTTATTTTAAATAGTAAAAATATTTCTAATTTTTTTCTGTTTTTGCTGTACTTTGGATCAAATAAATGCAGGCTTGATGAGCAGAAGAGACTTCTTTAAAAAACAATACAGTTTTACTGTTCAAAAACTTTTGACTGGTAGTGTACGTTCAAATAAATTTTAAGTTTTAAAATAATATGTTATTTTAGAAAGGGGTTTATATTGAGTGGAAAACAAAATCATTTAATTTTTCCTTAGCTTACATCCATTCGTTTTACACATCAACCTTTCCTTGCTACTTTGTCGCCTATTGTGCGTCATGCATACAGGTATTTTTCAAACACTTCTCAAACCTGGATGCACAGGACTTCGAACGTTAATGTAGTTCAGCATAATATTTTATTCATAGATTAAGTAGACTACTTCAAATGGATCGCATATACAAGACTGTCTTCTGGGGGTTTGTTAGACTAGCCAACTTATCATTCATAAAATTTCTGCTTAAACATTAATGAAATTAGTCATCTTTGCACATTCCTTTTTTAAACTCAGGTAGTGTGCTAAGGCCCCCTAGTGGGCTCTAGGCACCTGTTTAAGAACCACTGATCTACACTGATATGTGTTAGTATAAAGTCTAAAATACACACATCTGCCTGATTGTGTTGAAGCAGAGCCCAGTTCTCTAAGCCATGGAGGCTCATGGATGGCACCACCGTCATCAAGTGTTCGTTCCCAGCCTTGGGCGCAGCGACAGCCACATCCTGACCCATGGGACGCCCCTCAGAATGCCTCAAGCCCTGTGTCCATGAATCAGACCTGGATCTCCCCAGCACGAGGTACATACTTCACTTTCTAGTTAACAATGTAGATTTGATCACTACATGCTAAAAATACTAAATACACTAACTGAAGATGCTTTTGATTTTTGAAGTCCAACCATTTTAGACTTGTTGTAAATTCTCTAGGAACTGGAGTGGATCCCTTTTCTCCTCTAGTAGCAGATAGACAAGGAACTATTGGCCCTCTCAAAACTCCATCCCCTCGGGCAGGAAGTCCCTCAGGCAATCACACTAACTCTGTTTTTTTCTGTTCTTTTTCTATTAATATTAATATATTAATATTATTAATCACTGCTTGCTATTGTAATATATTTCTTTTTTCTCTTTTTTCTTTTTTGAATTGTTTTAGGTTGTCATATAGAAATATTTTATATTTACTATTCAAAAGTTTGGGGTCAGTAATATTCTTTTATTCAGCAAAAACACAAAGTTGATCAAAACAGTAAAGACATTTGTAATGTTATGAAATGTAAACTTCGTATTCATTAAAGATTCCTGAAAAAAAAAGTATCACAATTTCCACAAAAATGTGAGGCAGCATAACTGTTTTCAACAATGACTACGTTTACATGGGCAAGAATAATGCGATTATTTCCAATAATCAGAGTAAGGACTTAATCGCATTATGATGTTTACATGTCAAGAGCAAAGTTCTTCACTCCGGTTTACATGGAATTTCCAATATTCCTATTATTCCTATTGTCCGTCAATAATAACAATAAATTTTTTTTGAGCAGAATGATTTCTGAAGGATCATGTGACACTGAGGACTGGTAATGATGCTGAAAATTCAGCTTTGATCACAGAAATAAAATACATTTAAAAATATATTCACATAGAAAACAGTTTTTATAAATCGTAACAATATTTCACAATATTGCAGTTCTTACTGCATTTTTTATTGAATAAATGCAGATTCGGTGAGCGTAAAAGAACATAAATAAACATAAGTCAAATTGAACATTCCCCAAACTTTTGAACAGTGGTGTGCATTTTGCATTATTTATTTATTTACTTTCTTTTATGTTTTATTCATATTTTTAGAGGACGATCTTTTTGATGAGGCTATGGATGGAGGTCAGGCAAATATAAATGGTCACGGTAGTCCTGAGCCTTTTGATATGTCTTCCCTTGGCGAAGGTCTACCAAAAACAGGTCCTCGAACCTGCAGTACTCCAGAGGCGTTTCTGGGTCCCACCGGAGCTTCGCTCGTCAACCTGGATTCTTTGATTCCCTCCAACCCTGCTTCCAAGAACTTCAACCCGTTTTTGGCAGGTTTGAATGCATTGCTGAGCCATTATCAAACTTCTTGTTGTCATGTGTGTCTAAATCCATAACATTTTAACTGATTGGTGACTCTTTCCCATTTAGGAATAACAGCTCCATCAGCCTCTAATCCATTCCAACAGGAAGCCCCTCGTCTCACACTAAATCAGATGCGTCCTAGCTCCACATCTCCTGTACCCACATCCCTCCCATTTAATGCCTCTCTACCAATGGCTGCCAGCAACCAGCCAAGCTCCCTGCCTGCTACCTTCACACAGACCGCGCAGGTCCCGCCGCTGATCCCTGGAAACCTGCCGCAGCCGCTGCTACCCCTGTCAACAACATCCGCGCTTGGAGATGTAGACCAACACAATCAGAACCCGTTCCTATGAGCAGATCAAGCTTTTGAAATGACAATTTAACCACCAACTTGACTTAAAACTGGAATACACTTTTTTAATGCCTTTGCTCCTTTCACAGCTTCCTGGTTTTGCTCTATGCAGTCACTTTTGAGAGGTGTTCACACATACAGTGGTTTCTCTAGTGACAAAAATCATTCTTTTTCAACAACGGTGACCGTATCCAGTGATGTGACGCATGTTATCCATCTCCTGTAGCTGAGATACTGTAGCTGAGTTTAAGCAAAATGGATAAGTTAGTTAAGATCCAGACCCACCAAATCGACATCAAAGAACTAGTGGCAACAAAAAACAACTGTCTGTGAACTAGAGAAGTCTCTTGAGATCCAGACACACCAAGTCCATGTAAAAGAACTAGCGGCAGCGAAAACCAACTGTGGTTTTGCGCTCGAACGCATTACTAAGTATCTCCATACCAGTAGGTGGCAGTAGTCTGTGTTCATCATTCAAAAATGGAAACTGGAAGAGCGACTACTGTTAAAATGCCTTTGCCATTTTCGTTTTCGTCTCGTACATTAGTTTCCTAAGCCAATAGCGTGCAAATAGCCAAAATCCACCAACTCTGGAAAATCCGCTGACCATTCAGGTTAAATTTATTTATATAGTGCTATATTGTTTCAAAGCAGCTTCATGCTAATAAACAGACATTTGTCCTACTAGGTGCGTTTTCATTTAATTTTTGTGCAAAACTTAAATGTTTTATAATTGTCAATAAAAAACTACTGAAATGATGCCGTTTCCATTAACCAATGTTATGCGACTAAAACGTCATTTTTTCCTCGTGCTATCAAGTCAAGATGACCAATGTTGGTAGGTTTATGTATACCGCAGCCACTACATTACCTAGATGACCTAGGTGTTTATCTTTAGCAAAGCAGTTCGAAGAGCCACTTCTGGGGCGCTTTTCCTAAACAACAAAGAACTATTGGCAACAAAAAACAACCTTCCGTGAAATGAAGAAGTCTGTTAAGACTCAGGCATACCAAGCGGATGTGAAAGAACTAGCGGCGTCAAAAACCAAATACCATCATTTGTTCTGAACCGAAAATTTGTGTTTGAACGCATTATTAAGTATAATGTACAGTAGGTGGCAGTAGTCTGTCTTCATCATACAAAAATGGAAACTAGAAGAGCTACTTTTGTTAATACACAAACTGTAAACAAAGCCTTCTGTATGTGCCCTCCTGACTTTGTCGTTTGCTTGCCTTCGTCACTTTTGTTTTTATATTGTACATTAGTTTGCTAAGCCAATAGCGCGCAAATAGCCAAAAACCGCCTAGTTTTGGTATCAAAATGTGTAATTTTCTTACCGAAACTACATATTTTACAGTCACCGTTATGCAGGTTGATCATAAACACAGCTAAAAAGCTCCTACCACAGTGGCCATGCTTCACAAAACTAATATCTACCAGTTTTTTTTAGAAGTAGAATGCAAAATGTTTCAATACAAGCATTTCAGTCAAATGGAATTTATGCAATATTTCAAACTTTTAACCGCAACGGTTTAAAATCAGCCCAATTCCGTAGAGAAAATGCAGATTCGGCAACTCTTCAGTATTAGAATGTTTGCGGCAGCGGGATTAAAAAAAACAGTACCGCACAAGCTAAATCCCAGATATTTTGGGAAATTTAGGAATCCCAGCCAGACGCATTTTTTTTTTTTTTTTTTCGGAAATCGGACATGTCCGGGGGAAAAAAGGACGTATAGTCACTCTATGTATACAGCTAAATGTGTTTCCGTGTGGATGGGCCCTTAGTTCAATGTTCATTCAACGATGCAGAAAACATCACAAAAACTAGGTTGATGGATGTTCAACGACTACCTGACTTTTGGCATTGGCTTGGTTTGTCACAGCTTGTCAAAGCAACTTTCTTGATAAGTTCAGTCCAGCTAGTAAACACCTTTGAACTACCATTGGTCCGTGGTGATTATGTAATAAGTGGGTGTGGCTCTGTGGCTCCGCCTCTTTTGACATGGAGCTCTTCTCTGGTTAATTTCTTCCGTTCAGTCCATTGAGATAAGAATCTGATTAATAGTAGAAATTAAGTTGAAAATCTGTAGCACATACATATTCATCTAAACGCGCTTCCAGCGGAGTGGGCGGCATTGGGATATTCCCTAGCAATATACCACTGCTCAGGTATTTTGATTATTTTAAACTATTTACTGATACTACATCCCATTTGTGATCAGATTTTCAAAAGATTATGCCATTTCATCAATAACATCCAGCAATAAGAACATCCACAACGACCTCCAGTCATGAAATCACTGTATGTGTGAACGCCCTCCAACTATAACCATATGTGTGAATGTCAACTATGCATTACATGCCGATACAGATTGATGCTGGCTTTACAAGAAATGACAAATAAATGGCACAATTTAAAGGTTAAGCATATTTAATCCAACTCCCGCAGCGTCAGAGTCACCTTCAAGTATTATAATAGTTTTGGAAAGGATAATGAGTTTGTTACTCGTGCCGTTGAACCTAGTACATAACCAAGCACAAGTCCAAAGCCTCTCATACATTTTGATCATATTTCCTGCACCGATTTCTTGCTCTGCTTTAGTGTCCCTTTTATTAGTCTGGAGTATCTGATGACTTTCAATGCTGTCCTTTTATTTACTTGACGTATCTGTAAACAGCCAATCACATCCTGATGGGTCACTCGCACCAGTATGACAGATGAAAGCGACTAAGATTTTGGGGCCAATAATTTAAGTATGAATAATGATTTTGTAATATTGGGCATTGACTGTTGAATGAAAAGACCTCCAGCAAGAGAATGTACTTACCGTGGTGTTCAGACTGAATAAATGCCACATACTAACAGAATGTAAGAATGTGAGACTGTTGCACATGTTGCTCATCAAATACAAGAATGAAGATAAAATCGAACGACAAGTCTGGTTTGTGTTTGTTTACCATTGCTTTACACCTCTGGCTTGCCTTTTCTTAAATATTCAGTACTTTCTTTGAGCTGTCAGACAAGTCACATTTGTGGCTCTTTACACAAAGATGTGGAGCTGATTTGAACTCACAGTGCATTGAGATTGAAAATCACAAGTGTATCTTCTCCTCACGTTTGTCTGATGTTCTGCAGTTCTGCATCCACATCTATCAAGTATCATGAGAGCGGTTTGAAAACAGCCAGCTGAGCACATCCTGAAGACCCTGTCCGGAGCGGGCGCTGATCTCTAGTGTTGTGATTGACTGAGGCGCAGTTTTAATAATGTCATCCATCCTGAACAACGACTTCAATTCCACAAGAGACATGGTGCATGGAAGATCGCTAAGAAAAGAAACATTAAATAGGTTTAGCATGAATTAGTGCTGGATTTATTCAGTTAAATCAAAAAGTGTGTGTGAACTCAGCTGACCTCTTGTTGAAGAGTATGAGTACAGCTGCAGAGTGCAGTGGCTCCGCAGAGAGAACAGACAGCAGCTGGACGCAAGACGACGAAATCTGGACAATGTTGGCACAGTCCACCACAAACTAAAATGCATTAAAAGGAGTAGTACTTTCAGAACAAAAATTTACAGACAATTTACTCACCCCCTTGTCATCATTCTTTCTACAGTTGATAAGAAATTATGTTCTTGAGGAAAACATTTCAGGATTTCTCTCTATATAATGGACTTCAATGGTGCCCCCAAGTTTGAACGTACAAAATGGAGTTTAATTGCAGCTTCAAAGGGCTCTAAACGATCCCAGACGAGGAAGAAAGGTCTTATCTAGCGGAACGATCGGCCATTTTCGAAACAAACTCACTATTTATGCACTTATGAAATGAAGACCATGAAGGATTTTAATTTTTTGAACAGATTTTTTTAAAGAAATGAAGACCATGAAAGAATTGAAATCTAGAGAAATTTTCACATCTAGTGGTTGATAATTGAGAGATTCTGGGCCAATGTGTATAGCCAATACCATCTGCAATCTACATTGCTAGGATGTACAGAACACTACACCCCCCCTCCTCATTTTCTAAATTCCAGTAAAGTCATCATAACTATAAAATACAACACATATGGAAGTATGGTAACTAAGTAGTGACGAAGTAGTTTAAATGCAGTTTCAAAGTGCTCTAAATGATCCCAGACGAGGAAGAAGGGTCTTATCTAGCGAAACGAACTCACTATTTATGCACTTTCTAACCTCAAACGCTTATCTTGTCTAGGTCTGCGTGAACTCCGGTTCAAGACAGTTAGGGTATGTTGAAAAACTCCCATCTCGTTTTCTTACCCAACTTCAAAATCATCCTACAGTACATTGCTACAGAAATACCGACCCAGTGTTTACAAAGTGAACATGCAAAGAAGATCAAATGCCCTTAAAAAAAAAAAAAGACACTGTGTTGACCCGGATTACACAGACTGCACATCGCAGATCCGACACAAGACGAGCATTTGAGGTTAAAAACTAAAAAATCTATATTGGTTTCGCTAGATAAGACCCTTCTTCCTCAGCTGGAATCATTTAGCGCAATTTGAAGCCAAATTTAAACTGCATTTTGGAAGTTCAAACTCGGGGGGCACCATTGAAGTGCACTATATGGGGATAATTTCTGAAACGTTTTCCTCAAAAACATAATTTCTTATCGACTGAAGAAAGAAAAACTTGAACATCTTGGATGGCAAGTGGTAAATAAATTATCTGTACATTTTTGTTCTGAAAGTGAACTAATCCTTTAAAAACAGATGGATATCAGTCATGATGAGAAACATTATCACACTGTAAATGTATGTACAGTCTCTCATGTTTTTTTTTT
Organism: Garra rufa; assembly: GCF_049309525.1. NCBI lineage: Eukaryota > Metazoa > Chordata > Actinopteri > Cypriniformes > Cyprinidae > Garra > Garra rufa. The sequence continues at coordinate 54,807,003 of NC_133361.1, forward strand.
TTTTAAAGAAATGAAGACCATGAAAGAAATTAAATCCAGACAAATCTTCACATCTAGTGGTTGATAATTGAGAGTATATAGTGAATAGCCAATATCTTTTGCAATCTGAATGGCTGGGATGTACAGTACACTATTTGCCTTCCACTATATGGAAGAATGGAAATTAAGTAGTGACCAAAAATAAAATCTCTCTTATAATTTGGATTCTGTACTGTACTATTTTGTTTTCTATTTTGATTTTCCTTGTCACATTTAACTTTAATGTTAACTTTTTTTTTACAGGGTCAAAGCAGATGGCTGGTGAGCTTTTGAAAAAAAAAAAAAAAAAAAAAAAAAAACAGCTTCTCTTGTAATGCAACCACAAAATGGTCAGGAGAGACGCTCACTATAACAGATGTGCAATCTAAGTAGTATTTTGGCCAAATGGGTCCCATACAGCCTCCCAGCTCTCGTACTGTTATCTTCCTCTTCCGGAGTATGAGGTCTGTAAGGTTGGTGCCAACCTAAAAAAAAAGAAAAGAAAGTACAACCAAATAAAATCAATAATTCAAAACATTGATCGTTATAACACCGTTTAGTTTAGTTTAGAGGGTGTATTTTTGACCTCTTCAACTTGTGTTAGTAAAAATGTACATTAAACAAAAAGGTACTTATATGTTAGGTTTAATATTTTGCATTTATTCTTTTTGTATATATCTTTTCACATTTAACATGCCATGATGCACTATTAAAATAACTTTAACGTATCAACACTAGTACCATGTTTACAAATATTACTGACAATTCCAAAGATTTCCCAACATATGTCAACTGCAGATGGCGCAATCTAATTTATTTTTAAACTCAAACACACTGTTTATCTTATATCGCGTTTTATAAAGTTTTATTTTCCTAACACATCAACAAATTGTGAACGGGACTTCGGGCAGCAGCATCTCACCGTGGGCAGCGTGACAGGCGCTTCACCTAAATCCGTATGTGCGTCCATCTGACACAACTGTTAGTCCAGATAAAGAAGCCATATTCAACAACATTAGATCAACAGTATTTAATAACACATGCAGCACAAACTGTACCTAACTGCAAATGTAAACCTATATTAATAGACTATTTAATGAGGCACAACATGCAGCTTATCTAGAGTAATCAGCTGGTAAAGGATATTCTGTAGTCGCTTCAGTAAAAGCGTTTTTCCAACTCCAGTTGCACCTAGCAATAAACACATCGCAGCGACCACTTAACCTGAAATTACTTTATCAGAACGAGATCGCAAATAAAACTCATTTAAAACGTCGGACTTCTAGCATGACATGGATAGATTTCCTGTGTCGCCACGGCAACGATGCTATTTACACAATAAAAGTCTCCATGCGTCATAAAAAATATTTTTTAATGATTGTCGCCCTCTAGTGAGCTGAAGCAGATTGACTGTGTTCCACAAGTAGTTCACCGAAAGCTGTTCTATATACTGTATGTGACCCTGGACCACAAGACCAGTCTTAAGTAGCACAAGTATTGTAGCAATACACTGTATGGGTCAAAATAATAAATTTTTCTTTTATGCCAAAAATGATTAGCATATTAAGTAAAGATCATGTTCCATGAAGATATTTTGTAAATATCCTACCGTAAATATATCAAAACTTAATTTTTGATTAGTAATATGCATTGCTAAGAACTTCATTTGGACAACGATTTTCTCAATATAAGAGTTTTGCACCATCAGATTCCAGATTTTCAACAAACCATAGGCTACATTAATGAAAAGGTTATTTATTAAGGTTTTATATTAAGTGTGTGTTTAGCTGCATCCTATCCTTTACAATCAGATCATAAAAAGATCTTTCTCGATAATGATAATAATAGATGCATGCAAATGGTGAGGTTTCTCTGTTCTCATACTTGTGGCTTAACTGGCCTGCAGGTGCTCTGGTGTTTAACAAACGGGGTTTCACACTTACAAAATAAAGATGATTTATTTTTTAAAGTAATGCCATAGAAGAAAGTAGTGCCATAGAAGTACCACTATGACGAAATAATTAAATAAATTAATAAACAAATAAATAAATACATAAAAAATGTAATTCTGCTATAAGAACCTTTTGCGGAATGGAAAGATTTAATGTTCCTTATGGAACCAAAGATGCCAGTAAAAATCTTCTAAATAATCTTTATTTTTTAAGTTCGAAAAATTCAATGAATGATATTTATTTAAAAAAATTTGCAGCGACATTTAAAACTGTAAATCAGATGCATAAAGTACGTTTGTATATGTATTTTTATATTTTTGCACAAATTCAACATTAGTATTAGTCTATATTGTCGACACACTTCTTAAAGAATTTGTCATTTAACTAACAATTTTTATAGGAATTATGAAAATATGATTATTCACCTGTAGGATGAAGTGATTGGCTGAACTCTAGTGATCCTCCCTCTTTCAGAGTTTCTCTTCTCTATATGAGTATCTCATTCTCTCTTCTTCTCTTCATCTCTTCACTAAACTCAATCTGCTCATCACAGTCAAGATGCTGATAATATTCTACTGCATTATATCTCTTCTGTCATGTAAGTTTACACATTTCACTCTAAACATGTTCTCTCAGGGGTGTCAAGGTTGATCAAATTAATTGTATTCATTATAATTTTACAGCTGTCAGATGTGTGAAAGTGGTCACACAGAAACCCTCCATACTGACAGAACAAAAAGGCAGATCTGTGACTATGGACTGTAACATTGAAAAGCCCAATAATTATGATGTCAGCTGGTATAAACAGATTCCAAATGCTGCTCCTCAGTTTGTGTTGAGTTACTATCATTCTTACAGTTCCCCTAGCTATGGGGATGGGTTTACCTCCAGCCGCTTCACATCTAAAGCTCAGTCAAATATTGACTATCAGCTGATCATCAGTAATGTGGATGTGGATGATTCTGCAGTGTATTACTGTGGCACATGGGACAGCTCTGTTAGTGAGGGGGTATCACAGTGATTCACAGCATGACAAAAACCTCCTCACTGCTCACATTCACTTCTGCTTCTAGACAACAAACATTGAAAGACAATGAAAAGAGCACTACTTCACAGCTTAGATTCATGATAAACTAAAAACAAATCAGATATGGTGAGAATATTCTGCAGTTTCTTTACTATGTCCTGTATTGAACTCATCTTTTATTGTGTTTTTTTTTGTCCTGAATAACAACAGCCACATATGAGATTGTGTTTCAAAGCACTTTAATATTAGCATATTTTATTTAGTATAGTTAAGTTTATTTTAGCATCAGTTTATTACATTCATTATGCACTACTATTTAAACCATGTTTGCTTGTTATTTTTTAAACCATTTAATTATCAATTAAATATGAATCAAATAACCAATCAACCCCCCCACCCCACAATATTACATTTTCGAACACCCCAAACTGAATGGGATTTTTAGTTTTTAGGGGGGCCCTTAGCTGAGTCAGTGCACAGGGCCCAGAAATTCCCAGCGATACCCCTGCATGTGAGTATTGTGTTTCAGTGATCACCCTCATACCATTTCAATCCTGCATGACTTACTTTCTTATATGAATAATAAAAGAAACTAATGGTAACAAGGTGATTTGGTTATCAGTGACTTTCACTGTATGAACAAAAAATGAAATATTTCTCAAATTATCTTCTTTTATGCTCTCAAGTTTATGTTAGGTCATTGTAGCCTAAATGTGATACATTTTATTTTGAATCAATCAAATAAAATATTTCTTTCTAAAGCTTTTTCTCATTTAACATAATAATGGCTTTAAAGTCAATGGCTTAAAAAGATCTTTACAGGGTATTTCCACAGCTAAATTTAATTTAATGTAATTACTTATATTAAAATTTAAATCGACTGACAGCCCTAGTGTTTATTTTTGTTCAAATTTAATATTAGTATTTTGTCTATAAATTTAATTTTACATATTGCTACATACAGAATTTGGCATGAAACTAGCATTTAATTTGTAATAATGGTGGAAACATTTACACTTGCGCCCTAATGTCCCTATACTACGCCCTTAAAGTACTCTTTTGGTACATACTATTACGTCACACAACTGCGTCTTTGTCCTGTCACGGTAAACTGGCCTGTCAATCATCTTGTCACAGTTAACATCCTCCACATTTAATTTAATTTAACATTGTACCATATCAGAGAGAAAAGAAGTAGCACGTTGATCTGCCATTCTAAGGTCTTTTATGCCAAAAACTCATAAGCTCATATTTTCTGCATAATGATGCATTTAAAAGTTAACAACCAAACTGGTGTTTATAAAAGTTCACATTGTGTTTGCAGATGAAATATAACACGGACATTAAATAAATTTAAACAGTAAAAGGAATGTTTTGATGGATACATATAAATTTACTTTAGATGTTTGTTTTTCTACAGTATATTGTATATTAAGGAAATATTTGTCATATCTGAAAAAGAAAGATGTACAGAGACAGATTAAGTATTTCTTCTAGTGGATGCAGTTCCCAAGTTCCCCCTATAAAGAAATATTCCAGGGCCCCACACAAGATTTCATGATCTTAGAAAAGCATAAAAGTGGTTCAAAACAGCTTTTGCCATTGTAGTAAATTTCCATATATAGTAAACATATGAGAGTGGAGTAACATATCTAAAATGTAAGGAGGAGAATGAGGTTCCTCTTATGGTTTTACATAACACCATCTGACGAAGGTGATGATAAAGAACCTTTAAAGATTGGTGCTGTATAGCATTTAAAGTGGTTCCATTATGATTACAAGCCAGCGAACCACTTTTAGTGCTATTAAGCACCATTTTTGTTTAGAGTGTTTAGGGTTTTATTCACTGTATTATAAGATCCCACCTACATCACTGATATTTGTTGATGTTGAGTGTGTGTTGTATTGGGTGGGCGGGTCTTTCTCTTTACTGTCTTAAAGTCTCTCTCTCTGATCTGATCTCAGCATTATTCTGCAGCACTGCTCATCTTCACACATCAACACCAAATCACAAGATGATCACAATATTCTGTGCTTTCTTCACTCTTCTGACCTGTAAGTTTTCATCAGATCTGATGATTTCAAGGGTTTTGACACACATGTATCTCATGTAAAGGTTGTGTTTATTCTGCAGGTGTCAGTGGAGTGACTGTAGTGACTCAGAGTCCATTAATCACAGTCAGTAAAGGACAAACGGCTAAACTGGACTGTAATCTGGGAACAGTGACTGATCAGTCTGCTAGATGGTACAAACAGACTTCAGGAGGAGTTCCTCAACATGTGTTAAGGTTTAAACATGACTGGAGCTCAGTTCGTTATGGATCTGGTTTCTCTGCTCCTAAATTCACATCAACACATTCATCCAAAACAGATTATAGTCTGATCATCAGTAATGTGGATGTGGATGATTCTGCAGTGTATTACTGTAACACATGGGACAACTCTGCTAGTGAGTACGTATCACAGTGATTCACAGCATGACAAAAACCTCCTCACTGCTCACATTCACTTCTGCTTCTAGACAACAGATGACAAGAGCACTACTTCACATCTCAGATTCATGTTGAATTAAACTAATCAGAAATATTAATCTGTCAGGTTATTTAACTAATTTCTCTCTCTCTTTTTGTCTTGTTTGCTGTCACTGGTCACTTTATGGTTTGATTAAATGTAAAAGAGCAGCCTGGACATTCTGCTAAATTTCTCCTTTGTGCTCCTCAGAAGACAGAAAGTCCTGTGGGTTTGTAAGGAACGTTTCCTTTAGTGTCCATCATCATTAGATCCATGTGTTGATGTTCAGTGACTTTATGTGCTTGATTGACTGTGATTGACTAGAGCAGGATTCCCGACAGTCACTGACACCTGCAGAATAACAACAGCCACATATGAGATTGTGTTTCAAAGCACTTTAATACACAGCAGTCAAACACAACTAACATGAAACTAAAACAGTGTTTATGTCTGAATCTGAATCATTTCTCCATCAATTAAATGTGTAAAGGACACAGTCAGCTGAGCTCCAGTGAGTGTTTCACTTCTGTTTGTGTCTCTTCACAGACTGAGGAGGTTTTTGTACGACTGAACATATGAAATGAATCACTGTGGTATTCGGACAAGGAACAAAACTCATTGTGACTGGTAAGTCATCTTTACACTGTTATTACATGTAGTCTACTTGTTGCAGATACATAAAACCATTTGTTTTAGATTACCTTGTTGTTTATTTAGAGTTAAATGTGTGAATTCAGTCTTATTCAGAACCTCCAGTAACCAATCTTAAAAATATACTGAAAACACTACAGCTTTTACTTTAATTTGTGTTTTCTATCTGGTTGTATGTTGAATTCAGCTATTATTATTAAAACTAGTAGGCCTATTAGTAGTAATATTGAACAGCATAACAGCAACTGATCAGAGAAACTTCAGTTATACATAAACAATAATAGAGTAGTAAATAAATGAATAAAAAGACTGGCAAAAATATTACAGAAGATCCAGTCCTCTTACAAAAGATCAGTCCAGTATGTTTGAAGACCAGCACTGTGCTCTTAGTATAAAGTTTATGTAAATAAATCATCTGTCAGTCATTCGGTGATGATTATTGATGATGTGACTGAGAGGCTCCTCCCTCTTCATTGTTTTCAGTCTCTTAAAGCTGGTCTCTGATCGCTCTCCTTCAGTCTGTTCACATCTCACACTCACAACATGCTGACAATCTTCATCCTCCTCATCATCACTCTGTCATGTAAGCTGTCACTAGACTGCAGTTAAAGATGCTGATGAATATATGTCAGATGTGAGTATTGTGTATCAGTGATGGTGTGTGTTTATTCTGCAGGTGTCAGTGGAGTGACTGTAGTGACTCAGAGTCCTCCATTAACCTCAGTCAGTAAAGGACAAACGGCTTCATTGATCTGTAACACAGGCAGCTCTACTGATGGAGGACGCTGGTATAAACAGGTCGCAGGAGAATCGCCTCAGTTTGTTTTAAACTCTTACCACAGCTGGAGCTCTCCAACTTATGGATCTGGATTCTCCTCGTCTAAATTTACAGTTTCTTATCCAACCCAGTCAGATTGTCATTTGTCAATCAGTAATGTGGATGTGGATGATTCTGCAGTGTATTACTGTCAGGCATGGGACACCTCTGTTAGAGAGTTCGTATCACAGTGATTCACAGGATGACAAAAACCTCCTCACTGCTCACATTCACTTCTGCTTCTAGACAACAGATGAAAAACATGAAACATCTCATGCGCTTATATTCAAACTAAAATATGGACAGCTACATGATAATTGAGGACTGATATAATTTTAGTTATTGTTGAAAAATGAAATTTATTCACATAAATGGCAACTGTCTGTAAGAGATCACTGAATGTTGAGCTGATCTTGAGTAAACAGTATTTAATACATTTTTGTTTCCTGTAATTTACAATGTGCTGTTGAATTATTCATTGTGTATTATATATTATATAGCACAATACTCTGTTTGGTCGAGAGATGTTATTAGGTGTTGAGTATTATATTACAATTCCAAATCACTTCACCAATTTATCAAGCCTTAGGCTACTGTGACACTACCAGGGCAAGATATTGCCCAAGCAAATAAATACGACAAACAAAAATTGGGAAATTTGTCAATACAAGCCCTAGAAGACATAAGAGAGAATGAAAAATAGGACATTTTCAGATTCAGAAAGAACAGTTATAGTTTGTTGAAAACTGACCTTATTTTCATTATCTTACTAGCTTTCAGAGAAAAAAGACCAAAGAGTGACTGGTGTCTAATTCAGGGGTGGCCAGCATCGGTCCTGCAGACTTCAGCTCCAGCTACAATTTACAATTTACAATAAACAATTTTCAGTTAAAGGCAGTTCATCAATGAATTTAGTGAAATCATTGTCCAGTTAATTTCAAATAGTATACGATATCTCTGGAAAGGGTCCCCACCAAGCCAGAGGCCACAGTGGCAGGGAATCAAAACTCCACAGGTGACAGAAATGGAGAAAAAAATCCATCTTAGTCTTGACTTATTTTACAGCAGAGGGAGTCACCAATGAAACTACATAAGGAGCTTCTCATCATGTTTCTGCTCTAAATACTGAAATGTTTTGACCATTTGTCCTGGTATAATGTTATGTCCCTCTATCAGGGGTAATTTTTATGCATCTTAATCCTAAACCTGCTTTTATGTAGATTCTCACTCAGTCAAAGCTGTACAATACATCATAAGAAAATCTGACACTAAACGCAGATTCACCTGACTAGTAAAATGTGCTCCGGTCAGAATCAGTACCGTGTAGAATTTGGGACATGTGGGTGCTGGAGCTTCTTGAAAGACAAGCAATTATTAAAATTAATGTTTTAATGGATGTATAAATTTACCAGTCATCTATAGATGCAGCAGCTGCATCTCCCCGAAGTGTGACAGATGTGTTGAGTGTGTGTTGTATTGGGTGGGCGGGTCTTTCTCTTTACTGTCTTAAAGTCTCTCTCTCTGATCTGATCTCAGCATTATTCTGCAGCACTGCTCATCTTCACACATCAACACCAAATCACAAGATGATCACAATATTCTGTGCTTTCTTCACTCTTCTGACCTGTAAGTTTTCATCAGATCTGATGATTTCAAGTGTTTTGACACACATGTATCTCATGTAAAGGTTGTGTTTATTCTGCAGGTGTCAGTGGAGTGACTGTAGTGACTCAGAGTCCATTAATCACAGTCAGTAAAGGACAAACGGCTAAACTGGACTGTAATCTGGGGACAGTGACTGGTTCTCCTGCTAGATGGTACAAACAGACTCCAGGAGGAGTTCCTCAGTATATGTTAAGGTTTTATCATGGCTGGAGCTCAGTTAGCTATGGATCTGGTTTCTCTGCTCCTAAATTCACATCAACACATTCATCTGAATCAGATTATAGTCTGATCATCAATAATGTGGATGTGGATGATTCTGCAGTGTATTACTGTAAGACATGGGACAGCTCTGTTAGTGAGTTCGTATCACAGTGATTCACAGCATGACAAAAACCTCCTCACTGCTCACATTCACTTCTGCTTGACAACAGATGAAAAGTACGAGCACTACTTCACATCTCAGATTCATGTTGAATTAAACTAATCACAAATACTAGTTTGTTCTATTATTTAACTCATCTCTCACTCTCTCTCTCTCCATTTTGTCATGTTTGCTGTCACTGATCACTTTATGCTTTGATTGTATATAAAAGAGCAGTTTGGACATTCTGCAAAATTTCTCCTTTTGTGCTCCTCAGAAGACAGAAAGTCCTGTGGGTTTTTAAAGAATGATTCCTTTAGTGTCCGTCATCAGTAGATCCATGTGTTGATGTTCAGAGTGACTTTATGTGCTTGATTGACTGTGATTGACTAGAGCAGGATTCACGACAGTCACTGACACCTGCAGAATAACAACAGCCACATATGAGATTGTGTTTCAAAGCACTTTAATACACAGCAGTCAAACACAACTAACATGAAACTAAAACAGTGTTTGTGTCTGAATCAGAATCATTTCTCCATCAATTAAATGTGTAAAGGACACAGTCAGCTGAGCTCCAGTGAGTGTTTCACTTCTGTTTGTGTCTCTTCACAGACTGAGGAGGTTTTTGTACGACTGAACATATGAAATGAATCACTGTGGTATTCGGACAAGGAACAAAACTCATTGTGACTGGTAAGTCATCTTTACACATTTATCACATTTTTTCCCCTCACTGTATTACACACAGTATACTCGCTGTAGATATATAAACTCAGTTTTGTTTAGTTTACCTTTATTTATTTACAGTTACATGTGTGGATTCAGTCACAGTCAGTTTTACCCAGAACCTCCAGTAACTAATCTATATATACTTAAAAGACTTTCACTAAAACTTTAACTTTCACCTGTTTTCTATCTAGTTGTATGTATATTCAGCTATATTTTTTTATTGTTATGACTAGAAGTATTAGTAGTAGTATTGAACAGACTGTTCAAATTTGCTTTGTGGTTCATTTGAAAGATTTTTTTAAATCATTTTTTAATTATTAATGTACAGTATCAGAGGAAATATCATGTGAGAAGTTGAATGGTGGTGTGACATGCTGTACTTCACCTAAAATATGTTTTGTCAGTTTTCTTATAACTATTATGCATGCAAATTGTGAATAATAATTGTGAATAATCGATAAACTACATTACATACTTTGACTTTAAAATTATCTGTCAAACTGCATGAACATTAAAAATGAATTAGTGAAGACACAAAGATGATTAAATATGGTATAAAAAGTGTCAGAACTTAAAAGATACAACATGCATCTTTTTGTCAAAGACATTGAGATGTGCATATTAAATTTACATTAACTATCTGTCTTTGAGCAAATAATTATGTTACTTAATTGTTAAATCATGTAAGAAAAGATCAATTGTTTATGTGTTGATGTGTGACATTTTAGAGAAGTAGAAAGTTTTAAAGTACAGTCATACTATATTATTTGAGTTATGTGTCTGATATGAAGGTTTGTTTCAGATGTTGATGCTGATTTGTGTTTAGATGCTGCTGCTGCTGCTCCTGTGCTGAACATCCTCCGTCCATCCAGAGAAGAGCTGAGCTCCAGTAAAGTCACTCTGGTGTGTCTGATCAATCACATGTCTGGGGCTTTGGCTGATGTGCGTTGGCTTGTGAACGGGAACTCAGTTATTGAAGGTGTCTTCACTGGATCTGCTGAACAGCAGCTTGATAAGAAATTCAAGATGAGCAGTTCTTTAACCATTGAGAGCTCAGAGTGGGACAAAGACACACAGCTGACATGTGAAGCAACTACTGCCTCAAAAACCACCAGCAAAAGCATCAAGAAATCTGACTGCAGCTACTGAACTGCTTGATCCTCTTGATTTATGTGATAGTAATTCAATTTGTTTACATAGAGCATAAGAAAACATGGATAAAAACTATTAAAATGAAAGTGTCTTGGTTGCTGAATTTTTTGCCATTTTATGTTTAAATGTACAGCTTTATAAACTCAAATAAACTGCATGCTAATCAAACTTTTCTTATTACTTTTTGTCATCATGTTTGAACAACAATATATTTTAGCTTATTTATAGAATCAGTTTATTACATTTAATATGCAGCACTAATAAATAGAAACCATATTTAAAAATAGAATTAAATATGAATAAAATATACAATAAAAATTGCTCACATTCACTTCTTCTTCTAGACAACAGATATAAGTGCTTTATATATATATCAACTACAATTAATATTAAGACTGCTTTTAATCAAGACAAAACAGCAATATAACTATTTTTGTTTGAATCTTTAAAATGTCATGAATTTAATGTCTAAAGGACATACTTGAAGTCACCTTCTTATGCACTCTTGGCTAATAGAAAAAAATCTGTATTTAGAATTGAGTTGTTCACTTTTGTTTGGAAAATTATGTCCCCTACCTGAAGTGTATTCACTCAGTGTTAACAAAAGATTATTTTGCAAATAATAAAGGAAACTTCATCTACAAATTAGCAGTAATAAAGGATGAATGACATCAAAATGTAAAACAGACTACGAAAAAGCAATTTATCTTTTATCACCAAGCTAGAAATATTTATGCTGAAAACAATTAAATAAAAAATAAAGCCCTGGTCAATTATGATGTTATTTCCTGACATCCTGACACATAATCACTGTAAGAGCAGTAATGAAGTGAGTTTGGGTTAAAATTTGTGTTTGAGTTTATGTTTTGGTTCAGTGTCTCTTGACTCTGTGGGAGGTTTTTGTACGAGTGAAGACGTGACATGAATCACTGTGGTATTCGGCCAAGGAGCAAAACTCAATGTGATCGGTAAGTCAGTCTTACTCTTCATTACTGTTCAGACAAATCATTTATTTTAATTTTGTTTTAATTTTTTATCACTGGAACACAAAACTTGAGAAATTTGTTAATATGCACTATATATTTAGAATTAATCATTAAAGTAACATTAAATGTTTGTACTATGATGGCAATCATTCTGAAGTATGTGCAGATGTCTTTTCTTTGTTAATATGCTGGTTATTTTCTGGTTAGTGTCAAAATAAGGCTAAGTTTAATATTAAGCTCAATAACAGTATTCATTTTCTGTTTCTCATTTAAATGATTCTTTTACATACCAAGTTGTGATACATATGTATTATATTATATTATATTATATTTCATCATTCATTTATTTACCGTTCACTGTTTTCTCCAGACTTTCCTCTCACTCCTCCTGTTCTGACACTCTTGTCTCCGTCCACTGAGGCTCTGAAGGAGAGTAAAGCTACACTCGTGTGTCTGGCTGAGGATATCTCAGTAGCTCTGGTTCATGTCACCTGGTCAGTCAACGGTCGCTCCGTTACAGATGGAGTTTGGAGCAGTCCTACTGAGAAACAACAAGACAAAACCTTCAAAATGAGCAGCTATCTGACCATCGAGTCGTCTGACTGGATGGATAATGCCGATTTCTCATGTGAAGTGTCAGTGGGATCAAAATTCACCAAGAAAAGTATCTCAGTTTCACAGTGTTGATAAGTTTAAATGAAAATATGTTTTGTCATATGTTTTGTTTTTATTTCTTTTCATGTTAGGTGAACTGTGTGACTTTAGTACTTCATATCTGGCATTGACTATGTACTTCAATTTTTGCTTTTGGTTCTGCAATTAAAAATCTTTGGCATGACATTGGTTTGCATTTTCTTTCATGCATGCATTTTCATGACTCTCGCTCAGGATACACCTGCACCATGTGCCTCATATTTTTATCTTTATGTAAATTGTGATTTTTCCCCTGAGCTCGCTCATAATGGAAACACAAACTTAGTCTGTTTAGAAATCTACACAGATGAAATAGCAATATGTTATATCCAAATTACATGACAAAAATGTCAGTCAGTGTGATTACTTTTAGATTACTTTTGACCTAACTCACCTATCACATTGATTTAAACAGGTTGATCTTGTACCATTGATATAAAAATACAAAGAGAAAGAAAATGTATTCCATTTGTTGTTAAAACAACATAAAGTTCATTCAACATTACATTACATTCTTAAAGGAACTACCGGGGGGTTGTGAGTTTCATTATAAGCTAATAATTAAATCATAAATATGTAAAGCTTGTTTGGGTTTGGGCTAGCTTGTAGGGTTTGTTAGTTGACTAGTCACTTAAAACATTTCTGCCAAAACTTTAATGAAATTAGTCATCTTGCACATCCCTATGTTAAACGTTGTTTTGTCTTATTTTCAATAATTTTAAGCAATTAGTCAGCCCCTTTTGGAGGTGTGCTGAGGCCCCCTAGTCACTGATATGTGTCAGTATAAAGTCCAAGGCCACTGTTGTTTTAGAAAGTGAAACATAAACAAAAAAATCAGGGTGCGTCTTTCAGCACAATGATTGTAAATTACCAGCAACATTGCCTTAATAATACAGCCTTACTGATCTGAAATCCACACATCTGCCTGATTGTGTTGAAGCAGAGCCCAGTTCTTTAAGCCATCAACATGGAGGCTCATGGATGTCATCACTGGCATCAAGTGTTCGTTCCCAGCCTTGGGCGCAGCGACAGCCACATCCTGACATGGGACGCCCCTCAGAACACTGTGTCCATGAATCAGACCTGAATCTCCCAAGCACGAGGTAAAAACTTCACCAGTTAACAATGTAGATTTGATCAGTAGTCATACCTAAAGATGCTAAATACACTAGTATTTTTGTAAATTCTTTAGGAATGAAGTGGATCCCTTTTCTCCTCTAGTAGCAGACAAACAAGGATCTATTGGCCCTCTCAAAACTCTATCCCCTCGGGCAGGAAGTCCTTCAGACGATAATATATTAATAATAATCACAGCTTACTATTGTAATATATTTTATGTATTGTAATATATACATTTACTTTTACTGCATAATGTTTCTTTGGTGAAACACATGACGGTCATTAAAAGTCCTCCAGTTTTTCCACAGCTGTTTCTCAAATAAGTGTTTGCACAAACATGTGGCATGAGACTGAGTTGCGCTCCCACAGCACTGAGATGACTGAGATGATGAGATTATATCTATCAAGTATAAAACCTTTTTCCACTATAAGAACCTTTTGTTGAATGCAAAGATGACATGGATGTTGAAGGTTCTTCATGGAAGCACAAATGACAATAAATCTTCTAAATAATCTTTATTTTTTAACAGTGTAAGTTTGGAAAATTCACTAAATGATACTCATTTTAATATTTTAACAGCATCATTTAAAACTATAAATCAGATGCTTTTATTAAGTATGTTTTTTTTAATAAGTACTTAAATATTCTTGCGCAAATTTAACATTTAAAATGTCTATATCACTTCTTAGATAATTTGTCATTATATTCTCTTTTATTATCGTCATCTCTTCACTAAACTCAATCTGCTCATCACAGTCAAGATGCTGATAATATTCTACTGCTTTATTCTCACTCTTCTGTCATGAAAGTTACACATTTCACTCTGAACATGTTGCTCTCTCAGGGGTGTCAAGGTTGATGAAATAAATTTTATTTATTTATTCATAATGACAATCCCATGGATTCCAAATGCTGCTCCTCAGTTTGTGTTGAGATACCATCATTCTCACAGCTCCCCTGACAAATATGGGGATGGTTTTACCTCCAGCCGCTTCACATCTAAAGCTCAGTCAAATATTGACTATCAGCTGATCATCAGTAATGTGGATGTGGATGATTCTGCAGTGTATTACTGTAAGACATGGGACAACTCTGTTAGTGAGCACGTATCACAGTGATTCACAGCATGACAAAAACCTCCTCACTGCTCACATTCACTTCTGTGTTACCACAAGTCACATGTTCCTTAATGCAATATACAATATGGACAGGTTTTACAGTTGTGCCATGGTTGCTGTATGTTTCATGATGAAAATATATTTATATAAGATCTGGAGAAGTCCTGAATGGAGGAGTGGGCCAAAATCCCTGCTGCAGTGTGTGCAAACCTGTTCAAGAACTACAGGAAACGTCTGACCTCTGTAATTGTAAACCAAGGTTTTTGTACCAATTCTATTTTCTATTGTATCAAATACCTATTTCATGCAATAAAATGGAAATTTGAGCCAAACTTGTTTTTAAGCCTTTTGGTTTACATGGACATGGGAAGTGTCCTCATAAATTTATGTTATAATACAATGTTATTATTATACACATGTAGTCAACCACACACAAACAGGAGGTCCATGCTGATCCAATATAGTTCTATGTAAATGACATATTTATTTTAAATAAAGGTTTCTCTTTCCTATCTGTCACTTTTTCCACATAATTTTATTTATTTCATTTTGTAACACGCTGTAAGGGTTTTAAGATCCCATTTACACCACTGATTATTACAATATATTTAATAGAAAAGACCAAAAATATTTTTAATAGCTGTATTAATCCACTGTGGTGTGTGCTGAAGTGAGTGAGTGTGTGAGATGTGTTGAGTGTGTTGTGTTCGGTGGGCGGGTCTTTCTCTTTACTGTCTTAAAGTCTCTCTCTCTGATCTGATCTCAGCATTATTCTGCAGCACTGCTCATCTTCACACATCAACACCAAATCACAAGATGATCACAATATTCTGCGCTTTCTTCACTTTTCTGACCTGTAAGTTTTCATCAGATCTGATGATTTCAAGGGTTTTGACACACATGTATCTCATGTAAAGGTTGTGTTTATTCTGCAGGTGTCAGTGGAGTGACTGTAGTGACTCAGAGTCCATTAATCACAGTCAGTAAAGGACAAACAGCTAAACTGGACTGTAATCTGGGGACAGCAACTAGTAGCTATGCTAGATGGTACAAACAGACTCCAGGAGGAGTTCCTCAATTTGTGTTAGTGTTTTATCATGAATGGAGCTCACCTAAATATGGATCTGGTTTCTCGGCTCCTAAATTCACATCAACACATTCATCTAAATCAGATTATAGTCTGATCATCAATAATGTGGATGTGGATGATTCTGCAGTGTATTACTGTAAGACAAGGGATGGCTCTGCTAGTGAGTACGTATCACAGTGATTCACAGCATGACAAAAACCTCCTCACTGCTCACATTCACTTCTGCTTCTAGACAACAGATCACTACTTTACATCTCAGATTCATGATGAATTAAAAACTAATCACAGATACTGATATCTGTCCTGTTATTTAACTCATCTTTCCCTCTATCTTTTTTTGGGGGTCCTGTTTGCAGTCATGGTGACTTTTTGCTTTGACTGCTTGTAAAAAAAAAACAGCTTGGACATTCTGCTAAATTTCTCCTTTTGTGACAGAAAAACTAGTGAGTTTGTAAGGAACGTTTCTTCATCTGTAGATCCATGTGTTGATGTTCAGAGTGACTTTATGTGCTTGATTGACTGTGATTGACTAGAGCAGGATTCACGACAGTCACTGACACCTGCAGAATAACAACAGCCACATATGAGATTGTGTTTCAAAGCACTTTAATACACAGCAGTCAAACACAACTAACATGAAACTAAAACAGTGTTTGTGTCTGAATCTGAATCATTTCTCCATCAATTAAATGTGTAAAGGACACAGTCAGCTGAGCTCCAGTGAGTGTTTCACTTCTGTTTGTGTCTCTTCACAGACTGAGGAGGTTTTTGTACGACTGAACATATGAAATGAATCACTGTGGTATTCGGACAAGGAACAAAACTCATTGTGACTGGTAAGTCATCTTTACACTGTTATTAAATTTTTTCACTGTATTACATATAGTCTACTTGTTGTAGATATATAAACAAATGATTTTTGTTGGTTTATCTTGTTTATTTACAGTTAAATGTGTGAATTCAGTCACAGACAGTTTTATTCAGAACCTCCAGTAACCAATCAATACTTTCACTACAGCTTTACCTTTAATGTGTTTTCTATCTGGTTTTATGTCATATTCAGCTATTATTTGTAGTAGTAATATTGAACAGACTATTCTCCTGAAGCATTAGCGTTGTGTTTAATTTGATAGATTTTATAAAATCCTTTTAAAAAATTATTTATGTACCGTATTAGTGAATCGACCTGTGGTGTGACATGCTGTACTTCACCAAAACTGTTTCGTTGAATCTGTTATAATTATTAAACATGCAGCATTTATAAATTAATTGAAAAACTACATGAATTTTGTCAAATTGCAGAATTATTTAAATTAGTAAGTGAAGACAAAGATTATTAAAAATTATATAAAAAGTGTCAGCACCTAAAATATACACAGTGTCATATTTATTCATGTACATTTTAACCGAAAACAAAAATCTAACAAGCATTGTTTTTGTTCAAATACTGTTAGGGTAGCAGACTGACAAACAGGTAAGTGAATCAACAGGTAAAGTTTATTTGTTTTTAGCAGAGCAGATGAAGAAGATGGCGTGCAGGACCGGGTAAGTTTAACTGTCCAGATAGTAGATGATGGTGAGGATGATGATGGATGGATAACTTGATCTTTCTTCCCTTTTGCAGGAACGATCGGAGGATGTCGAAGAGGCAGACAGGATGTTGGCTTATGGCTCACACACACACTGGATGCGGAGATAGACTGACGAGACAGACTGACTGGAATGCAAGACAAGACAGGTAAGTATTCACAGGTAAGTATAGAAGGTAATCTCTAGAATCCACGAAGGAGAGTAGAGTAGTCCGATTTCGCAGCAACGAGCCCGGACAATGGTGACTGTGTGTGGTGTGCTTATATGGGTGCCGTGATGATTGCGTGCAGGTGTGACTGATTAGTATTCAGGTGAGAGCGATCTTTGGGTGAGTGAGGTGGAAGAACCTGGCCAATCCGTGACATTACCCCCCTCCCCAGGGCCAAGACCTCCGACGTCGCGGTGGTCTACCTCGTCCCCGAGGTGCTGGGAGGTCAGGATGGGCATGGTGGAATTCCTCCAGAAGGGCAGGGTCCAGTATGTCTCCTCTGGGTACCCAGGATCTCTCCTCTGGTCCGTATCCCTCCCAGTCTACAAGATATTCCAGGACACCACCGCGACGTCGGGACTGCAAGATCTCGCGGACAGCGTAGATGGAGCCTTCCTCCAGGACCAAGGGGGGAGGGGGTTCCTCTTCGTGGCCAGGTTCTGTGGAGGGAAGAACAGGAGAGTGACAGGGTTTGAGAAGTGACACGTGGAATGTGGGGTGAATCCGGTACTGAGGTGGGAGCTGGAGTTTATAAGTGACTGGGTTGACCTGTTCCGTGTTGGTAAAGGGGCCAACAAATCTGGGACGACTAGAATACAAGTGTTCCCGTCGGAAGGAGGAAGGTCCGTCATGAAATCCACTCCTAGGTGTGACCAGGGACGGTTCGGGACGGGCAAGGGATGGAGCTTTCCTGCAGGTAGATGTCGGGGAGTCTTTGAGATGGCACAATCCTTGCAGCCCTGGACATAGTGCCTCACATCCCTTGCCATGTCTGGCCACCAGAAGCGTTCTGATAGCAGCGAGAGGGTGGTGTTGGCCCCTGGATGCCCAGTGCCCAGGGAGGTGTGTGTTGAGTGGATAAGATCTACCCGTTGCTCCTGAGGGATGAACTGACGTCCTGGTGGGCAACCCGGCGGAGATCTGGCTGCTGGAGTGGCGACGGCTGGAGGACTGGACCAGTCGATGGGAGCGACGAAGATGTTTTTCGGGAGGATTGGCGTGGATGTCTCTGGAGAATCATGGAAGTCGTGAAGTCGAGAGAGGGCATCTGCACGGATATTTTTGGAGCCTGGACGATAGGTTATTTTGAAGTTGAAACGGGAGAAGAATAAGGCCCAGCGTGCCTGCCGTGGACAGAGCCTCTTAGCATCGCGGAGGTACTGCAAATTTTTGTGGTCCGTGATCACTTGGAACGGGTGTTGAGCTCCCTCCAGCCAATGCCGCCACTCCTCCAGGGCGAGCTTGATGGCCAATAACTCCCGGTTACGATGTCATAATTCTGCTCCGCCGGGTTGAGCTTCCTAGAGAAATAGGCACACGGATGGAGACGTGGAGGAGTACCGTGGTGTTGGGACAAGACAGCTCCGACGCCAGTAGTGGATGCGTCCACTTCGACCACGAATGGATGATCTGGATCTGGATGTGTTAGGAGTGGAGCTTGAGTGAATGCGGTCTTGAGGGACTGGAAGGCTGCGGCAGCTTCGGGGGTCCATTGGAGATTCCGAGATTTTCCCTTGAGTAGGTTGGTTAATGGAGCCGTGAGAATACTGTAATTGTTGATGAAGCGACGGTAGAAGTTTGCGAAGCCAAGAAATCTCTGGAGTTCTTTTATGGTGGTGGGTTCTGGCCAGGAGACGACTGCTGACACTTTCCCCTCGTCCATGCGAACACCTTTCCAATCGATAATGTATCCCAGGAACTGGACGGACTGGAGATGGAAAGAGCATTTCTCAGCCTTGAGGTATAATTGGTGCTCGCGTAGTCTTTGAAGGACCTCCGCAACGTGGTGGTGATGTTCGGCCTCACTCTGGGAGTGGATCAAAATATCGTCGATATAGACGATCACAAATCGGTGTAGAAACTCCCGGAGTACCTCGTGGATGAAATTTTGAAATACGGAGGGGGCGTTGACCAGACCATAGGGCATGACGAGATACTCGTAGTGGCCAGTAGGAGTCATAAACGCGGTCTTCCACTCGTCCCCCTCACGTATTCTCACGAGGTTATACGCGCTGCGGAGGTCCAGCTTCGTGAAGATCTTGGCTTATCGGAGCTGCTCAAGGGCCGCAGGGACGAGAGGAAGTGGGTATCGGAATTTGACGGTGCCTTGGTTTAGAATCCGGTAATCGATACACGGCCGCAGCCCTCCATCCTTCTTGGCAACGAAGAAGAAACTGGATGCTGCAGGTGATGTGGAAGGTCGGATGTATCCTTGGCTCAGAGCTTCTTGAACGTACTCCTCCATGGCCTTAGTCTCTGGAAGCGATAACGGGTAGATCTTACCTCTGGGCATTGGAGCATCCGGAACTAGGTCTATGGCACAGTCCCATGGCCGATGTGGAGGTAGCTGGGAAGCTCTCTTGGGGCAAAATACATCCTGGAAGGACGAATAACATTCTGGGATCTGGATAGATCGTTTCTCGACAGGACTTTCGACTGACGTGACATACACTGGTAAGGATTTCTTGACAGGACGTGGAAGTTCTGGAAAGCAGGTATCAATACATTCGGGTCCCCACTTCATGATTTCACCGTTACCCCAAGAGAGGATGGGATTGTGCTTCACCAGCCACGGGCGCCCTAAGATGATGTCCATGGATGCACCCTCCAGAACCAGAAACTGAATAGACTCCTTGTGAAGGACTCCTATTTGTAGGTTGATGCTTTCACATTTGCGATGAACCCGAGTACGGTTGGTCATTTTGCTGGTTATGGGTTCGATTTGATAGACTGCTGAAGAGGCTTCAGTTCAGAGTTGGAGCTGATGACAGAGGATGCCCGAGTAGGTGGTTAGCAGCGATCTCTCATTCCATCCGCTGGCAGCTGCTAAAGAAATCCGTTGCACTCCTCCGCTCCGCCTGAGTAGGGCGCTGGTCGAGCCATGGGACTGGATGGAACGGGTGCCGAGGAAGTGCTGGGTTCCGGTGGAGCTGTGGGACGCGGTGTTGTGGGAATAGCGGTGGAAGGTCCCATTAAAACCTTTCGGAGAGAATCCACAAGCTCTTGAAATGGATCTATTGCTCTGCCGATGCTGTCTGTTGGTCCGGGCTTCTGTTAGGGAAGCAGACTGACAAACAGGTAAGTGAATCAACAGGTAAAGTTTATTTGTTTTTAGCAGAGCAGATGAAGAAGATGGCGTGCAGGACCGGGTAAGTTTAACTGTCCAGATAGTAGATGATGGTGAGGATGATGATGGATGGATAACTTGATCTTTCTTCCCTTTTGCAGGAACGATCGTCGGAGGATGTCGAAGAGGCAGACAGGATGTTGGCTTACGGCACACACACACACTGGATGCGGAGATAGACTGACGAGACAGACTGACTGGAATGCAAGACAAGACAGGTAAGTATTCACAGGTAAATTTAATATCTAAAGTTGTCTGTCTGAGAGAAAGGTTTGTTTTCAGATGCTGATTTGTGTTTAGATGCTGCTGCTGCTGCTCCTGTGCTGAACATCCTCCGTCCATCCAGAGAAGAGCTAAGCTCCAGTAAAGTTACTCTGGTGTGTCTGATCAATCACATGTCTGGGGCTCAGTTACTGAAGGCGTCTTCACTGGATCTGATGTACAGCAGGTTGATAAAAACTTCATGATGAGCAGTTCTTTAACCATTGAGAGCTCAGAGTGGGACAAAGACACACAGCTGACATGTGAAGCGACTACTGCCTCAAAAACCACCAGCAAAAGCATCAAGAAATCTGACTGCAGCGACTGAACTGCTTGATATCCCCTTGATTTATGCCAGTAATTGAATTTGTTTGCATAGAGTAGAAGAAAACATGGATAAAAACAGGTAGAAATAAAGAAAGTGTTTTAGTTGCTTTATTTTCTGAATTAAAGTCAATTTATGTTTAAATGTAGTTCATTGTGCTTCATAAACTCAAATAAACTGCATGTTAATCAAACTTTTCTGATTACTTGGGTCCTTATGTATGCACAAAAGTAAACTTTTGTTTAATTTTTTAGCATCAGTTTATTACATCTATTATGGAGTACTATTAAAAATAAACCATGTTTGCTTGTTAAACCATATTTAAAAATACAAATCAATTAAATATAAATTAAATCAATATAGCAGTGATCCGTGGAGATTTTCTTCAGGACAGGAAGTTCAGTCCTGACACACAGGAAACACCTGCTCTCATAATCAGCTCTATGTCCATGTGTTTGATTTTATTCGTATAACATACAGAATCTAATGTGACAATGTCTGCAGGCAGAAAGCAGAAGTGAATGTGAGCAGTGAGGAGGTTTTTTGTCATGCTGTGAATCACTGTGATACCCCCTCACTAACAGAGCTGTCATATGTCTGACAGTAATACACTGCAGAATCATCCACATCCACATTACTGATGATCAGACTATAATCTGATTTAGTTTTGTGATTTGAGTTGAATTTAGGAGAGGAGTAGCCAGATCCGTAAGTAGGAGAACTGTTTGGATGATAGAAATATAAGACAAACTGTGGAACTCCTCCATGAATCTGTTTATACCATCGGGCAGCACTATCAGTGACGGTGTCCAGATTACAGTCCAGTGTGGCTGTCTGTCCTTTACTCAGCGTGAGAACTGGAGGATTCTGGGTCACTACGATTACACCACTGACACCTGAAAAAGACAGAAACTATTACAATGAGCTGAAACACAAGCTTCAGAAGAATCTTCTAAAGATCTGAGGTTCATACATGTCCAAGCAGTGATGAGAAGGCAGACTTTCATCAGCATGTTTCTCTGTTTGAGTTGATCTGCTCTCACAGTTATAATGAAGTGCTGTACAGAGACAGAGATTTTTAAAGAGAGGTTTGTGGGAGGAGCCTCTGACAGCCAATCGCAAGTCTCATATTCTGGGAAAAACATGCTAATTCCCTCAATATGTTCACTTACAGGACTGACAAAACAAAATTGCTATAGAGGTTATTATACCCATTAATTTTATATTTTATCAATTTGATCAGTGCTTCTTTTGAAACTGGATAGATATATCACTTATTATATGGAAACAAGCTGTCAGGATATTCTTGAAAAACTTTTTTTTATGTGGATTAATTAATTAATGTTTAATGTGTTTTGATAACCTCACAGTTAATTGTGACAAACAAACAAAAATCCAATTTAACAAGACATTTATTATTTTTTCCTCTGTGACAGATGTGTTGAGTGTGTGTTGTATTGGGTGGGCGGGTCTTTCTCTTTACTGTCTTAAAGTCTCTCTCTCTCTGATCTGATCTCAGCATTATTCTGCAGCACTGCTCATCTTCACACATCAACACCAAATCACAAGATGATCACAATATTCTGTGCTTTCTTCACTCTTCTGACCTGTAAGTTTTCATCAGATCTGATGATTTCAAGTGTTTTGACACACATGTATCTCATGTAAAGGTTGTGTTTATTCTGCAGGTGTCAGTGGAGTGACTGTAGTGACTCAGAGTCCATTAATCACAGTCAGTAAAGGACAAACCGCTAAACTGGACTGTAATCTGGGAATAGTTAATTCTGCTAGATGGTACAAACAGACTCCAGGAAGAGTTCCTCAGTATATGTTAAGATTTTTCCATAACTGGAGCTCAGTCAAATATGGATCTGGTTATTCTGCTCCTAAATTCACATCAACACATTCATCCAAAACAGATTATAGTCTGATCATCACTAATGTGGATGTGGATGATTCTGCAGTGTATTACTGTAACACATGGGACAGCTCTGCTAGTGAGTTCGTATCACAGTGATTCACAGCATGACAAAAACCTCCTCACTGCTCACATTCACTTCTGCTTGACAACAGATGAAAAGTACGAGCACTACTGCACATCTCAGATTCATGTTGAATTAAACTAATCACAAATACTAATTTGTCCCATTATTTAACTCATTTCTTTCTCTTTCTTTCTCTCTCTCTATCTTTTTATGTCCTGTTTGCTGTCATTGGTCATTTTATGCTTTGATTAATGCAAAAGAACTGCTTGGAAATTCTGACAAATTTCTCATTTGTGCTCCTCAGAAGACAGAAAGTCCTGTGGGTTTGTAAGGAATGATTCCCTTAGTGTCCATCATCAGTAGATCTATATGTTGATGTTCAGAGTGACTTTATGTGCTTGATTGACTGTGATTGACTAGAGCAGGATTCACGACAGTCACTGACACCTGCAGAATAACAACAGCCACATATGAGATTGTGTTTCAAAGCACTTTAATACACAGCAGTCAAACACAACTAACATTAAACTAAAACAGTGTTTGTGTCTGAATCTGAATCATTTCTCCATCAATTAAATGTGTAAAGGACACAGTCAGCTGAGCTCCAGTGAGTGTTTCACTTCTGTTTGTGTCTCTTCACAGACTGAGGAGGTTTTTGTACGACTGAACATATGAAATGTATCACTGTGGTATTCGGACAAGGAACAAAACTCATTGTGACTGGTAAGTCATCTTTACACTGTTATAATTTATATATTTGTCTCAGAGTAGTCTACTTGTTGATATATAAATACAGTATTTTTTAGTTTACATATATTTATTAACAGTTACATGTGTGGATTCAGTCACAGTCAGTTTTACCCAGAACCTCCAGTAACTAATCTATATATACTTAAAAGACTTTCACTAAAACTTTAACTTTCACCTGTTTTCTATCTAGTTGTATGTATATTCAGCTATATTTTTTATTGTTATGACTAGAAGTATTAGTAGTAGTATTGAACAGACTGTTCAAATTTGCTTTGTGGTTCATTTGAAAGTTTTTTTTAAATCATTTTTTAATTATTAATGTACAGTATCAGAGGAAACAGCATGTGAGAAGTTGAACGATGGAGTGACATGCTGTACTTCACCTAAAATATGTTTTGTCAATTCTGTTAAAACTATTATGCGTGAAGATTTTGTAAATTAATTGATAAACTACATGAAATAGTTTAACTTAAAAAGTATCTGTCAAACTGCAGGATCAATGAAAATGAATCAGTGAAGACAAAAATATGATTAAATATAGTATGAAAAAGCGTCAGCACCTAAAATATACACAGTGCTATGTACATTCCTGTACATTTTAACCTAAAAATCCAACATGATTCTTTTTGTCAAAATTATAATAATTTTCTGTCTTTGAGCAAATAATTGTTACTTAATTGTTAAATGGTGTAGGAAAAGACCAGTTGTTTATGTGTTGATCTGTGACATTTTAGAGAAGTAGAAAGTTTAATATGTGAGTTGTGTGTGTGAGATGAAGGTTTGTTTCAGATGTTGATGCTGATTTGTGTTTAGATGCTGCTGCTGCTGCTCCTGTGCTGAACATCCTCCGTCCATCCAGAGAAGAGCTGAGCTCCAGTAAAGTCACTCTGGTGTGTCTGATCAATCACATGTCTGGGGCTTTGGCTGATGTGCGTTGGCTTGTGAACGGGAACTCAGTTACTGAAGGCGTCTTCACTGGATCTGATGTACAGCAGGTTGATAAAAACTTCATGATGAGCAGTTCTTTAACCATTGAGAGCTCAGAGTGGGACAAAGACACACAGCTGACATGTGAAGCAACTACTGCCTCAAAAACCACCAGCAAAAGCATCAAGAAATCTGACTGCAGCGACTGAACTGCTTGATCCTCTTGATTTATGTGATAGTAATTTAATTTGTTTGCATAGAGCATAAGAAAACATGGATAAAAACTATTAGAATGAAAGTGTCTTATTTGCTGAATTTTTGCCATTTTATGTTTAAATGTACAGCTTTATAAACTCAAATAAACTGCATGCTAATCAAACTTTTCTTATTACTTTTTGTCATCATGTTTGAACAACAATATATTTTAGCTTATTTATACAATCAGTTTATTACATTTAATATGCAGCACTAATAAATAGAAACCATGTTGAAAAATAGAATTAAATATGAATAAAATATACAATAAAAATTGCTCACATTCACTTCTTCTTCTAGACAACAGATATAAGTGCTTTATATATATATATATATATATATATATATATATATATATATATATCAACTACAATTAATATGGAGACTGCTTTTAATCAAGACAAAACAGCAATATAACTGTTTTTGTTTGAATCTTTAAAATGTCATGAATTTAATGTCTAAAGGACATAATTGAAGTCACCTTCTTATGCACTCTTGGCTAATAGAAAAAAAATCTGTATTTAGAATTCAGTTGTTCACTTTTGTTTGGAAAATTATGTCCCCTACCTGAAGTGTATTCACTCAGTGTTAACAAAAGATTATTTTGCAAATAATAAAGGAAACTTCATCTACAAATTAGCAGTAATAAAGGATGAATGACATCAAAATGTAAAACAGACTACGAAAAAGCAATTTATCTTTTATCACCAAGCTAGAAATATTTATGCTGAAAACAATTAAATAAAAAATAAAGCCCTGGTCAATTATGATGTTATTTCCTGACATCCTGACACATAATCACTGTAAGAGCAGTAATGAAGTGAGTTTGGGTTAAAATTTGTGTCTGAGTTCATGTTTTGGTTCAGTGTCTCTTGAAACTGTGGGAGGTTTTTGTACGAGTGAAGACGTGACATGAATCACTGTGGTATTCGGCCAAGGAACAAAACTCAATGTGATCGGTAAGTCAGTCTTACTCTTCATTATTGTTCAGACAAATCATTTATTTTAATTTTGTTTTAATTTTTTATCACTGGAACACAAAACTTTTGAGAAATTTGTTAATATGCACTATATATTTAGAATTAATCATTAAAGTAACATTAAATGTTAGATGTCTTTACTTTGTTAATATGCTGGTTATTTTCTGGTTAGTGTCAAAATAAGGCTAAGTTTAATATTAAGCTCAATAACAGTATTCATTTTCTGTTTCTCATTTAAATGATTCTTTTACATACCAAGTTGTGATACATATGTATTATATTATATTATATTATATTTCATCATTCATTTATTTACCGTTCACTGTTTTCTCCAGACTTTCCTCTCACTCCTCCTGTTCTGACACTCTTGTCTCCGTCCACTGAGGCTCTGAAGGAGAGTAAAGCTACACTCGTGTGTCTGGCTGAGGATATCTCAGTAGCTCTGGTTCATGTCACCTGGTCAGTCAACGGTCGCTCCGTTACAGATGGAGTTTGGAGCAGTCCTACTGAGAAACAACAAGACAAAACCTTCAAAATGAGCAGCTATCTGACCATCGAGTCGTCTGACTGGATGGATAATGCCGATTTCTCATGTGAAGTGTCAGTGGGATCAAAATTCACCAAGAAAAGTATCTCAGTTTCACAGTGTTGATAAGTTTAAATGAAAATATGTTTTGTCATATGTTTTGTTTTTATTTCTTTTCATGTTAGGTGAACTGTGTGACTTTAGTACTTCATATCTGGCATTGACTATGTACTTCAATTTTTGCTTTTGGTTCTGCAATTAAAAATCTTTGGCATGACATTGGTTTGCATTTTCTTTCATGCATGCATTTTCATGACTCTCGCTCAGGATACACCTGCACCATGTGCCTCATATTTTTATCTTTATGTAAATTGTGATTTTCCCCTGAGCTCAGTCATAATGGAAACAGAAACTTGGTCTGCTAAGAAATCACCAGCTGCACAGATGACAGAGCAATATGTTATATTCAGTGCTAGGTAGATTACTTACAAATTGTAGTCTGGTAGCTGATTCCACAGTAAAGTAATCCATTAGGCTACATTACACATTTTAGGTGTTATAATCAGACTTTTTGATTACTGTTCAATTACTTTTGACCAAACTCATTTCACATTGATTTAAAAAAGATAAACTTGTACCATAGCCAACTGATATAAAAATACAAAGAGAAAGAAATTCTAATAATTGTCAAAAAAAAAAAAAAAAACATAAAGTGCATTAAACATTACATTAAATCAAGGTTTTCCGAACTGGGATTCATGAAGGAACAAGGAACATTGTACTATTATTAAATAAACAATAAAATAAATAATTTTAAAATAACAATATCAAAATAAAACAGTGAAAAAGAAAGAATATTCATTTGTTTAGCTTTCTACACGCCATTCATTGAATGTATCGTGTTTGCCAATTCGCTTTTCATTCTGGTGGACGGACCTACTGTAGCTTGGCGGACGCGTCGCGGTAATGAGAACGCTGCTAACAAAACAGGATATGTGTTTATATCTATGTTAATATGGTGGTTGTCCATTATTCTTTTAATAATAAGCGCTACAGTACGCTTGAATCACACATAGCCTTCAGTATAAAGTAAAATAATGTAGGCCTAACCGATTTCCTTTCACCAAAGGCAGAACTAATCCAGAAACCACGCGTACAGCCGTAAGAGATTGAGGGATTTCACTCATCCATCAACAATCGCATCTACAAGATGGTTAATTGGCGTTGACACAAGTCTGTAATAAATGTGGAACTGGAAGGTGTTTTTAAAGGAGTCTTTCTGCCAGAGGCACTGAAATGTTGGTCCAGAAGATGGCGTCCTTACCTCACTGTTGTACGACTTGAAAAATTCACTACAGCCGAGTTCAAATGTGAATGACGGTAAGTAAATTAATATGTGACCCTGGACCACAAAACCAGTCATAAGGGTCAAAAAAAAAAAGTGATTTATACATCACCTGAGAGCTGGTTATAGATGTATGGTTTGTTAGGGTAGCCTAATGTTTAGAAAATCTGGAATCTGAGGGTGCAATAAAATCAAAATAGAAATGCGTAATACTTATAAAAAAACAAGTTTTGATATATTTATGGTAGGAAATTTACAAAATATCTTAATGGAACATGATCTTTACTTAAAATCCTAATGATTTTTGGCATAAAAGATAAATCGATAATTTTGACCCAAGCAATGTATTGTTGGCTATTGCTACAACTATACCCGTATATATATATATATATATATATATATATATATAGTAGGCCTACTGTGCAAAAGTCTTAGGCCACTAGTATTTTCACTAACAAAAAATGGTTTTAAATCTTTTGCTGCAGTGTGTCAGTAGGAAATATCAGTTGTCATTTCCAAACATTAATTTTGCCATTAATTGTAATAATCCAGTGAGATTTCTGTTTGCACAAGGAGTCTGAAAACAGCCAGTGCTCCTCAGAGATCTCATCTCATCATCATATTCCAGTCTGTCTGGAGTGACATGAAGAAACAGAACAAACTGAGACAGACTAAATCCAGAAGAACGGTAGCAACATCTCTTAAGATTTCTTTAAGAAACCTACCTGCAAAGCTACCTGAAAAAAAACTATAAGCAAATGTACCTAGGGCAAAAGTTGCTTTAAACACAAAGGATGGTCACACCAAATGTTGATTTAATTTAGATAATTGAAGTTGATGAATTGATTAATGAAATCTATTTATGACATTATTTTTGACAGCATCCTCATTTTACAGCATTTTTACACAAGCGCCTAAAACTTTTAAAAGTACTGTAGCTTTGCAGGTAGGTTTCTTGAAGCATCTTGGATACATTGCCACAGTTCTTCTGGATTTAGTCTGTCTCAGTGTGTTCTCTTTCTTTACGTCATTACAGACAGACTGGATGATGATGATGAGATCAGATCTCTGTGTGGAGCACTGGCTGTTGTCAAGACTCCTTGTGCAAACAAAAATCTTACTGCATTATTACAATTAATGGCAAAATGAATATTTTGAAATGTAAACTGATTTGTCCTACTAAAACACTACTAGCAAAACATAGAAATAACATGCCGTTAAAACATTGTCTTTTCATGAAAACGTAACATTACGCTGTATTTTTTGATCAAGTAAATGCAGCATTGGTGAACTTCTTTTAAAACATTTAAAAGTCATACCAACTCCAAAATTTTGAAAAATAATGTGTGTCCACTTTCTTGTTTTATGGTTTTGTCTTATCTGACAACAAAGTGATCATTTCATTGCATTTTTCTTAAAGAAAACTACTTTGAATGTTTATCAGAGTTGTATATTTTCTTTTCAAAAATGTCAGACTTCAGTTATAAATAAGGTTCACAATAGCACAGTGAGTCAGGACAGCAGCAGCACTGCTAAATAACTTAGTTCAGTCCACATACTGCTCTGTTGACCAAAAGCCCTATGATATATTATATTAATGCACAAAAAATGTCTGCGTTGAAGAGGAGCTTCATCCTTCATGAATTTTCAGCAGTATTCTCTGTCCCAGTTGTCCAGTATTGTAGGGTTGAAGCAGGATGGTTCATTGCCATTCACATACAGGGCAGCGTGTTGGTCTGCTTGCTCCTGCAATGAAGTGATGTACCATAAGTCTTCTGGCACGTCCAGCTCCAGGATATTCTGCTTGATGCGCAGTTTCTTCTCAATGGTCCTCCGCTTGAACTTAAACTCAATGATGGTTTTGGTGTAATGATTTAGAACTGTGACCGCCGAGCCCATGCAGGTGCCGAACGAGCCCCATGCCAGACTGACAGAAAAAGTAGATTGGAAATTGTTTCAAACTACTGACAAATGTAATTAATGCATTAATTAAACATTTATAACTTCTAAAGTAGGAAATGTTCAGAAACCTGGTCACCTTAATAATAATAATAATAATTAACTTCCTAAAAGTACTCTACATTTATGTAGAGATTTTGATGTTTGTATTATTAATGAACGGCTGCTGGAAAATATATTTGTGATGTGTCGTATGTGAGACTCACAGATAGGACCAGCTGTAGTCCCATGTCTTAGGTCTCCAGTCTTCTGGACCCATCTGGACAGCCAGCTGGAAAGCTGTGGTGAACATCATATGTGCAACCATCCCGAAAAGGCCTGGGGCACAGAAAAATTACAGTGTGTAAGTTGTCTTTTTTCACTTTATCCACAAGATGTCAGTATATGTTTCAGTGTAGTGACTATACAAAGAATAAACTCTGTCCAGTTGCAAAAACCAACTTAATAAGAAGCAAACAATTGTTTATTTTGATTTATTAATATTACTTTCTTGTACCAAATCTTTTGTTGCATCGACCAGCGGTCTGAAAAGGAGGTACACTTAATGCCTTTTTAATGCAATGAACATGTTATGTTGATTGAACCAAGTAAACATTAAACAAAACATGAATTTATATTGTATTATATCACAGAAGCCCCCCACATTATGCTATGCATATGTATATGCATCATATGGCAGGTGCTTCTGTGCATCGAGTGCGTTGGTGAGCATTCCTACAATCATCGGGATTAGTGCAAATATAGGGGGAGGGAGGATGGTCTCTGCT
This sequence comes from Garra rufa, assembly GCF_049309525.1. Classification (NCBI taxonomy): domain Eukaryota; kingdom Metazoa; phylum Chordata; class Actinopteri; order Cypriniformes; family Cyprinidae; genus Garra; species Garra rufa. Next base: position 54,837,901 of record NC_133361.1, read on the forward strand.
TGCAATGTCACGTACCAAAACCACTAACCCCCACACCAATCCGATTACAGCGCAAACCACCAAATCCCCACGCTATTGGGACATATCGCTCATTCAGACCAGAGCAGGCAGGCAGCTTCCTGTCCAGAACAACCTCTCCTCTTGCCCACCCCCACACACATTCGCTGCAAAACAGCTTTTTCTTAATCACTTCATTTTTATTTTTTCCCCTGTTTTTTTAGTAATGTTGTGTAAAATTTGTGTAATATATGAAGACTTATTTCCAGAGAATATTTATGAACAAATTAAGATTATTTTTCTGTCCTCATTGGCAAGCTGTTTTGTTTGAATTGTTTTATTTTTTGTTGTTGTCTGCTCTTGATTTTCTGATATTATTTTATGCAATTTTGACTTACAAATAAATCATTTCAATGATAATTACATATTTTTACTGGAAATCAAGACAGAAATAAACTATGGAAGCCCGTTTCTGCCACTGAATAATAATAATAATAATAATAATAATAATAATAATAAAAGGTAATTGCGACCTTTTATCTCACAATTCAGAATTTTTAGTTTACTTCTTAGAATTGTGAGATACAAACTCACAGTTCTGAGAAATGAAGTTAGAATTGCATGATATAAACTTGAAATTGTGAGTTATAAACTTAGAATTGCAAGATATCACAATTCAGATTTTTTTCTCAGATTTGCGTGATATAAACTCACAATTTTGAGAAATAAAGTCAGAATTGCAATATATAAACTCACAATTGTTACTTTTTTCTTAGAATTGTGAGTTTAAATCTCGCAGGTGTGACTTTTTTGTTGTTTATATAATGCAATTCTGAGAAAAAAAAGTCAGAATTGTGATATCTTGCAATTCTTATAAACGGTGAGTTTATATCACACAATTCTGACTTCATTTCTCGCATTTATGCCTCAAAATTCTGACTTTATAACTTGCAATTGCTATAAAAAAGTTTATTTCTCACAATTGTGACTTTTTTTCCCTTGCAATTGTGAGGTTATATAACGCAATTCTGAGAAAAAAGTTAGAATTGTGACTATGTATCTCGCAGTTTTGACTTTATAGCTTGCACTTGCAAGTTTATATCTCACAATTCAGACTTTATAACACACAATTAAGAGTTTATATCTTATAATATTGAGAAAAAAGTCTGAATTAAGAGTTTGTATCTTGTTTTTTTTTTTTTGAATGCATTTTGGTGTGGAAAATGCAATTTTTTCCTCAACATTCTTCTATGGAAGCCCATTTCCACCACTAATAAAAAATAAAGAAAGGTAATTGTGACTTTTTCTCTCACAATTCAGACTTTTTTTCTCATAAATGTGAAAACAAACTTGCAATTGTCAGTTATAAAGTCAGAATTGTAAAATGTGAACTTGTAATTCTGAGAAATAAAGTCAGAATTGCATGATATAAACACACAATTATGAGTTATAAAGTCAAAATTGCAAGATATAATCTCAAAATTCTGACTTTTTTCTCAGAATTGCTAGATCATATCTCGGAATTGCGATTTTATCACACAAACTTGCAATTCTGACTATTTCTTGCAATTTTGAGCTTATATCTCACAATTCTGAAATTACTGAGTTAGTTAGAATTGTAAGATATACAGTCGCAATTCTGAGAATGTCAGTCTTTTTTCCCCTCAAAATTGGACTTTATAACTTGCAGTTGTGAGTTTATATCTCACAATTCTGAGAAATAAAGTCAGAATTGCAAGATGTAATCTCAAAATTCTGACTTTTTTCCTCAGAATTGCAAGTTTGTATCTCACAGTTGAAGAATTACTTAGAATTACTAGTTTATATCTTGCAATTGCAAGTTTATCATGCAAACTTGCAATACTGACTTTATTTCTTGCAATTTTGAGTTTATATCTCACAATTCTGCGAGTTACTTAGTTGGAATTGTGAGATAAACACTCACAATTCTGAGAACGTTAGTCTTTTTCCCCCTCGAAATTGGACTTTATAACTTGCAATTGCAAGTTTATATCTCACAATTCGGAGGAAAAAATCAGAACACACAGTGTTGGCGATTAGTGGGAGCACTGATTTTTTTGGTGCATTGATTTGTTGTTAGCCTTGATTTGTTGTTGTAAGCAGCCCTGAAGTACAGAATTCCTTTATTTTTTCTTCTTTTTTTTGCCTTGTAACATCACACAAACAAATAAATGATTTTTGTTTGTTTTGTTTTGTTTTTCATTTAAATGCACAAATAAATCGCAGCACAAAAATAGTGCAGAAAATAGATTTAGGGAGGCACTTTTTCCACCTTGTCCTTCAGGGCTAGTGCGACATTTCTCTGCTGATCTGTGCTGCAACGCTGACCCATCACTGCTCTCTGTAAAGTGTTGGGAACATGTGGAGTTGGATTTGTGCTGTATAATCTCATCTCTGTTTCACAGCTGGGGCTGACTGGCAGGAGTTGAGCTAGCAGGATGTTTTGCTTTTCTGGCAAATGAGCATTCAACAGGGACTAATGTTCCTCTGTCTGTCAGTGCTGAAGTCGTGGAAGCAAGAAGGAAATACTGGCATGTGTTGCTTTTTATTGCAGGTTTGCTTTTATAAATTCATTTTTATTTTAATATTTTTATGAATTTTACTTTAATTTTATTTATAGTAATTATAGACATACATAATACTATTTTACCTATTTTAACTAAATAAATAAGCCTGTCAGTATATCCCACCCCAACTTCGCTCATATGTTTTCTAATTTATAGTAATGAGTTACCTGAGAGAGCGGTGCACAGAGCTGCAAAGGCATTGAGCTTGAGTCTGTTTATCAGGTTAAAGCACGGACACATCTCTATCACCATCAGAGCTCCACCGGTGAACAGGAGTGCGATATATAGACACTCGGCCACAATACACAGCCAGAGCACTCCTGAGAGAGACAGATCATTTGTTAAGGGTGCTGTATGTTACAATTGTTTATAGTTCATATGAATAACATGTAACACTTGTTACTTACCCACCTCTTTCATGATCTGGTGCAATCTCAAAAAAGCTCCTACAGTTAAATCCTATAAAGAGAGAAAATTTTGGTAAAAATTGGCTACCAGCCTTAAATGTGCATAAACAAAAGGATTGTGCATTCAATAAAAATGAACAATATTTGGTCAATTTTAATGTTAATTTATACATAATAAATGCTAATGTTCAATATTAATTATTGCTTGTTCATTATACATAAACTATAGTTTCCTTTCATAGGTTCTCTTGATGCTGCATTTGTAGCTGATAGTATAGGGAACCCTCAGGTGTAACGACGGTCTGAATCCCGTATAGAAACATGACAATATACCAATTTTATCATAGCACTTCAGCTGTGCATTTGAGACACTTTAGAAGTTTGGCAGCAGCCAGACTGGCACATGCATATAAATTGGATAATTTGAATATGTATTTGACCCCTTTGCAAACCAAGGCTGTATCCAAAATCGCCCCCTATATCCTCAAATAGGGCACGAGTGTACATCCGATGTACGCTCAACAGCTAGAGATAACTCATAATGCACTGTGAGAGTCGCGCGACGACTGAATTCCCACGTCTCGCCAGACGATGGCGCCCACAGCTTAATCATCCATCCATTCATTTTACAACGCGCTCCTCCACTGCGTTATACAGCGCACAACACAGGTACAAATTCGTTGTAAATTGATTATTAAATTGTTTAACTAGGTTTTATACGTAAACTCCTTGACATAGTTCAAGATAAATCCTTTAAACTTACTGCTTGAACTGTCCGTTTTAAATGATTGTTAAACAGTAAGCAATACTATGCAAAAGCGGCAGTCTTTCCGGTACACTTAGCGTCCGAATTCACTCACTCGTTTTCATTCACTCCGTCAAGTGAACTGTACAAGTGGACTAATGTAGGGAATAATGAATAGGGTATAGGGGGCGATTTCGGATACAGCCCAAGACTTAGTACTTGGTGGCAAAACTCTTGTTTCCAATCACAGAGGTCAGATGTATCTTGCAGCTGGCCACCAGGTTGCACACATCTCAGGAGGGATTTCGTCCCACTCCTCTTCAATTCATTAAGGTTTTGAGGCTGACGTTTGGCAACTCGAACCTTCAGCTTCTTTCACAGATTTTCTTTGGGTTTGAGGTCTGGAGACTGGCTGGGCCACTCCAGGACCTTAATGTGCTTCTTCTTGAGCCACTCCTTTGTTGCCTTGGCCATGTGTTTTGGGTCACTGTCATGCTGGAATACCCATCCATGGCCCGTTTTCAATGAGGGAAGAAGGTTCTCACCCAAGATTTGATGGTACATGACCATGTCCATTGTTGTTGATGCGGTGCAGTTGTCTTGGAGTCGTAGGCAGCATTCCTCCTCCTCCAAACACGGTAAGTTGAGTTGATGCCAAAGAGCTTGATTTTGGTCTCATCTTACCGCAACACTTTCACCCAGTTCTTCTTTGAATCATTCAGATGTTCATTGGCAAACTTCAGACGGGCATGTACATGTGCTTTCTTGAGACCTTACGGCCTCTGCAGGATTTCAGTCCTTCCTGGCGTAGTGTGTTACCAATTGTTTTCTTGGTGACTATGGTCTCAGCTGCCTTGAGATCATTGACAAGATCCTCCCATGTAGTTCTGGGCTGATTCCTCAAAGTTCTCATGATCATTGAAACTCCATGAGGTGAGATCTTAAATGGAGCCCCAGACCGGGGGAGATTGACAGTTATTTTTCACACCAACTGTTGTCACCCTCTCACCAAGGTGCTTTGCGATAGTCTTGTAGCCCATTCCAGCCTTGCGTAGGTCTACAATCTTGTCCCTGACATCTTTGGACAGCTCTTTGGTCTTAGCCATGGTGGAGAGTTTGGAATATGATTAATTGATTTCTTCTGTGGACAGGTGTCTTTTATACAGGTAACAAGCTGAGATTAGGAGCATTCCCTTCAAGAGAGTGCTCCTAATCTCAGCTTGTTACCTGTATAAAAGACACCTGATAGCCAGAAATCGTGCTGATTGATAGAGGATCAAATACTTATTTCACTGATTAAAACGCAAATCAATTTATAACTTCTTTGAAATGTGTTTTTCTGGATTTTATTGTTGTTATTCTGTCTCTCATAGTTAAAATAAACCTACAAATAAAATTATAGACTGATCATTTCTTTGTCATTGGGCAAACATACATCATACATCAGCGGAGGATCAACTAATTATTTTCCCCACTGTATTCTTCTTTACTCTACACTACAAGACTTTTAATTAAATTACACAAATCTATGACATTTCTGAGTGTGTAAAGGTCACATGCAGATACTATTAGACCCTCACAGGGCAGTCATGGCCTAATGATTAGAGAGTTGGACTTGTAACCCGAAGGTTGTGGTTATGAGTTTCAGGTCCGGCAGGAATTTTCATTGGGGGGGGAGCGAATATCCAACTCACTACAGTGTGTGTGCACTTGGATGTGTTAAATGGAGAGCACAAATTCTGAGTACGGTTCACCATACTTGGCCACACGTCACGTCCTCCTCATTATATGGACACAACGGCAGTTTCTGATTTGAGGTTTTTCCTTAAAACTGTCTTCTTTGACCGCGAGTTGATTGAGGGAAATGCATCACTATTAGGCTGAGTGCAGTCTACTAATGCTTCTGAACCATCAAAGTCTGGTACAATGAGAATGAAGATGGATTTTGATACTGTACAAGGGCTCCCTCCACTAGGAGGTTTTGTGCTCTCAAATAGAAGCTGTTTTAATCTTGTTGTTTGAATCCCAACTTGGACTCAGTTCACTGTCCTGCTGGTTCAGTGCCAGAGTTCTTTAAGGAGTTTGTCTCCCATTTTATTCGTGGGACAAGATGGTTGAGACTATTCTGGCATTTTTGTGTTCTGTCCAGGGAACTGTCTGTGGTTTTAGAAGGCTCACAAGGAGTCAGCTAAACATCTTGTGACTCGTGTTGGTTCTGTTTATGGTTTTAACATTCTTAGTGGCTGTTCACACAGAATGCATCTTTGCATCTAAAAACTTGAGATGCAGCACACAGGAATTGTTTTTTTTTTAAAGCGCAGGATAGAATGCCTCCTCCACTTGCTGTCAAACAAAATACTTGCTATGCCAACTTGCTACTGTAAACAGACATTGATGAGCAGTGCTGTGTTTAAAAGTTGAGATTCTTTTTACTTGATACAGCGTCCTAAAAACTTGACAGTCGTGTGAGATGCATTCTGTGTGATCAGAAAGCATAGTTTAACTTCATTTCTAAACCGTAAAACATTGGTAAACCTACATATGCAACTTTGGTTCACTGAATAGGTTATCTGACACTGCGTAGCTGGCCATGCTACTTCATTGCTGCTTTCTACCTTCAGCAAAATCTGAGGAGAATAAATTAGTTTTCTTTTTTACATGGGTTTCAGACAGTTGTCAAACCTGAAAGCATTCCCATATCGTCAGCTATTAACATTGTTTCTTTTTTGGGGAACCAAGGTTACATACATAACTGCGATGTTACTGTAAATTATACTTTTATATAATTTAGGTATTAGTATGTGCAGAAATCAACATAAACCAAGATTAATAACAGTAATATAAAAGCATTATTCATTGTTACTTCATGCTAGAATGTATTGTTATTGTGACCATAAATTCTGATGCATTTAATTTAGTTAACATAAACCAACCACAAAAGAGTGTTATTCATTGTTCAACCCAGGCTCACTGGAAATACGTGCCTCTAGATAATTGTTACGTACCTTAATTACGTACCTTACTGCATGTTTCGTGGCAGTTTCAAAGTGAAATGAGTAGCACTAAAACACATGTTCATTACGTGACCGTGGCACATGTTTATTACGTTGGTACAGCCACGTATTGCTGCGTTTTTATTACACTGCTTGAGGTGCATATTGCGGCTGTTTAGAACTCAAATATCCAGGGAGTGTCGCTAAAGGTTAATGCTCTATCGTGTTGGAAATATCCTCTTCACCAAACCCAACCCTAAACCTAACCGATAGTGTTAACAAACGCAAAAGTGATGTAAAAACACATTTGTTGATGCAGGCAGCCATGCTATTTATACTTCCTTAAGCAGATTTGAGCTGTTTTGTTGAATTTCAGTTTCACAGGGTTCGTATCGGAGCTCTTTATCACTCAAGTGCAGTGCCATATCGGGTGAGCTACTGAGCAAACCTACTGAATTAGAAAACTCATGCATATGAAGCTGTATATGTGACGACAATGTTCAAAAGGATCAGTTTTCAAATCACGCAGGATGTTAAATTGTTTTGAAGCCATAATATAATATCCTGCAAGTAATTGTGTGAAAATTATGCTTTATTAATCGAAACTCTATGTGTGAATTACACTTTGTGTGTCAGAGTTTTACTGCCTCTAATGTTCATTTCAACTGGAAACTGCAGTGATTCATACATATAGGTACATTTTTTCAGTTTAGCAGAAATGTATATAGAGGAGAGCCCATGTTGTTGTTGTTAGTTTATATTAACTAATGTTAACAATGTAAGCTATGTTAAAGGGTCTTTATGAATGTTTGTAACATAAATTGGTTAAAATTTCCTCAATGCTCATGTAAAACAACAACCTTGGTCAAAAACAGCTCTTTTCAAAAATGAAGAAATGTATACAATTCTTCTCAACAACAACAACAACAACAAAAGATATTCTGGAAAATGTGGGTAACCTAACAGTTTCTGGTCCCCATTGTCTTCCATATTATTTTTCTCTACTTAATAGTGTAGGTTAATAGTGACCAGCAACCGTTTGGTAGACCACATTCTTCAAAATATCTTCTTTTATGTTCAGAAGAAAGAAACTCATACAGGTTCAGAAAAAAATTGAGGATGAGTAAATGATGACATTATTTTAATTTCCAGCTAAATCTCTTTAACAATTTCATGAAGTGATGTTAACAGATACAACTTTGTTGTAAACTGAGCATTTGGAAGTCTTTGATGGGACACAAAGAAAAGAAAACACTGTCCAAATTTACTTTCACTTTTACCAATCACTAGTGGAATACCCTTGTGCAAGCAGTCAAAACAAGACAAAAAAAAAAAAAAAGAAAAAAAAAAAACAGTGGTATTGTCTTACCTATTAAGTCAACGGTTTGTTCGCAGGAGAACCAGATCCCTGCGTGAAACTTCCTCATGAGGAACTTCTCCTCTCCGGTCTCGTAGATGTACTGCACCAGCCGTGTGTCGTTAATGTTGGAGCTGTTAAAGCGGATGCAGTACGTCTGCTTGACTTTCACCGGCCCCATGCAGAAAGGCTTCACCACCTTCCTGGTCCCCTCACACCAGTAGCTAGTGGTGACGGCGGAAACCGCCAAGGCGAATGCCACATAGTTAAGCGTGAGAGCCAGGGATGCTCTCTGAGCACGCTGTATACCCATAGTGCTCCAGGAGGCACGAGGACACAAGCAATCCTGGCTTCGAAGTCCTTGCTTCAGACATTCAAACTATTTTGCAAGTAGTATCTTCAGGATTATTGGGTTTTGCAGATCTGTTCTTTCATCTCCTTGATAGACCAACAGGAAGAGCGCAGAGGTTTTACGATTGACAGCTGCTCTACTTCATGTCTAGCTCTAATGCTATCAGGCTCTTATGTTTCGCTCTAACATACCCTACAGCCCCCCTCCTGAGCCACGATTCCCCTCCTCCATCCTTTTTACTGTTATCATTTCAAAGGGCAAATTACATGTAAGACCTTGGTTTTGTTCTTCCATCTAAACCCGTAGCTTATTTTTGTGAGCATAGCAATAAAACAGATTATCAATCAGATTACTCTTCAATCTGATGCAGGGCCGTTTGCCAGCATCTCAGTGGAAACTTCCTCCGTTTTCAAGACTGCTTTTCAATGAAATGCAACAGATTTTTCAACAATGGTTTACAGTAAAAAAAAAAAAAAAAAAAAAAGATAAACCCATAATGATGCTGTGAAGATGCTCTTACATCTGTTTACACAAACAAGAATTGTTCCACTGCACACACAGTTTGTGTGTGCACACAAAGCAAATCCTTTCCAATTTGGATGATTGATGCGAGATATTTCATACAAATATAAGGGAAACGGCTGTGGGAAATATTTTTTAAGGGCTGACAGATGTCAGGATAAATAGACTCAAGATCAAGCCCACAAGGACTCATGTTTTAAACTATAATTTAACATTTATTATTCAGAAATTCACAAATTATCCAGAGGAGAAAAAAAAGAATTTTTATTAAATGCTTAAGTATTTGTTGTTAACTAAATACCCTCATGTCTTCCAGGAACCACAATCTCTTAAAAAATAAAGGTGCTTTAAGAGGCTCTTAAAGGATAACTATTGCCAAAATGCAATCTGGGCTTTTTTTTTTTTTTTTACTGTAAACGAGACAAACTTATATCTAAAAGCATAATTACGACAAACAAGCCGTTTTTGAGATTGACCGTGATTTCGTTTTGTGGTCAATGGCCGGTGAATGGGAGTACTAGGGGCATAACTTTGAGCGCATCAAAATCGATATTTTTACAACACTAAGAAGACTCGACACACCATGAAACTTTGCTCGAAGTATCGCCTGGGTCTCTACACATGAACTCGAACATTGAGAACATTGTTTGTGTACACAGAGTTTACTAAAAATAAAGGTTTTGAACAACTCACTTTCACTGTTTGAGTTTCCATTCGCGGCCCTCTTGCCAGTCAAGACGTGTCGATCTCCGAATGCGAGGAGAGTAAAGATGGATAGCTCCTAAAGCATATTTCCATATAAATGCATGACTAATTTGTTGTTTTATCTTAAGTGAAAAACAATATTAACCTTCTAGTTGTAAAAAGAGCCTCATATAAGCCTAATATTTTGTCCTATGGAGTCCATTCATTCGCATTCGGAGATCGACACTTCTTGACTGGCAAGATGGCTGCGAGCGCGAACCCAAACAGTGTAAGTGAGTTGTTCAAAACCTTTCTTTTTAGTAAACTCTGTGTACACAAACAATGTTCTCAATGCTCGAGTTCATGTGTAGAGACCCAGGCGATACTTCGAGCAAAGTTTCATGGTGTGTCGAGCCTTCTTAGTGTTGTAAAAATATCGATTTTGATGCGCTCAAAGTTATGCCCCTAGTACTCCCATTCACCGGCCATTGACCACAAAACGAAATCACGGTCAATCTCAAAAACGGCTCGTTTTTCGTAAATTATGCTTTTAGATAGAAGTTTGTCTCATTTACAGTAAAAAAAAAAAAAAACGGCCCATATTGCATTTTGGTAATAGTTATCCTTTAACAGCGATGCCATGGAATAACCATTTTTGGTTCCACAAAGAACCATCTCTTTCTTATCTTTTTATAATCTGAAAAACCTTTTGCCACAAAGAACCTTTGGTGAAACAGAAAGGTTCTTCAGATGTTAAAGGTTCTTTAAGGAAACATTTAGACAAAGATGGTTCTTCTATGGCATCGTGAAGCACCTTTATTTTTAAGAGAGCAAAATGTCCAAGTGAATGGTTACAAATTATTTTTCTTAGCATATTCCACTTATCTAAAGGTTTCATTGTTTTACTCTTGTCCCAGTGTATTACATTATGTACATTGATCAGAAAAATCTAAATGATTTTATTGTATTTTATTTTATTAGATATGTATTACTCCCTCAGTTATGGCATCACAATAATTTTTTTTGCTCTAATCATTATTGAAAGTTGGTGTACTTTTTTATCAAGGAGACAGGTGTGTCTATAAAGATCTTGAGGTGAAAAATTACATGTGATGTATGAAGAACAAAGAACAATCCAGATAAATATCACATTTTGTTTGTCATTTTCAATTAATTTGTCAAAAGTGTAAAAATTCACATTCACTACTGCTTTGTGTTTTTGCTTTGAAAATTGCTCTTTTGCAGCGAGCTCAATTTTTTTTTTCTTGTGCTATAGCCTAACATCTGCTTTTCATGCTACTGTTATTGAGATGTTAGTGCAGCAGATTTTTTTTTTTTTTTTTTTTTTTGAGAATAACTGTGAGAATAAATTTTAGTATGTTTACAAAAAGCTTTCATGATTTCTGAAAATTTGGAATGTAGTGCACATGATGTATGACTGCATTGTTTGTTGGTGGTCTTGCTTTTTGTAATTTAGCCCCAACTTTTGGTGCAGCATGAACATTCTGCTAAGCATTTGCTCTTGTGTTCCACAGAAATAAGTTTGGCATGACATGAGGGTGAGTAAATGACAGAAATTTCATTTTTGATTGAGCTATTCCTTTAAGGTGTAGAATATAATTTTTTTCCCTCCAGTATTTAGTAAAATACAGTAGGCTGTAATAATTATCTTTGGGATTCCACCCCCCAGTGCCATTTAATATGAACAGGTGACACGTATGCATCCCAGAGGATCAAGGATATTAATATTGGAAAAAGAAGGAAATTACATTTTTTCCTTCATGTTTTTCAGAGGTGAGGTTGAACAGGAAATACTAGGACTGGATTAAGGCTCATAATATCAAAGAACAGTGGTGGATGTTTATGTAATGTGGAATCCTGAGATTTATCTGTTTCTGGATTTCCCATGCTTTGTCACAGAGATATTCATTGTACAGAATGTAATTTTATTGCTTCCACCTACTTTTCTAAAGGCAGATCTGTGGTATTTTGTGTGTGTACCTCACTCTAAAAAATACTGGGTTCAAAACAACCCAGCGCTGGGAAAAATATGGACAAACCCTGTTTGGGTTGATTTAATCCAGCGGTTGGCTTAAATGTTTAGTCCAGCCTTCTGGACTATATATCTTGGTTAAAATGGTTCCCTCTCAGTCGGTCTCTTCGACGTCATGTTGGAGACCAACGAATTGGGATATCGCTTTAGAGATACCAATCCTCTTTGTGTAAACTAAACGAGCCAATGGACATTGGCATGCATGATTGCATCCAGCTGTCGCTGATCACAGCGTGAGCATAAATACACAGCAGGTGCAATGCATAGACAGCATTTTGCTTCGGAGCCAATCTTCGGATGATGAGACGGCGAGAAACAGACTTCAAAGAAGAAGAACTCTCTGACTGTTTGTGTTGGCGGCACGGCGCGTCAAGGGTGGTGGTCTCCTGTGGGTGGAAAAGCGCACAGTTAAGGACTGCACTACCCGCCTTCTGTGTCGCAGCGGCCATCTCCCCTGTGCGCCTCAGCACTAAAGAGCAGTTTTCTAAAAGAGTGTCACGGGTGAACGTCTTTTTAAAGATGAAGCATTCAAAATGCCCTTTCACCCGTGCGTTTCTAGCGTTTCTAGTTACCTGGCGTCAGGTGATGGTCATGATCGCTGTCTGACGTGTCTGGGTATTGGCAGGGTTTGTGGATGAGTCATGCTGTCATTGCGGCGGCATGTCCATCACGGAGCTGCGGACCAGACTCCACTTCCTGCAAAAGGGCGGGGTGCCAGTTCCTCTGCCCAGATCTACCGTTCCCCTCGGCAAACGCCGGGGGAATCTACCTCTGGCAGAGGGCTGACTGGTCTGACGGTTACGGTAGGGAATTCCCCGGTGGACAATCCGTTGGGGGTTCCTCCTTCCACTGGTTCTCAGCGCCCCACCCCAGTGCCCTTCTTCCCGGAGGTGCATGATGAGCTTACTGGGACGTGGGACCCCACTTCGGACCGGCACAGAGACGCCCGAGCGGGGTCCCTGCGTTCCACCTCGCTGCTCCCCGGCTTGTACGTCGGTGGTTCCGCTGGTTCCGCTTGTGCGTTGTCTGAGAGCCTGGCTAGAGCTTCCCAGCCCGTCTCGTTGGCTCCTCCGAACCATCAGCTACGGGCCCCCAGCTACACTGGCACATCAACTGCCTAGAGCTGCTAGCAGTACGCCTTGCCTTGAACCGTCCAAAGGGCGCATTCGAGGCAAACATGTGCTAGTCCGTTCGGACAACACTGCGACCGTTGCGTACATAAACCGACAAGGTGGTCTACGCTCCCGTCGCATGTCGCAGCTCGCCCGTTCTCTCCTCCTCGCTTCGTGCCATTCATATTCCGGGTTTGCTCAACCGTGCAGCCAACGAGCTCTCACGAGCTGCGCTTCCCGGAGAGTGGAGACTCCATCCCCAGTCGGTCCAGCTGATCTGGAGACGTTTCGGGGAGGCTTCGACCCCCGAAGATGCCCGATCGGCGTCGTGCTTATCTTCTTGCAGCAAGGGTTGGAGCGTAGGCTGTCGCCCTCTACCCTTAAGGTCTATGTGGCCGCCATCTCTGCGAACCATGACCCCGTTGAAGGAAGGTCGGTGGGTAAGAACGACCTGGTCATCAGGTTTCTCAGGGGAGCGAGGAGGTTAAATCCTCCTAGGCTCCCCTCAATATCCTTTTGGGACCTGTCTCTGGTGCTCACAACACTACAGCGGGTCCCCTTTGAGCCTTTGCAGTCAGTCGAGCTGAAGTATCTCTCTATGAAGGCTCTGCTCCTGCTTGCAATGGCCTCCATCAAGAGGGTAGGGGACCTGCAGGCGTTTTCGGTCGACGATTAGTGCCTTCAGTTCGGGCCGGTAGATTCCCAGGTAACCCTGAGGCCCCGGCCTGGCTACGTGCCCAAGGTTCCTACTACTCCCTTCAGGGATCAGGTGGTGAGCCTGCAAGTGCTGCCCTCGGAGGAGGCAGACCCAGCCTTAGCTTTGCTTTGTCCCGTCCGAACATTAAGATGCTACGTCGACTGGACGCAAAGCTTCAGAACCTCAGACCAGCTCTTTATTTGTCATGGAGGACGGCAGAGGGGGAAGGCCGTCTCCAAGCAGAGGATGGCACACTGGATAGTGGATGCCATCGTCCTGGCTTATCAGGTTGCGAGCTCACTCAACTAGAAGTGTTGCATCCTCCTGGGCGCTGACTCGTGGCGCCTTGCTATCTGACATTTGTAGAGCTGCGGGCTGGGCGACCCACAACACATTCGCTAGGTTTTATAGCCTTCGTGTAGAGCCAGTCTCCTCCTGTGTTCTCACCTCAAACGGGTAGAAACACTGAGAGGCACTGGCTCAGGTCGGCTTGCTATCTTCTCCAGAGTGTCCATGTAGACCCTGTCGAGTTCCTCCTTCCTCAGCTCCAGACGTAGCGGAGCGTCTAGGCGCCAGGCCCTCTCTCTATGAAACTTTAGAACCAATAGAAGGCTCAGGATACATGAGAGACTTAAGTGAATCCCATATCTCTTCCACGGTACCCACAGAGGCCGTGTTTCCCCGGTAACTTTCTACCATCTACACAAGGGTTCAATCACCTCCATTCTTCCATATGTCCTAATATGAGCCATATGCGTATTGCTCCGAACCTCCTGCAGGATGGGTGGGAGCTCCGCACGTTCCCAGTGCTCCAGCTTCACTGAAGTGGGTAGTGCTATGTTATACAGTGACTGGTCTTTTCTGATCTGCCCTTGGCCTAAGCAAAAATTGGAGGCCAGGAGGCTTGCTCAGGACACTGGAGGGGGGCAGCAGCTGCGGCACTTTGCTAGGGATCCCAATTCGTCGGTCTCCGACGTGACGTCGAAGAGACCGACTGAGAGGGAACGTCTCGGTTACGTATGTAACTCCGTTCCCTGAAGGAGGGAACGGAGACGTCACGTCCCGTCGCCTCAGCTGCTGTTCCAAAGTATGTTATACCCTTCTCATTAAGACCATGAAGAATAATATCAACTTCTGGAATATGGGTATCCGATGACCCCTTTAAGCCAGCCAGTCATGGCCAAAAGTTTTGAGAATTACATAAATATTGGAAATTGGAAAAGTTACTGCTTAAGTTTTTATAATAGCAATTTGCATATACTCCAGAATGTTATGGAGAGTGATCAGATGAATTGCATAGTCCTTCTTTACCATGAAAATGAACTTAATCCCGAAAAAAACTTTCCACTGCATTTCATTGCTGTCATTAAAGGACCTGCTGAGATCATTTCAGTAATCGTCTTGTTAACTCAGGTGAGAATGTTGACGAGCACAAGGCTGGAGATCATTATGTCAGGCTGATTGGGTTAGAATGGCAGACTTGACATGTTAAAAGGAGGGTGATGCTTGAAATCATTGGTCTTCCATTGTTAACCATGGTGACCTGCAAAGAAACGCGTGCAGCCATCATTGCGTTGCATAAAAATGGCTTCACAGGCAAGGATATTGTGGCTACTAAGATTGCACCTAAATCAACTATTTATAGGATCATCAAGAACTTCAAGGAAAGAGGTTCAATTCTTGTTAAGAAGGCTTCAGGGCGTCCAAGAAAGTCCAGCAAGCGCCGGGATCGTCTCCTAAAGAGGATTCAGCTGCGGGATCGGAGTGCCACCAGTGCAGAGCTTGCTCAGGAATGGCAGCAGGCAGGTGTGAGCGCATCTGCACGCACAGTGAGGCCAAGACTTTTGGAAGATGGCCTGGTGTCAAGAAGGGCAGCAAAGAAGCCACTTCTTTCCAAAAAAAACAAAAAAACATCAGGGACAGATTGATCTTCTGCAAAAAGTATGGCGAATGGGCTGCTGAGGACTGGGGCACAGTCATATTCTCCGATGAAGCCTCTTTCCGATTGTTTGGGGCATCTGGAATAAGGCTTGTCCGGAGAAGAAAAGGTGAGCGCTACCATCAGTCCTGTGTCATGCCAACAGTAAAGCGTCCTGAGACCATTCATGTGTGGGGTTGCTTCTCATCCAAGGGAGTGGGCTCACTCACAATTTTGCCCAAAAACACAGCCATGAATAAAGAATGGTACCAAAACACCCTCCAACAGCAACTTCTTCCAACAATCCAACAACAGTTTGGTGAAGAAAATGCATTTTCCAGCACCATGGAGCACTGTGCCATAAGTCAAAAGTGATACCTAAGTGGCTCGGGGACCAAAACGTTGAAATTTTGGGTCCATGGCCTGGAAACTCCCCAGATCTTAATCCCATTGAGAACTTGTGGTCAATCCTCAAGAGGCGAGTGGACAAACAAAAACCCACTAATTCTGACAAACTCCAAGAAGTGATTATGAAGTTGATTGAGAGCATGCCCAGTCGAATTGCAGAGGTCCTGAAAATGAAGGGCCAACACTGCAAATACTGACTCTTTGCATAAATGTCATGTAATTGTCGATAAAAGCCTTTGAAACGTATGAAGTGCTTGTAATTATATTTCAGTAAATCACAGAAACTACTGAAACAAAGATCTAAAAGCAGTTGAGCAGCAAACTTTGTGAAAACTAATATTTGTGTCATTCTTAAAATTTTTGGCCACGACGGTAGAGTAATTTTTAAACAATAGTTGAGTTAAACATTTGACCCATTTGCTGGGTTTTTACACATTTCACCCAGCACTGGGTTGCTTTAAACCCAGCATTTTTTTTAGCATGTTTTTGTGTCAGGGGTAAAGGGTTAGAGTAAGGGGATAGAAAATACAATCTATACAGTATAAAAACCATAACGTTTATGGAACATCCCCATAAAACATTGAAACCAGTGTATTTTTAAATTAGTCCACCTCGAACAAATTGTTTCCGGAAACATTCCATTTGGTTCTGTAAAGCAACTGGTTTTCAGTTGGTGCATCACAAATAAAAAAAACTCCGGGATTGTTTTGTTCAGACAGAATGAAAACAAAATATTAAATATAAATAATAAATGCAACTAATCATATAAATGTGCATATTTAATTATATAAGTATGCAGTTTCTTATTTTAATTTTTAAAAATGCTCGTCGCTTTGGAATTATAAGGTTCTATCTGCTTTCTGAGCAGTTTTGAAATAATGAGCTTCAAAGTTTTTGGGTTCCATAGACTTCTATAGGTAAAACCAGTTGTGTTTCCTAAAAAAAAGGCCCAGAATGTGCACAGCGTACAAAAGAAACATTTCATAATGTAAAGAAGTTGTCACAGAACAAGAATATGTGAATAACTGAATAATAATTTTGACAAAAGCGTCAGATACAACCTTACAATTCCAATGCAACAATTTTTTTGTTTTCTCACGTTGTTCCAAAATGGTTTTATTTGGTGAACTATCCCTTTAAATTTACCAAGTCAGGTAGACGTCAGCAGGAAAACTATGCATAATACCCTCTATCCTTGAAAACCATACATAAAACTATGCATAAAATGTAGTCCTAGAGTAAATTAAATGCAGGTTCAGTTGCAGGAAGGATTGTTCTGACTAGAGCATTTTTACTTTAAAACTATCAAAATTCAAAGTAAGAACACTTAAGGCACTTAAAAAACAAAACTCTCCATTATCAAATTCAGCATATGGCCATGTTAGAATTTATGCTTATTAGTACAATTCAGTGTCAAAGAACAATTTTGATTGTTATGTTCAGGTATGCACACAATCTGCAAAATATGATTCACTGAAATATATACCACTTATACATGCTACCTGATAATGACTGAATGAAACATGGAGGCCTACGCATTCAGTATTTGTTATAGGGGCTGAAATTACAAAACAAATAATCCATACGATGACCATTAGATTCCTGATGCTCAGCATGAAAAAAGCCAGATTACAATAAGATTCAACCTATATCTTGTGCATTAATATTTGGAGTCAGTATTTCATTGTCCTAGAAACTGATGATAAATATTTTCAAAAGGAGTTTCAGATGCGATGAGGATTATCTGCGCTGATATTTGATGAGGACTATGACCTTATAGGATATACAAACTACTCACTACATTCATTCCCATAGTATAGGCTGAATGTTTGTCCTTGCCTTATTATATACTGTATTGGATGCATGAGGTGCATTGCATTACATTTAAGCAAGGATTTTCATTTTGATTTTAAAATGACATGCTTATGAAAGAACAAACATGCAAAGCAACCAAATATACTTATCAAAGTAATAAGAAATGCATAAAGTAGAATGTTGCTGAGTCACAAACCACCACAGATTTGATTTAGTTTAATTTTTTAATGTCCAAACTCGTTTTGCGATGAGCCAGTTTAATTCATACTGTACGTTGCACTTTTGATAAATTCATTTCAGAGCTAATCCTTCAATATCTGTGCATGAGGTTGAATGTTAAAGGGCAAGAACAGAGATTGTAATCAGGGCCACGCTGCCGACTTGATTGCGGTTTTGCTGTAACTTCCTGGAAAAGGGAAGCTAAAGCATAAAACTGCTTTATGTAATCCTTACCTGCATAACCTCCCCTGCCAAACATAATTGCTTTTGTGTTGTTTCTTCTGTATACTGTAAAAACATTATAAGTGTTGGCAACATGATAAAGAAATAGTCCATGTTTTTATCCATGTAAATCAACAAATGGAAAAAGCAAAATCTGTAAAACATGTAATATGTTTCTTTAGTAATTTTGAAATTACAATGTCAACATTAGATAATCCTGTTAAATGACTGAATACAACTGATTACATAAATCAAACTTGACCTAGCCAAGCCACAGAGTTCATATGAAAAAGAAAAACAGCCATCCCTCAATAATCTAAAACTCAAAGGACACCTGTCATTAAACTCTTATAGGTTTTGACTGGCTACTGGACCAGTGATAAATAATGTTTAATAGCGGAGTCTGTGTGGCCTAGATTTGACCGGTCCAGGTCCGGGCAGTGCAACAGTCATAAGGATGTGTTTGGCGTCAGACATAAGCCCAGTTTCCTAACCCAGTGACGCTAGGGCAGTTTAACCAGTTAAGATGTGTTAAGGAGGTGGGTATTAGATCTGCCTGACATGATATGATGAAATAATCCCTCTGCATGTGAGCTCACTCACCACTACTGTCACCAGGACAAACACAATCCGAAGGTTGTTGCCTGTTCTACCAACTATCTAAAACAATATTTACAATTATTAATAATAGTATTATTTTTCATCATTTATTCTTTTTTGACATTTTGAAATGTTATTAATATTTATTACAAATAAAAATAAATTAATATCACAAAATTTTAAGAAAAAAAAAAAGAAGTAAGGGAAACATAAAATAAAAAGTATTCAGCTTCATTTGGATAGATAGATGGATAGATGGGAACACTTTGTTGTTCATTGTGTTGTTTAAGTGTTCTGTTTATTTTTTTGAGCAGTATATTTTAAGTAACTTTAATGCTGTATATCAGAGCACTGCCTTTTTACTTTTGACTGAATTGTCTAGCAACTTTTATAATGGCTAAATAATAGTTTGAAAAAGATATTGCTTTCCTCATTCAAATAAATGTTTTATTTTGAATATGAGCTTGAGCTGAAGAATGAATGCTGTATCAGATGCAGGTAATTACACTCGCTTAGTCCAGCTCTCTCTCATAATACAGTGAGCTTTTAATACAGTGATTGGCTGAGGGGAGTGCAATATTCTAGTGATAACAGAACTTAAACTGTTTCAACATTTGTATTACTCTGCTTGCAGTGTTTCTCACAGCGAGTGTCATGGCAGATGCCCAAATCTACTATAATTTTATAAATAATACTGTTTTTGTGTGAGCGAATGTACGGGTGCTGGTCATATAATTAGAATATCTTCAAAAAGTTGATTTATTTCACTAATTCCATTCAAGAAGTGAAACTTGTATAATGTATATATTCATTCCACACAGACTGATATATTTTAAGTGTTTATTTCTTCTAATTTTGATTATTATAACTGACAGCTAATGAAAACCCCAATTCAGTATCTCAGAAAATTAGAATATTACTTAAGACCAATACAAAGAAAGGATTTTTAGAAATCTTGGCCAACTGAAAAGTATGAACATGAAAAGTATGAGCATGAGCCTGAATTTCTGCAGCAATGCGGCGTGGCATGGAGTCGATCTGTCTGTGGCACTGCTCAGGTGTTATGAGAGCCTAGGTTGCTCTGATAGTGGCCTTCAGCTCTTCTGCATTGTTGGGTCTGGCATATCACATCTTCCTCTTCACAATACCCCATAGATTTTCTATGGGGTTAAGGTCAGGCAAGTTTGCTGGCCAAAAAAGAACAGGGATACCATGGTCTAAAACATCCTGGTATACAGCTGCGTTGACCTTGGACCTCAGAAAACACAGTGGACCAACACCAGCAGATGACATGGCACCCCAAACCATCACTGACTGTGGAAACTTTACACTGGACCTCAAGCAACGTGGATTCTGTGCCTCTCCTCTCTTCCTTCAGACTCTGGGACCCTGATTTCCAAAGAAAATGCAAAATTTACTTTCATCAGAGAACATAACTTTGGACCACTCAGCTGCTGTGCAGTCCTTTTTGTCTTTAGCCCAGTCGAGACGCTTCTGACGCTGTCTGTTGTTCAAGAGTGGCTTGACACAAGGAATGCGACAGCTGAAACCCATGTCTTGCATGCGTCTGTGCGTAGTGGCTCTTGAAGCACTGACTCCAGCTGTAGTCCACTCTTTGTGAATCTCCCCCACATTTTTGAATGGGTTTGTTTCACAATTCTCTCCAGGGTGCGGTTATCCCTATTGCTTGTACACTTTTTTTCTACCATATCTTTTCATTCTCTTCGCCTCTCTATTAATGTGCTTGGACACAGAGCTCTGTGAACAGCCAGCCTCTTTTGCAATGACCTTTTGTGTCTTGCCCTCCTTGTGCAAGGTGTCAATGGTCGTCTTCTGAGTGTGGCACCAGGTGTCTTCAATTCTGAACCTTTTCACAATTTTCTAATTTTCTGAGATACTGAATTGGGATTTTCAGTAGTTGTCAGTTATAATCATCAAAATTAAAAGAAATAAACACTTGAAATATATCAGTCTGTGTGGAATGAATGTATACATTATACAAGTTTCACTTCTTGAATGGAATTAGTGAAATAAAGCAACTTTTTGAAGATATTCTAATTATATGACCAGCACCTGTAGTTTTGAGAGTTTTTTTAGGCAAGAAGGTAGTTGTTTAGACTTCCAATATATGGTTTGTATGTAGATAATGTCTATTTGAAAATTTGCTTCAGTGTTTTTGGAGATGTGAGCTCCAGGGCATCAGCGGCTGCTCAGTGTTCATGAACCCGCCGAGAGCAGCCTCACCTCGACCAGATCTTCTGGAATTTACTGCTGGCTCTGATGGCTCTATAATGGTTAAACATGAGAAAAAATTGTTTTGGGTAAATCTAATGGGCAATCTTTGGTCTCATTAATTTATTATTTGTTTCAGAGCAAATAGTTTTCGCTGAGGGCAAAATTTCATAATGTCATTTTTTATAACTTTAATGCTGCATATCAAAGCGCTGCCTTTGTACTTTTGACTGAATTGCCTAGCAACTTTCATAATCACTGTTGTTGTTTATTAAATAGAATTTAATTAATTGTATTTTATATAAATAATAGTAGTATTTAATAATTGTATTATTATATTCATATTGGAAAAAGTCTGTTTGTTTGTGACGAATTCAGTTACATTTTTCCACCATTAGAGGGCAACAAGAGACTGTTTTTATGAGTGAGTCCACAGTAAAAAAAAATATTGAAAGAGACTCAAACAGGGTTGTAAACAAGGAAGTTATTTTTACTTTCAACAGCACCCCAGATGCAGCTATCAAATGTACTAAGCTGTGCTGTCATCGGAAATCACCCTTAGCAGATGAAAGAATAGTTCGACAAAGATATTGCTTTCCTCATTCAAACAAATGTTTTATTGTGAATATGAGACTGAGCTGAAGAATGAAAGCTTTTACTACAGTAATACAATACGCTTTCAATTAAGCAACTCAACGTTTCTTCGTTACTAGTTCTAAAGTGACGTTTTTGAATTAGTAAGGAAGGCTTGGGCTCAACTGTTCAACTGTCAAACTGAGATTTGAATCCGTGGCAGAAAGAAGTAGTTCGGCACAACTACTTCTGGTTTTTAAAGACACTCCATTGTTGTTTCTTATGTATTTACACACATATGCTGTCGAACTGTAGTATAAACGCAATATCATATTGTAGCTGTGCGATATGGCTATATATGGGCACTGTTTTTGCAATTCCATGTGGTACAGTACTGTAAGTAAAGCAAAGTACAGAAAAAAGGGAAAAGCTTCAGCTTCATTAAAAAAATTAAAAAAAAAAAAATCACACAAAGAATTCTCCCCTCCCATTTGTGCATTTATGGAATTGCACTCTAACGCTAATTTGCCCTCTTTAGTAAATCTGGCCCTAAGAGTACGGCTACTGATGCTAATAATCTTGACTGAAAAGCTAAGAATCACAACAGACACTATCACTAAGATCAGTTTCCCTTTTTTGGCTGGCAGATCTGTCGTCAGTCATAAGCTGGTTAACAGAGTAGGACTGACCTAGAGTCACTTGAGGCAACACAAATAGGCAATGTGTGCTAATGAGGTCAGAGCTGTCAGTGGCTCAGGCTGTTCACACCACAGCCACCCAGCAAAACAACCCCAGCACAAACCGCAATAAACCCCATTGCTTTAAAAGAAGTAACACTAATCAACTTGCCACTTAGGACAAGGTTGCAAAATCCAATATGTCTGTGTATCATAAATATAGAAAAGTCATGCCCCCTGGTACTACTAAAGGAAATTATCCTCATCGGACCCCACCGAGGGCAGGCAGCACAGAATAAGTGAGCAGCCAATCAGACTAACCATGCTCTTCCATTTAAACTGGACAGAACTGAATGGAACAAAATGCATCATAAACTTAAGATGAATGCCAAAATAAACTAACTGGAACTGGAGCTGACCGACATGATCATGACCGACAAGAGAGGTCATTTTATGGATGGGTGACAAACTAAACCCTATGGTCAGAAGCTATCCAACACTGCTCAGATGTATAGGCAGAAAGTCAGGTCCTATGACTGCTAAGTCATGATTTACGGAATAAAATTTCTTAAACAATCATTTATGACCACTATTTTTTATAGCACACATTTAAAGGGATAGTTCACCCAAAATTGAAATTTCTGTCATTAATTACTCACCCTCATGTCGTTCCAAAAATGTAAGACCTTTGTTCATCTTCAGAACACAAATTAAGCTCTAGTTGATGAAATCCAAAGGCTTTCTGACCCTGGAAAGACAGCAATGCAATTGACATGTTCAAGGCCCAGAAAGTTAGTAAGACATTAGCTGCATTTCCATTACCCTTCAAATTGTGCAAATGGAATACAGTTCAATTTGTACCCATCTAACCTGTTTTTATATAGTTTTTGTCATTTAAAACAAGTTTTTGTTTCATAATAACTTAATAATAAGTTTGAAGAAAGTTTTTGAACAACTCACTTACACTGTTTGGGTTTCCGCTCACAGTCGTCTTGCCAGTCAAGAGGTGTCGATCTCCGAATGTGAATGAATGGACTCCACAGGACAAAATATTAGGCTTATATGAGGCTCTTTTTACAACTAGAATGTTAATATTGTTTTTCACTTGTGACAAAACAACGAATTAGACATGCATTTATATGGAAATATGCTTTAGGAGCTATCCATCCTCGCATTCGGAGATCGACACTTCTTGACTGGCAAGACGGCCGCGAGCAGAAACTCAAACAGTGAAAGTGAGTTGTTCAAAAACTTTCTTTTTAGTAAACTCTGTGTACACAAACAATGTTCTCAATGCTCGAGTTCATGAGTAGAGACCCAGATGTAAGATTGTAATAGGGATTAATTACATAATAATTTATAATTTAGCTCAAAGGGAATCGAATATGATTCAATAGGGAATTTGAACAGAATCGCTGTTTTACGGCTGTTTCAGAGTCGACCCACGATTCTTTCACAAGCCATTTAACAGGAACTCTGCAATGGATATTACTATCCAGAATATAGTGAAAACACTATATATTAGCACAGTAGCAAAATCAGCAGTTTAAGGCAGTAACTTGTAAGCACGAAACACAAGATACTTAATAAAAATATGAATTTATTAGATAAACCTAACACATACAAACTAATCTAACATAAACACGCATTCACACAGGTTGCAGAAAGAGAAATGAGGAAAGAATGAGTTTAAAGGAATGAAAATATGAAGTCCCAAGTTATAGCAATGTGCATTTGCTTAGACCTGAACAACCATCAATCACTTAATTAACCCTCGTATTGAGTCTCTCAAAGAGGTTATTAAACTTTATATCAAAATGCACCAGTTCAGTAAGATTCTGGAAGTTACTTGCGTTGCCTTTGTCTGTGAAGGGAATTCCTTTCGTCGCTCGTTCCAGAAAGGGTTTTCCCCGAGGTTGCTGATTGGTTGGTGGTCGGTCAATGTGATGTCTTCTTGGGCGTTGGCTGGATATGAGAGATGTGAGTGCGCTGATAAAGTTCGGGTCAACGAAGACGTTTAAGTCGGTCGCGGCTTGCACAAACTTAACTAGACACGAAACTCTCAACGGAAAGAAATAAAAGTATTAAAGTAAAAGATAGAGGTGTGGTGATCTCCTCATGTTTCCTTGAGGTGAGGAGGCTGGCATGCAGGCCAGGCGGAAAGTTGCAAGAGAAGAGAGAGATTTGAGAGTGTCCTTGGTATTTAAACTCAGCTTTTGGACACCTCCCAAAATGATGTCTTGACCAATTAGAACATTGGCTGAACTCCGGTGGGCTGCTGGTTCCACCCTCCAAACCACAAATCACAATGTTATCTTATTAGTCCCGTGATCCCAAATTCCCGCTCTTTGCAGAGATAAATTTGGACATGATTTCTATAACAAGACTATAATACATTTCGCAAAGAATTGAATTACAGGAACATTTTGAGAATGCGATTTCCAACTCGGACATATCAAACATCAATATAAACCATTAAACTATTCAAGAGTTATCAAAAGGGACATACACAATGAGTGATTAAAACATAATAGACAAATGTATGGGTTACATATATGAATAGGAAATTATGCAGAGAAATGATGAGTTGCTCATGAGTCCTTTAAGCATAATTTTGGGTGCATATGTACATCAATAGACAGTTTTCTGTGCCCTTCTGTGAGGGTCTGTTCTCTAAGCTGGGAGGTCAAAAGTTTAGGGAAGGAATTTCCGTTGTGTCCTGTGTGTGGGGGAAAACCAACCATATCGCTAATGACTTTAATCATGTGATGTTCAAAATGTGCATCTCTTTGACCATTAATCTTGGTTACTTGCTCCAAATTTGACAATCTCCTTATTCGAAGGATTTGATTATGAAGAAGTGTCTTTGTGTTAATTTTGCAAGTTCTTGGTTAGTTAGGTCTGCTTCAGGCTGGCGTTCTGGCGCCAGCTATGAAACGTCAGATTTATGATGGGCCTCTTGGAATGTACGTCTGTAGAAGTGTTCTAACTTCTAATAGACTCTCTTAAATTGTCTGATTCTCGCTGAAATACTACATATCCCCCTTTCGATCGGTGATGTGTTGTTGGCAGAAGACATCGACGAGCGCTGGAGAAACAAAGGCAGAAGAAGCAGGCAGAAACACAGCAAACAACAAGACAACACTTCCAGGACAGTTACTGTACCGGTGCATGGCATTACGTTATTCGGGTACATGTAGTACCTGGAAAATGGTCGAATTCACATAGAAATTGTTGTTCAAATTTGTTCTCGTATAATGATGCTTTGATCAAATTTTGTGATTAAATTTGTTTGTTTATTTAAGGTTTTAAATTTAGAGACGTTCTGGTGACATCTGTGGTAAAATGATTTGACCTATCTTGCATGGAGCTCTCTGGCTCCCATTCAGTTTAGAATGGCTTGCGGATATTAGGTGTGGCAAGTCAATCCTAATATCAGACCTTTGACCCTTGTAGGGTGGCTAGGAGTTTCACCTGCTAAAGCAAGAGGGGAAGGAAAGCGATAGGCAAGAGGAAAAAAACAAAACAAAGAAAATTAGCTGCGGGTTTTCCTAGTCAGGGTTGCGAGTACTATTGAGCTAGGATGGCAGGTGCAGCTGATGTGTCATGTACCTTAACATAGTGTCAGGTGTTCTACCTGGGGTGAGGATAGTTGCATGTTTCTTCCTGGTGGATGTAAAACTATGTTAAGCTGAGATTTGAATATTCTACTCGTGGAAAGAATAAGTTTGTCAAATGTGTTATCAGTAGGTGTGGTTACCTTCTGGGTTGTGAATGTTAATTGTGTAGTGTATGTATGGTCAGATCTGTTTCAGTCTGTTTTGGCTCCCCCTTTTCTTGTAGGTCGGTGAAGATGCTCTCTGCACCCTTGGCTTGGGTGAGGGTGTGTTCAGATGGGGGTCAGTCCAGCAAGGCAGGAAGTTCTTTAGCAGACAGTCGGAGGTAGTTTGGCATGGCTGTGTGAAGCTGGGGTGCAAAACTTTGTCTCCTATGTTGCATTTCACTTGTGATGCCTTCTGGTCGTGGCAGACTTTCTGACCTTCTGTGCTTTAGTGGTTGCTGTTGCACAGACATGAATGTGGTTCGTAGAGTCGAAGTTCATTTGACAGTTTCTTTGTAAGTGATGGGTGACTGAGGTGATGTTATTTGGTACCTCAGAGTTTTATCAGCGGTTGGCCGTGAGAGACTTGTTTGTTCTGGGTGGTTGTTGAACAGGTGCTTGTCATCTCTTATGCGGTGGTGTACCAGGTGATCGTCGGCCTTCCGTTCTGTCGCTGGTCACAGCGAGCATGACTTCTGTTTATAGTCATTCGTGTCTAGCTGGTTTTCAAGGAACTCTTTCAGTTGTTTCATGACTTGTTCCATGTCTTCTGAGGGTGAACAGTCTTGTTCTTGTGTAGACTTAGCACTGTGGATGTCTAAGTGGTGCTGATGTGGGTTCTGTCTTTGCTTACCCACTCTAGTTGCTGTTGGACAAGCCGGTCGTTTGGCTTTGCACGTCCAGTTAGGTTTCCAGCTGATCCTTTCTTTTGGGTTTCTTGAGAAGTGTGGCTGGTCCCATGGCTTTTCCCAGCGGTTGGGCTGGTAGCTGTTGTGGACATGGGGCTCATGTTCTCTTTGCTCTTGATAGAAGACTCTGGTGTTGTGATGCCACTGGGTGTCGTCCAGTGCATGGATTGAGTCTTTGGTGAAAGAGTTCAAGAGTGTGGAGGTTTTGTTACCTTTCTTTGAGGTCAACTTTTGCTTGGTGTAGGCCTTCTGTGTTAGATCGCGCAACTGTTGGATGGTCATGGAGCGCGGACAGGCCATGACGCAGAGGTGACGACTGACTCCAGGGTGCAGATTTTTCAGAAAAAGGCTTTTGAAGCTCACCTCTTCTTCAAGGTCAGGTTTGTTGTGTGCACCGAAGTAGGCTTTTCGGAGCCGGTTATAGTAGGCTTGTGGTGTCTCTTGTCGACCTTGTTTGGTCTCCAAGGCAGTTAACAGTCCATATTCAGACTCAGGGTCTGTAAACTCTTTGATCAGGACCTCACAAAGTAGCTGGTAGTTTGACTTTGTGTGACTGAGTTGTCGATCTATGAAGTTTCGTACCTCGACACTTGACGTTGCTCTTAGGAGGTACAACCTGTCTCTGTCAGTCACATGGGGTCTCATTTCTAAATGAAAATTAATATCTTGCAGGTGGGCCTGGATGTCGTGGCCCTCTTTGGAGTTCGGGTCAAACTGGCTGATGCTTTTAGACAGCTTGTTGAGGTCTTTGATGGTCAACCCAGGTGCAGTTCCAAGGTCTGCTTGGATGGGGTTTCTGCTTTCAGTGGCAGGAAAGAGCTGTGTGGCGACGGCTAGTGATGTTTCGGGAGGTGGCCCTTCGCTTCTTTCATTGGATGCCAGTTCTTGGATGTGAGACTTAGCTTTGCTCAGCAGTGGTGAAGCTGAGATATGTTCCTCTCTTCTTGGCTCTTGTTTCAGCTCACAAGCATCTTTGAGTTCTTTTCTGACCATGTAGAGCTCATCATTGACATCATGTAGATGTTGGGTCAGATTGTCTATTTCAGTGCTGTACCTTTCAAGGTGGTTTTCTAAGGCACTGATTTCAGCATTCTTGTTGCTGATGTCGTTCTTGGCTTTATCTAGTAGCTGTTTGGCATACTGGAGTCTGTTTACCAGGTCTCTCTGGGCAGCCTTTGCTTGTTGCTGGTCAAGTTGAGCTGTTGCCAGGGCTGCTTGGAGCTTTTTAACTTGTTCCGTTGTTTCCTGCTCCCTCTCATTGGGTGCCTTGAGTTGATCTTGAACTTTCACTTCCAGCTTGTCTATGTGGCGTTGAGCACGTGACAGCTCCTCTTGGAGATGGGTGATGTGCTTGTCGCTCAGTTTCAGCTGGGTTGTGAAGGCATCGCTTAGGGAGCTGGTGATTTTGACTAGCTCCTCGTGGTTGTTGTTCTGGCTTGAATCTTGTGTCAGGAACCTTCTCATTAAGAATAATAACAGTTCAAAGGTCTTGGGGGTGAGGCTGTCCGTCATGCCTCTCAGCCAAGTGTTCACATCTTCCCCATGGGCAAGGGGGTCTGCAGTCTGTGGCATGTTGGCACGCTGAGGAGAAGGGAGACTGACACAGATCTGTGTGAAGTAGAAGCCTATGTGTGGTGGGACAACTAAGTGTTGTGTCAGTGATTGTGAACCCCTAATGAAGTGGGGTGATGATAGTGTTGGTCTCAGGGTGTCTAGGTAGACTAGTGATGTGAAGACTTCGTCACTCTAATGAGGAAGAGGGAAAAAGAGAAAAAGGTGAAAACAAGTCAGTGAAATAAAACAATTCCCTTTTCCAATGGGAGGAATGTTGCTTAGATTTTGTAAAAAGGTAAACAATATTATTATATCTCTGTTTGAGACGTGAGAATATAATAATAATGCTGGTATCTCTTTTCTTAGTCTGACAGGATTGACACCAAAACACCTTACAGTTGGACCGCTTACTAAGGAGGCTTCGAAAGCGACTGGTGTTCAACACTTAACTCTAAAAATTGATCTCAGTATGGGATGAGATGCAAAAATTTGGAATGCGTTTTCAAATTCAGGGAGGTTAGGAAGAAGAAGGAGGGTTTGATTACAATCAAATTCATAAGGATGATTACTGTTCTTTGACAAGATTTTGCATTTCATTCACTTAGAATCGATTGATGGTTCTTACAGGTCCCTGCAAATGTGAGGAGTAAAGAAGGAAGAAAGCAGGAGAGACTTGAGTAGAAGGGAAGGGAAGGAGACTTAGCAAATTGAGTGGATTGGGTCCACTCACAGGCTGCGTGGCTGTTATACCCGACTACGAGTAGCGTGTTGTTTATAGTTGCTGCACAACTAATGAAACACCGATAAAATTTGAGTGAAAGAGAGTTGTCTTTCTAATTTATTTGAACTCGTAGCGAGGGATAACAATGTCTCCTATTAAAGCTCAGGTGTGTCGTTCCCAAGCTAGGATACAAGGAGGTAAAGGAGAAAGGTAAAGTAGAATGAAATTAAAAGTAATAAATGGCAAAATGATCAAAATGAAATTAAATGCAGGAGGAAAAACACAAAATAAATAAACAAATAAAATAAAATAAAAATGGAGGTTAATTGTATAACCAAGAAAGGAAGCAATAGGGGTAAAAACGCAATTAAAGAAATGAGTAAGTGTGATTCTGAATAGAATCTGTTGATAGGGGTAACAAATCAATTAGGTAAAATAAGTTACCCTTAACTTTCAAAGTTCAAGGCTTATTAGTACCTAAAATGATTGACCTAAAAGAGAGAATACTAGAAATAATGACCATATGAAATGACCAGATGAGGAAATTCAAATGAGTCCAAATAAATTTAATGTTTGAATTAAATTTCAATTTGTCACAATTAATAATTGTGAAGTAATATTCCCCTTTCTAGTAAAATGCATATAAAGTGGTAAAGTTAGAAAATTGAGAAATAGGACAGAAAAATAGACCAACAGGTGTATTAGTTCAGAGGTTTAAAGGGTTAAATCACTTTAGCTTTGCCCACACACACTGTATTCAACCACTGGATGTTAATGCTAACTGCTAACCTTTGAGGCTAATCTTTAGCATAGACTTCAATGTAAAAGCAACAGTTTCGTTAGCTTAGCAATAGCAACACCGTAGAGTTTGTTTATAGTATGACGTCAATGTGCTGCGCGTGCGCAGTTCAGAGTTGCTCCGGAAGTAGGTTAAGACTTCCGAGTCACCATCGTAGCTACGGCAACCAAAACAAACTATAGTGAGCTAAGCACATGAAGCATTACATTGCAAGTTCAGTTAACATGAAATGGCAGCGCATTTCAACACTGTACACATAACAAGACCACTTCTAGTTGGTTTTGCGATGTGGCGCTTTAAACTCTTAGTTCGTTCAGAGTTGGATTTAAACTTTATTTAAGTGGCAGCTTGGCGCTGCAAATGAGGAAACAAAATAATAAATGATCTCGGCGGATCATAAATCTCCGTGCCAGTTTCTCTGAGCACGTAGACACAACAGATTTTATTCGCTGTTGTTTAGAGTTAAACTTTACTTGATCAAGATTTAAAACACTCCCGTTTAAATCGCACTGTTTCACTTAGTGAACAGACACAAACAGGCAAGCATTATTTCTAATGTTTAACCCGGGGAGTCAAATTACATAGTTGCTTTGACAATGGAACACGCATTGACAATTAAACTATGAATAATAAGGCCTTTAAAAATAGATTGAGGGACACGCTCAAACTATTCTTTATCCGTCGATTTATTTTCACTTTTATTTACTGTAGTTTAGCTCCGTTCAGCTAACGGTGACTGAGATTCCCTGCCGGGAATATAGCAATTGAATGGCACTGGAACACGCAATGACATTAATTCAACTATAGATAAGGCATTACAGAAAATGAGGGACACGCTCAATTTCGACCTTATTGTACGATCTCAGACCTTAACTTTAAACTCACTTACTACAGTTTAAAAAGTAGAGAGACGTTCTCGAGTTACCGTCCTCTGCATTCACTCTAGGTTTCATTCATTCAAGCGGGCGGCCGCGCTGCTTACGTCACACACACACACGCACATACAGTCTAGACTCAGACGCTCTCATCCACAGAAATGGAAAATATTAAATAACTTGGTTGTGCTTACAATTTAGATTAAACTGCCCGCATTCTCTCCACCAATTATGTAAGATTGTAATAGGGATTAATTACATAATAATTTATAATTTAGCTCAAAGGGAATCGAATATGATTCAATAGGGAATTTGAACAGAATCGCTGTTTTACGGCTGTTTCAGAGTCGACCCACGATTCTTTCACAAGCCATTTAACAGGAACTCTGCAATGGATATTACTATCCAGAATATAGTGAAAACACTATATATTAGCACAGTAGCAAAATCAGCAGTTTAAGGCAGTAACTTGTAAGCACGAAACACAAGATACTTAATAAAAATATGAATTTATTAGATAAACCTAACACATACAAACTAATCTAACATAAACACGCATTCACACAGGTTGCAGAAAGAGAAATGAGGAAAGAATGAGTTTAAAGGAATGAAAATATGAAGTCCCAAGTTATAGCAATGTGCATTTGCTTAGACCTGAACAACCATCAATCACTTAATTAACCCTCGTATTGAGTCTCTCAAAGAGGTTATTAAACTTTATATCAAAATGCACCAGTTCAGTAAGATTCTGGAAGTTACTTGCGTTGCCTTTGTCTGTGAAGGGAATTCCTTTCGTCGCTCGTTCCAGAAAGGGTTTTCCCCGAGGTTGCTGATTGGTTGGTGGTCGGTCAATGTGATGTCTTCTTGGGCGTTGGCTGGATATGAGAGATGTGAGTGCGCTGATAAAGTTCGGGTCAACGAAGACGTTTAAGTCGGTCGCGGCTTGCACAAACTTAACTAGACACGAAACTCTCAACGGAAAGAAATAAAAGTATTAAAGTAAAAGATAGAGGTGTGGTGATCTCCTCATGTTTCCTTGAGGTGAGGAGGCTGGCATGCAGGCCAGGCGGAAAGTTGCAAGAGAAGAGAGAGATTTGAGAGTGTCCTTGGTATTTAAACTCAGCTTTTGGACACCTCCCAAAATGATGTCTTGACCAATTAGAACATTGGCTGAACTCCGGTGGGCTGCTGGTTCCACCCTCCAAACCACAAATCACAATGTTATCTTATTAGTCCCGTGATCCCAAATTCCCGCTCTTTGCAGAGATAAATTTGGACATGATTTCTATAACAAGACTATAATACATTTCGCAAAGAATTGAATTACAGGAACATTTTGAGAATGCGATTTCCAACTCGGACATATCAAACATCAATATAAACCATTAAACTATTCAAGAGTTATCAAAAGGGACATACACAATGAGTGATTAAAACATAATAGACAAATGTATGGGTTACATATATGAATAGGAAATTATGCAGAGAAATGATGAGTTGCTCATGAGTCCTTTAAGCATAATTTTGGGTGCATATGTACATCAATAGACAGTTTTCTGTGCCCTTCTGTGAGGGTCTGTTCTCTAAGCTGGGAGGTCAAAAGTTTAGGGAAGGAATTTCCGTTGTGTCCTGTGTGTGGGGGAAAACCAACCATATCGCTAATGACTTTAATCATGTGATGTTCAAAATGTGCATCTCTTTGACCATTAATCTTGGTTACTTGCTCCAAATTTGACAATCTCCTTATTCGAAGGATTTGATTATGAAGAAGTGTCTTTGTGTTAATTTTGCAAGTTCTTGGTTAGTTAGGTCTGCTTCAGGCTGGCGTTCTGGCGCCAGCTATGAAACGTCAGATTTATGATGGGCCTCTTGGAATGTACGTCTGTAGAAGTGTTCTAACTTCTAATAGACTCTCTTAAATTGTCTGATTCTCGCTGAAATACTACACAGACGATACTTCGAGCAAAGTTTCATGGTGTGTCGAGCCTTCTTAGTGTTGTAAAAATATCGATTTTGATGCGCTCAAAATTATGCCCCTAGAACTCCCATTCACCGGCCATTGACCACAAAACGAAATCATGGTCAATCTCAAAAATGGCTCGTTTGTCGTAATTATGCTTTTAGATATGTTTGTCTCGTTTACAGTAAAAAAAAAAAAACAGCCCAGGTTGCATTTTGGCAATAGTTATCCTTTAACACATACAATGCATTTTTAGCTAGTGCTACAAATATACCCGTACTACTTAAAACTGGTTTTGCGGTCCATTACATATATTAACACCAATTGTTGTTTGCTTTTGGTATCCGAAAGCACATTTGAATGCCAGATGTCAAAGCCCCAAAATAGTGCTTCTCGAAGCACCAAACTGTTTATATTTCTGAAGAAAAAATAACAACTCATGGGGTGTTGTCTCATTCATAAATGCACCTCAGGGATTTTACACATCCTGTTAATTACCCAGTCCATTTAGAGTAACAGCAGATGGTCGTGTAAGCCGGTGAGATTTTTTAGCAAACGAACCCCCAATGTAAAGTGTACCATCCCACACTTTGAGCGACGCTAATCGCGTTGCTCACTTGATGACACAGGTCATTTAGTAGCAAAGGGCAGAGTTTTGTTTGCTATCCTCGTATCATAAGACCCTGTTGTGAAGGAGCAAATCAACATAATGCAGCACTCATCAGAAGTAGTGTGATGTAACGAACTAATCTTTCAGAAAGCCTGTCTGGATTTAAATAGAGATATACATAATCCCATTCAGCACTTAGAGGAGTTGTCAGGGGTAGCCAAGCCCAAATAGGGGCCAACGACAGCACTCAAACACAACACCTAGTTAGAGAACGAAACAGCAAGAGAGGAGGGTGGGTGCAAGCAGAAGTAAACTCAGCCAAAATCTGCCGCTCTGACCCGTGCACAGCTTGGGAATATGGGGAACACCAAAAGCGGCGCTTTGTCCAAAGCGATTCTGGATGACCTCAAGCTGAACACCAAGTACACAGAGGAAGAGCTCTGCGCGTGGTACGCAACCTTCCTCAAAGAGTGTCCCAACGGACGTATCACCAAAGAGCAGTTTGAGGGCATCTATGCAAGTTTCTTTCCAGATGCTGACCCCACCGCTTACGCCCGACACGTCTTCCGCAGCTTTGACACTAATGCTGATGGCACCTTGGATTTTAAAGAGTACATTGTGGCGCTGCACCTTACCTCATCAGGCAAGACCCTGCGTAAACTCGAATGGGCTTTCGCTCTCTACGATGTAGATGGCAATGGGACCATCAGCAAAAACGAGGTCCAGGAAATTGTACGGGTGAGTATCTCTCATAATTGCTTTTTAATGCACATCTTGCAATCACTATTGATATTCTTAGGGATCGTTACATTGGTTTGTTTGCATTCATTGCCAATAGTTGTCGTATGTAGTCCAACAGATTTGACCAGATGGTTCAGTGTGGCATACGTCATTCAATAGTGTTATTTGAGGAATGACAGAATTTTAATATCTTGCATTCTCCCGCTAACAGTCGATATTCAACATGATTCCTGACGAGGACCAGAAAAACCTCCCGGAAGATGAGGACACACCGGAAAAGCGAGCGGACAAAATCTGGAACTTTTTCGGAAAGAAGGAAGATGGTACTAACTCCTCACACAATTTGCTACACTCTTAAAAATTGCTTCACGATGCCATAGAAGAAGTTTTTTTGTCTAAATGGTTCCATAAAGAACCTTTAACCTCTGAAGAACCCTTTGGTTTCACAAAAGGTTCTTCAGATTCTAAAAAGGTAAGAAAGAGATGGTTCTTTTAAAGAATCTTTGACTGAATGCTTCTTTGTGGAACCAAAAATGGTTCTTCTATGGCATCACTCTGAGGAACCTTTTAAAACACCTTTATTTTTAAGAGTGTACTGCTGTAGACTACATGAATCATGATGTGCTCTCATAATCCTTGTCTCATTGTCTTCACAGATAAGATTGCAGAGGGGGAATTCATTCAGGGTGTCATGGAAAACAAAGACATCTTGAGGTTGATACAGTTCGATGAGCCAAAGAAGATCCAGGAGAAGCTCAAGGAGAAGAAGCACTAATGGCCACATTAGTTCATTCCCATAAGACTGATTTCTATTCGTTTGACATCCAGACTTCTTCTCCAGACCACTTTCTGGAGACATTCATGCACACATCAGAACCTGCAGTAGCTTTTCACATACAAGACTTGATTTGTGGACCACCTCCATCTGGAGGGCCTCACTGCTATTTCGATTGCTTGTAGAATCCAATCAATAAGAGGTCCAATCAGATTAGGCTCATGTTAACAGTGCAACTCTCTGCTCAATCCTCTTAGGATCTGAAGGTCGGGTAAGACAAATCCACAGGGTCCAGTGGCTCTCCTCTTTTAGATCCCTTCAGGGTTAAGGTGGTTTATGTGCTCAACATGCTTTTATGAGACTCTAAAACCATCTGTTTAGCAGGCAACTGGATGATTTTTAAGGGACAAAGTTCTTATACTGTGGTTTTTAGCATGTGTACACTGTAAACAAAATCTGTAGAAATTACAGTATTACTGGCAGCTGGTTGCCAGTAACTTACTGTAGATTTTAATTTATGCTATTTACTGGCAACAGTTTGTTCAAAGTTAATTGAACATTAAACATTAACAAGTCTTTATCTTTACAGAATAAAACTAAAATAACAGCCTCATGCAAAGCATTCTGGGAACCAAAATCTGAAGGAAAAAAACAGAAAAAGGTTGATGAAGGTTTCTGGTTCCCAGAATGCTTTGCAGTAGGTTGTTATTTTATAGTTTTATTCTGTAAAGACAAAGACTTGTTAATGTTTAATGTTCATTTAACTTTGAACAAACTGTTGCCAGTAAATAACATAAATTAAAAATCTACAGTATGGTTACTGGCAACCAGCTGCAGAACTACAGCAAATTTTTTACAGTGTAGAGATGGCGATGAGAATACATATTGAAAACCGTGTACTCGATTGACTGTGTGGTTTTTGTCCATGTATTTGTATTATAATTTAGCAGCCAAAGTAACAATGTCAACATGTGTTGTTCATGTTTTTTTCTGTATATAAATATATTTTCCAGCTGATTTTTAGAGCAAGTAACTGGTAATAGCCACCACTTGTTGTTTCAGAAAGCTACTGACCTACCTTTGTACACAATATTATCCTTCAAAAACCAACCTGTCTCAAAATGGATATTTAGCCGGAGCTTTAATTAACTGATTGAGTTCAGGGTGAGATTACAGTCTCGAGTCTCTAAGCAAGTTTAGACTTACTAAACTTGAATACTAGATAGGTGCTCTCACCCCGAAGGGTATCTTCATCATGTTGATGCTGCTTACGGCCAAAGCTCTAAGGACAAGCCTGAAACACAAGGGCTTACCTCTTTCTTTTCTTAAAGCCGTCTTTGGCTCAGGGTAATGCATGGCCTGGTTTCAGCACTAGGACAGTGAGATGCAAAACAATGGCAAGAGCTCTGCAGCAAGGCTGCTTTTGGCTGTGGAAAACAGAGTCTGGAAGAAAAAGGCAGCTTAAAGGCAGCTTAAAATAAAATAAAATAATAAAATAAAATACAGACCTAAGAGACAGCAGCATAAAATACAGAACTGAAGGTCCACGAAGCTAATGAAACGAAATGAAATTAAAAAATAAAATAAAATAAAAAATGGAACTGAAGGCCCATTAAGATGGCAGCATAAAAAAAATAAATAATTAAATTTAATTTAAAATACTAAATAAAATACGGAACTGAGGGCCCATCATGCAAAGATGGCAGCATAAAATAAAATAAAAATTAAAAATAGAAGGTAAAATAATAAAAAATAAATAAAAAAATGCAACTGAAGGGCCAACAAGCTAAGATGGCAGTCTAAAATAAAATTAAAATTAAAAATAGAAGGTAAAATAAAAAAAATAAAAAATGGAACTGAAGGGCCATCAAGCAAAGATGGCAGCCTAAAATAAAATAAAATAAAATAAAATAAAATAAAATAAAATAAAATAAAATAAAATATGGCACCAGAAAAAAAAAAAAACTAAATAGGGAACTGAATTTTAAATGAAATTAAAAATAAAATAACATAAATAAAATAAAAATAAATAAAAAATACAGAACTAAAGGCCCATCAAGCAAAGATGGCAAATTAGAATAAAATAAAATAAAAACAATAAAAAGTATAGAACTTGAGGCCCATCAAGCAAAGATAGCAGCTTAAAATAAAATAAAATAAAATAAAATAAAATACAGAACTGAGAGATAGCAGCATAAAATACGGAACTTAAGGTCTATCAAGCTAATTAAATTAAATCACAAAATCAAATAAAATGAAATAATAAAACAAAATAAAAAATGGAACTGAAGAGCCATCAAGCAAAGATGGCAGCCGAGAAAAAAAAAAAAAAAAAAAATATTGTTACGCCAGGCCAGCAGAGGGAGCCCTTACCCCCACTGACTGTTGCTGCTCCCTCTGCTGCCTCTATGGTTACTTCCTGTTTGTCTACCATAAATACAAGCTCAGGACACACACACTCTGCGAAGTATTGATTTGCATTTGCGGACTTTACCAAGCGTTATTCCTTGCTCCCAGGTTTTCCCAGTCTCCTTGTTGTTTTCCCTAGCCATAGTTCTGTTTTTGTTTTCCCAGTCTTAGTCATAGTTTTCTAGTTTCTTGTTTTCATTTCATTGTTTCATTTGGACTGCCCACCTGGATTTTGACCCACGCTTGTTTATTGGATTACGCTATTGGATTATCTTCGCTGTTCATGTTTGCTGGTGTTTTCGACCCTGTCTGCCTGTCTACGATCATCAAAATAAAGCCTTGCATTTGGATCCTCACTCTTGGTCGTCCCGTTTGTGACAGAATACTTCGCCACACCCGGATCCAGCGGCTTTATCCACCAGCAGTTCACCATGAACCCAGCCACCCAGATTATCCGTCTCCGTCAAGGTGAGCGTCCCATTGAGGAGTACATTTTGGATTTTATTACACTGGCAAAGGCTACTTCAATGGATGAGGTCTGTTTAATAATATTTTTTCGTGGTGGACTTTCCGAGCCATTTGGTTCCCTGATGCCACTACACCAGCCTGGCTGGACCCTCCAGCAATACATTTATTTAGCACTGCAGTTGTTTGGCTCTCCGTTCACTATGGGTGTTTTAGAGGAGCTACAGCACAAGATGTCTGCCAGCTTAAAGCCTCAGCACAAGATGTCTGCTAACTCTGAGCCACAGCACAAGATGTCTGCTAGCCCCGAGCCTCAGCACAAGATGTCTGCTAGCCCAGAACCACAGCACAAGATGTTTGCTAGTCCTGAGCCACAGCACAAGATGTCTGCTAGCCCCGAGCCTCAGCACAAGATGTCTGCTAGCCCAGAACCACAGCACAAGATGTTTGCTAGTCCTGAGCCACAGCACAAGATATCTGCTAACCCCGAGCCTCAGCACAAGATGTTTGCAAGCCCAGAGCCCCTTCACAAGATGGCTGCCATCCCAAGACCCGTTCACAAAATGGCCGCCCATCCAGATCCTGTTCACAAGATGGCTGCTCTTCCAGACCCCGCTCACAAGATGGCTGCCTTTCCTGAGCCTGTTCACAAGATGGCCGCCCTTCCTGATCCTGTTCACAAGATGGTCCCCCTTCCTGATCTTGTTCACAAGATGGCCGCTCTTCCAGACCCTGCTCACAAGATGGCCGCCTTTCCTGAGCCTGTTCACAAGATGGCTGCCACCCCCAAGCCTGTTCACAAGATGGCCGCCATCCCCGAACCTGATCACAAGATGGCTGCTGTTCCTGAGCCAATCCCCAAGATGGCCTCCCTTCCCGAGTCTGTTCACAAGAAGGCCACCGTCCCAAAGCCCGTTCACAAGATGGCTCCCGTTCCTGAGTTCCTGGTCAAGATGGCCGCCACGCCAGAGCCTGCTGCAAAGATGGCCGCCACGCCAGAGCCTGCTGCAAAGATGGCCGCCACGCCAGAGCCCGCTGCAAAGATGGCCGCCACACCAGAGCTACCACCCAAGATGGCCGCCATGCCAGAGCCTGCACCCAAGATGGCCGCCATGCCAGAGCCTGCACCCAAGATGGCCGCCACGCCAGACCCACGTCAAGCCATAATCCTGATGCCAACGCCTGCTAATGCTACGTCAGCCAAGCCAGCGCCTGCTCACGCCACATCAGCCAAGCCAGCGCCTGCTAACACCACATCAGCCGAGCCAGCATCTGCTAACGCCACGTCAACCAAACCATCGCCTGTTAACGCCATGTCTGCTGCTCCGGTACAGTCAAGTCACGACACAGCTCCTGTTCTTGTCAAGTCAAGTCACATCATGGCTGCTGTCTCTGCAAGGTCAAGTCAAGTTACAGCTAATGCTCCTGTCAAGTCAAGTCAAGTTACAGCAGTTGTTCCTCCTGAGCCAAGTCAAGCAGCACTTCCTGAGCCAAGTCAAGCAGCACATCCTGAGTCAAGGCAAAACACCCCAACACTTCCAGAAGATAAGCAAGTTACCACAGCGCTTACAGCGTCACATCAAGACACAGCAGTACCACCTGAATCATGTCCAGCCGCCGCTGCCCCAGCAGAGCCAACTCAAGTCACAACCACTCCCTCAAAGCCATGTCAAGTCACAGCTGCTCCTGTCACGCCAAATCAAGTCACAGCTGCTCCTGTCACGCCAAGTCAAGTCACAGCTGCTCCTGTCACGCCAAGTCAAGTCACAGCTGCTCCTGTCACGCCAAGTCAAGTCACAGCTGCTCCTGTCACGCCAAGTCAAGTCACAGCTGCTCCTGTCACGCCAAGTCAAGTCACAGCTGCCCCTGTCACGCCAAGTCAAGTCACAGCTGCTCCTGTTACGCCGAGTCAAGTTACAGTTGTTCCTCTCACGCCAAGCCAAGTCACAGCTGTTCCTGTCATCCCAAGTCAAGTCACTGCTATTCCTGTCACGCCCAATCAAGTCACAGCAGTTCCTTCCAGGCCAGGTCACGTCTCGCCCGAACATCCAGAGCCGGGACATGTTTCGTCTGATCTACCAGAGCCTTCGCTCCCAAGCCACGCAGAGCCTTCACTCCCAAGCCATGCAGAGCCAACGCTCCCAAGCCATGCACAGCCAATGCTCCCAAGCCATGCAGAGCCAACGCTCCCAAGCCTCACGCCCACTGACCCGGAGGGCATTCCTCTGCCAACTGCGCTACCTGCTATGGCAATCGCCATTTTGAGTGTGTGGGCTGTACACTGCGCCCCAGTGCCCTCTTCTGCCCAGGAGTCCGCCCACAAGTTTGCTCTGGAGACCTCATCTACACGCATGTCCGCTGCGCCTATACCTCTTTCGGAGGTGGCGTACATAGCGGAACTTCACGCTCTGCCCGCACCGCCAAGACTTCACGTTCTGCCCGCACCGCCAAGGCCTCACGCTCTGCCTGCACCACCTATGCCCCCTGCTCTGCCAGCTCCGCCAGGGTTCCTTGCTCTGCCTGTTCTGCCAAGATTCCGTGCTCTGTCAAGATTCCGTGCTCTGTCTGCTCCGCCAGGACTCCCTGCTCTGCCTGCGCCGCCAAGGCTTCACACTGTGCCTGCACCGCCTAGGCTCCCTGTCGTCTCTGACACGACCACGAAAGCCATTCCTGAAGTTCTCGTCTGCCTAGTCACGACTAGGGAGGCCACCTTCCCCCATGAACTCTCTACCTCTCTCCTTGCTCTGTCTGCCTCCTCTGTCTCTGCTCTCCCCAGGTCCCAGTCCATGATGCGGCCTCCTGTTCCGCCCTGGAGGGCTCCTGCGCCTCCTGTTCCGCCCTGGAGGGCTCCTGCGCCTCCGGTTCCGCCCTGGAGGGCTCCTGCGCCTCCTGCTCCGCCCTGGAGGGCGCCTGCGCCTCCTGCTCCGCCCTGGAGGGTTCCTGCGCCTCCTGCTCCGCCCTGGAGGGCGCCTGGGCCTCCTGTTCCGCCCTGGAGGGCTCCTGCGCCTCCTGTTCCGCCCTGGAGGGCTCCTGCGCCTCCTGTTCCGCCCTGGAGGGCTCCTGCGCCTCCTGCTCCGCCCTGGAGGGCCGCTCCGCCTCCTGCTCCGCCCTGGAGGGCTCCTAAACCCCTTGCTCCGCCTTCGGCTCTGCCCTGGAGGGCTTCTACGCCTCCTGCTCTGCCCCGGAGGGTCGCTAAGCCTCCTGCTCCGCCCTGGAGGGCTCCTAAGACTCTTGCTCCACCTCAAAGGACTGCTCTGCCTCCAGCCCTGCCCTGGAGGGCTCCTGAATCTCCTGCCCTGCTCTGGAGGGCCTTTGCCCAACCTGTTCTGCCTCAGTCTCCTGGCCCCCCCACCGCTCCCCTGGACTGTTTCTTCCTGTTGTTTTTTGGAGCGTCTGGAAGCCGCTCCTTGGAGGGGGGCTATGTTACGCCAGGCCAGCAGAGGGAGCCCTTACCCCCACTGACTGTTGCTGCTCCCTCTGCTGCCTCTATGGTTACTTCCTGTTTGTCTACCATAAATACAAGCTCAGGACACACACACTCTGCGAAGTATTGATTTGCATTTGCGGACTTTACCAAGCGTTATTCCTTGCTCCCAGGTTTTCCCAGTCTCCTTGTTGTTTTCCCTAGCCATAGTTCTGTTTTTGTTTTCCCAGTCTTAGTCATAGTTTTCTAGTTTCTTGTTTTCATTTCATTGTTTCATTTGGACTGCCCACCTGGATTTTGACCCACGCTTGTTTATTGGATTACGCTATTGGATTATCTTCGCTGTTCATGTTTGCTGGTGTTTTCGACCCTGTCTGCCTGTCTACGATCATCAAAATAAAGCCTTGCATTTGGATCCTCACTCTTGGTCGTCCCGTTTGTGACAAATATATTATATAATGTATATGTATATACATGTATATAAAAAAATAAAATAAAATAAAATAAAATAAAATAAAATAAAATGCAGAACTGAGAGATATCAGCCTAAAATACAGAATGGAAGGTCTATCAAGCAAATTAAATTAAATAAAAAAAAAATAATAATAATAAAAATTAAATAACATATAATCAAATAAAAAAATGGAACTGAAGGGGTATCAAGCAAAGATGGCAGCATAAAATAAAAAATTAAAATAAAATAAACAGAGCTGAATGGCCATCAAGCAAACATGGCAGCATAAATAAAAAATACTGAACTGAGGGCCCATAAAGCAAAGGTGGCAGCATTAAGTTAAATGAAATTATATAAAAAAAAGGAAATAAAAAAAGGAAAAAAAAAAAGCTTTTTTCCTCCTCCTACCTTCAATGGTGTTTTTTTTCTGCTAAGGATGAAATTTTTGAGCATCTACATGCTTTCCTGAAGCTGTTTACATGCAAATTTTACATGCTAACATCACTGAAAAGAAGAAACCTCAGTGGTGATATACAATTAGAATTCTTTTTTATTATTATTATAGACAACATAGTCATTTCCTGGGCAAATTCAACATAAACATCATATCTTCATAAACATGTTGATAAATGAATATTATCAATGAAGACTATTAAGTTGAGAGCAAATAAATCAACATTTACATTATTATATATATAGATAATAAAAAAGATCTACACTGTAGTTCGGAACACAGACATTCAGCTGAACGTTTCTTCAGAATACACATAATGCACACCATTGACATTAAGTTTCAATACAACTTCTGCAACATGTAGCTCTAGAATAGCTTGGGCAATGCAGTACAGTAAAACTTGGTACATGCTCAACAGCAAATGTAAACCAGTCATACCCCATGTCAGGTGAAAACAGTTAGTAACTTCCTAATAATAAAGTAAATACAGTCAAGCCCGAAATTATTCATACCCCTAGCAACTTCTGACTTAAAGCCACTTTTTGCCACTTTTTGTTCAAATGTAAATAAAAGATGAGTAATAATTTTTTCCACAATGATGCCTCTTGTACATCGTCTTATAATCTTCTGGGAGATCATCTGTGTCATTTCTAATCAAAAAAATAAAAAATAAAAAATAAAAACTTGCTGGTTGAATAAAAGTAACTTTAAGTCAGAATTTGCCAGGGGTATGAATAATTTCGGGCTTGACTGTACCTTTTGTGGTACAGCATTTTTACTTGTAAAGTTTAGATTTACCTTCACATTATTAGACATGCTAATGCACATTTTACAATGTTCTCATTTCTAGTGTGCATGAGTTTGTTTGCATTTAATTCCATGCTTGTTTTATTGACCAACTCTAACCACTAATGTATTTCTTCCCCTACTGATGGATAGTAAAAATAAACACAAATCTGATAAGATTTCGAACAAAAGCACAGATATTTTTGCTTCCCAAAGTGTGCTTTGACTTCCTGTGCTATATAAACATATCAAATTTCTCAATATCGCTGTATAAAGTTTGAAAACCGCAACGTTTCCTCTATCTTCCAGTTCAAACAGTGTGAGAATTAGCTGCCTATGACAATGTGCATTCAGCAGAAAACTGTGGCATCCAGTCAAATGTTTATGTATCTTTTAAAACGGAGCAAGACGAAGACTATAGAGACATGATGGAGGATGAGCCCGACGACAAACACGGACAAAAAAAACGCCACGCACATATTTACAGTTATGTACAAACACTTAACACAATAGATTGT
This sequence comes from Garra rufa, assembly GCF_049309525.1. NCBI lineage: Eukaryota > Metazoa > Chordata > Actinopteri > Cypriniformes > Cyprinidae > Garra > Garra rufa. Next base: position 54,881,126 of record NC_133361.1, read on the forward strand.
GAACATTCCAAGGCAATTAACCTTTAGGCACTAAAAGGTGTACATTATAACACAAATCATTAGAATCGGATCCACCTTTGATTGACACCCAGATTCTACAGCCGAACCATATAATTTCACCGCTTCAGAGCAACCTACAGAAGTAATTTAGACGCCAACATCTGCATAATGGGGTTTCTTGGCTTCAACTGGGAAAAATTATATGATTTTGCTTTCAAATCCCGGCTAGTTGACACGTCTTCCATGAACACAATCAATGGACTAACCAGCACCACTCAACTTATACACATCCATTAACCGTACACTAGTCCTACATTTAGACAAAACATGCTTTTCGGTAAAATAAATCTGCAAAGATATGAAAATATATCAATTCCATACTTAAACGACACAACCTGACCCCTCTCTCATAAGGAAGGCTGTAGATTCGCCAGCAGTTTGTGTGGAGTTTGTGAAAATTGCATTTCCACTGCATTCCTTGTTGCAAAACATTTTTTTTAATACAATACAGATTTAACAATATAACTACTAACCTTTTTTTCACACCTTCGTAACTTTGATGCTGGTTATTTCTGCTAAGGATTAATCATTTTTGAGGTTTTTGAACACCTGTATGGCATCCTGAAGCTGTCCGACTCATGCTTTCGTCCAGGCAACTATAATTACAGTCGAAGTCAATCTTTGCAGAATCTGCAAAATGTTAATTATTTGAACGAAATGAGAGGGAACATGCAAAATGCATGTTATTTTTTTTTTACTTAGTACTGATCTGAATAAGATATTTAACATAACTTCCATTTACACTTAGTCCACATGAGAAAATCATTGGTTTTTCAGCATTTTTGCGTATTTGAACCCTTTCCAATAATGACTGTATGATTCTGAGCTCCATCTTTTCACACTGAGGACAACTGAGGGACTCATATGCAACTATTACAGAAAGATCAAACGCTCTCTGATGCTCCAGAAGGAAACGCAATGAACAGAATGGAGATGTGTACATTTTTCTTATTTTGCCTAAATATCTTCTTTTTTCAATTAGTACTGCCTTTGAGAGGCTACAGAAGATACTCACATAAAGCTAAAATAAGTTAATAAGTTAAATTTAATTGCATTGTGTTTCAACCTTCTGTAATAGTTGCATACGGTTGGAAAGGGGGTGAAAACTTTTTGAATTTGAAGATCAGGGTAAATTTGACTTATTCTGCCTTCTGAGAAACATGTAAGTATCTTGTGTAGTGTCTAAAGTGCAGTACTAAATGAAAAAAATATAATATTTTGGCAATATAAGAAAAATGTAGCCTACACATCCTCATTTTGTTCAAAAGTTTTCACCCTCTGGCTATAATGCATTGTGTTTCCATCTGAGGCATCAGTGAGCATTTGAACTTTCTGTAACAGTTTCATATGAGTCCCTCAGTTGTCCTCAGTGTGAAAAGATGGATCTCAAAATCATACAGTCATTGTTGGAAAGGGTTCAAATACACAAAAATGCTGAAAAAAAAACAAACAAAAAAAAAAACAGAATTTGTGGGACCTAAAAGATTTTTCCTGAAGAACAGCAGGCAGTTTAACTGTTCAGGACAAACAAGGGACTCATGAACAACTATCACTGAACAAAAACAAAAAACTGCTGTGGATCATTCAGGTAACAACACAGTATTAAGAATCAAGCGTATGTAAACTTTTGAACAGGGTCATTTTTTTATAAATTCAACTATTATATGTAAATTTCTTTTATGTGAAATATCTTACTCAGGTCCGTACTAAATATAAAATAACATGCATTCTGTATGATCCTTCTTATTTTGCTAAAATTTACAGATTCTGCATGGTGTATGTAAACTTTTGACTTCAACTGTATCTGCAAACTAGCTGTGTGCGTACACTATTTCAACACCAAAAAGATAAAAATAACTGATTGGATGAAATTTGTTTAACAGGCATCCACTGCGGCAATAAACAAAGTGGTGTTTTACTGTACAGTGTTTGTTTAGATCTATATCAATGGTGCCTTGACTACTTTGAATCATGATGATGTATAATAGACATACCGGGAAGTCTTAAGTAGCATCTTAAAGGACATGCAGGATTATATGGATGGCTACTCAGTATTATAATGCTGTGTCTGCTGTGCTGCTGTCCTTTTCTCGCCACTTACTCCACGTGATATTGAGAAACTCTTCTATAAAGCTTCGAGTTTGTAATTATCTGATACTTTCAGTGGAAATCCACAAAACAAGCAGTGAATTCGAGGGGTGTGATACCTGTATGGCTTTGGCTGAGAGGTTGAAGTACTCAGGTAGACAGGCATGCAGGTAGATTCATATAGTATAATGTGTGTGTGTGTGTGTGTGTGTGTGTGTGTGTGTGTTTTGTCTAGATGTCCATGTCCACAGGTCTCATATCCCCCGTCTTGTGTTCCTTAACCCAGAGCTCTCTGTCTTTGGCAGGATCCACACTCTGCAGGAGCTGGTCCACTGGCTCCATCGTCTAAAAAAGGAGAGAAATCAGAAAATGTCAAAGATTTTTGTAACCACATGCACTGCTAAAATTTACACTAAGCTCCAAAAAGTTTGGGGTCAGTAAGATTTTTTTTCTTTTGAAAGCAAGGATGCATTAAATCAATCTGAAGTGACAGTAATGACATTTATAATATTACAAAGATTTCTATTTCAAATAAATGCTGTTCTTTTGAACTTTCTATTCAAACTTTGTTGAACATTTGATAATAAGAGCCTTGAGCAGAAAATCAGCATATTAGAATGATTTCGGAAGGGTCATGTGACACTTAAGACACGAGTAACGATGCTGTAAATTCAGTTTTTTCATTACAAGTATAAATTACATTTTGTAATATATTCATAAAAACAGCTATTTTAAATTATAATAATATTTTTACAATATTACTGTTTTTATTGTATTTTTGGTCAAATAAATAATAAAAGACATCTTTCAAAAACATGTAAAAAATCTTACAGACCCCAAACTTTTAAACGGTAGTGTATGTGGTCATATGGCCATTTTAAAATTTTATATTATTTAATAATATGGGTCATTCTCAGCAACAGGTGATATTTTTTTGCAAGACTTATGCAAGATTTAGATATTTATAATAGTATATTTTGGCAGCATCACTCTAGTGTGATGATGTTACATTTTACATTTATTTGATTAAAAATACAGAAAAAAACAGTCATATTTTGAAATATTATTGCATTTTAAAATAGAATTTATTCTTGTGATGCAAAGCTGAATTTTCAGCATCATTATCATTACACCAGTCTTCAGAAATCATTACAATATGCTTACTTATTACCAATGTTGGAAACAGTTGTGCTGTTAAATATATTTTTTGGAACCTGTGACACTTTTTTCAGGATTCTTTGATGAACATTAAATAAAATGTTTCTTTCTTGATTTGTTTGAAATCAATTATGCTTTTATTCAGCAAGGATGTGTTAAATTGACTTTGATTGTTAGAAAAGATTTCTATTTTGAATAAATGCTGGTTGTTTTTTTTTTTTTTTTTTTTTTTTTTTTTTTTTTTTTACATTTTATTTATCAAAGAATCCTGAAAAAAGTATCACAGGTTCCAAAAAAAAAAAAAATTAAGAAGCTCAACTGTTTCCAGCACTGGTAATAAATCAGCATATCTGAATGATTTCTGAAGAATCATGTGACATCGCAGACTGGAATAATGATGATCTTAGCTTGTAAAATACAAACAAAACAAACAAACAAAAAGTAATAAAACCACATAGTTTCTCAGTCTTCAAATGTGCCACTGTTTTGAGAGTTTTATGTCTACTTTGGCTGCTTCATCAAGTGTCACAGGAAACATGTCCATTAAGGCTGAGATTATGTTTGAGATCCATCTGTTAAACACACTCAGACTGATGGTGAGTGTTACTCTGTGAAGTTGTGAGCGTTGGCAGCTAGTCTCCTGTGAAGACTGCAGCTTTCACTAGCACACCCCAAGGGCTCTGGAGCAGGTGTTTACACTCTGTTTGCCCTGAAACACGAGCTGTGTGGATTTTCTAAAGTGTCTTTTAACTTCTGAGTCAGCAAATCATTATGCAATCCAAATCTATGGTTATATATATATATATATATATATATATATATATATATATATATATATACACAGTGGGTACGGAAAGTATTCAGGCCCCCTTAAATGTTTCACTCTTTGTTATATTGCAGCCATTTGCTGATATCATTTAAATTCATTAAGTTTTTTCCTCATTAATGTACATAACACAGCACCCCATATTGATAGAAAAACACAGAATTGTTGACATTTTTGCAGATTTATTAAAAAAGAAAAACTGAAATATCACATGGTCCTAAGTCTTCAGACCCTTTGCTCAGTATTTAGTAGAAGCACCCTTTTGATCTAATACAGCCATGAGTCTTTTTGGGAAAGATGCAACAAGTTTTCCACACCTAGATTTGGGGATCCTCTGCAATTCCTCCTTGCAGATCCTCTCCAGTTCTGTCAGGTTGGATGGTAAACGTTGGTGGACAGCCATTTTTAGGTCTCTCCAGAGATGCTCAATTGGGTTTAAGTCAGGGCTCTGGCTGGGCCATTCAAGAACAGACACGGAGTTGTTGTGAAGCCACTCCTTCGTTCTTTTAGCTGTGTGCTCAGGGTCATTGTCTTGTTGGAAGGTAAACCTTCGGCCCAGTCTGAGGTCCTGAGCACTCTGGAGAAGGTTTTCATCCAGGATATCCCTGTACTTGGCCGCATTCATCTTTCCCTTGATTGCAACCAGTCGTCCTGTCCCTGCAGCTGAAAAACACCCCCACAGCATGATGCTGCCACCACCATGCTTCACTGTTGGGACTGTATTGGACAGGTGATGAGCAGCGCCTGGTTTTCTCCACACATACCGTTTAGAATTAAGGCCAAAAAGTTCTATAGAGTTCTAGAGAATCTTATTTCTCACCATCTTGGAGTCCTTCAGGTGTTTTTTAGCAACTCCATGCGGGCTTTCATGTGTCTTGCACTGAGGAGAGGCTTCCGTCGGGCCACTCTGCCATAAAGCCCCGACTGGTGGAGGGCTGCAGTGATGGTTGACTTTCTACAACTTTCTCCCATCTCCCGACTGCATCTCTGGAGCTCAGCCACAGTGATCTTTGGGTTCTTCTTTACCTCTCTCACCAAGGCTCTTCTCCCCCGATAGCTCAGTTTTGTCACAGCAAAGGGTCTGAATACTTAGGACTATGTGATATTTCAGTTTTTCTTTTTTAATAAATCTGAAAAATGTCAACAATTCTGTGTTTTTCTGTCAATATGGGGTGCTGTGTGTACATTAATGAGGAAAAAAAATGAACTTAAATGATTTCAGCAAATGGGTGCAGTTTGAATACTTTCCGTACCCACTATATATACAGTGAATCAGGGTAATTAGGAAGCTTTAGAACAGCTTGGACTATTTGGAATGGTATAGAACTTTGGATTTTCCCATAGACTGTGACAGTTCGCAAAGGGTATGAATAATTTTGGACATGCCACTTTTTGTTCAAATGTAAATAAAAGCTGAGAAATATTTTTTTTCACAATGATTCCTCTTGTACATCGTCTTATTATCTTTTGGGAGAAGCCTGTGTCATTTCCAGTCAAAAAAAAAAAAAAACTTTCTGGTTAAATAAAAGTAACTTTAAGTCAGAATTTGCCAGGGTATGAATAATTTCGGGCTTGACTGTATATATTTCAGTCTGGTTTGTATTTTAAATATAACAGAAACTCACTTTAAACAAAAAATATATCCTCTCCAAACTGTCTACATCTACATTCATTTAAATATTTGAAAAATGCATTTACCCAGAAAAGTTAATTTAATTTTCAACAAATTCTTAATTTCTAAGTGAACTAAGTCACTGAGCACAACGTCTGAGAAAAGTAAAATATTTCTGAGAAGAGCTTGTGCAGCATTTATTTTCACTGAGAACGGAGCACATGATAAAGCTCATGTAATGAGATTCCCAGATCATATGAAAGATCATTTCAAAACAGCTTTAATGAAATTCTAATGCAGTACAGATAGCTGCAGATGATATCTGAATATAACGATAGATTGGATTATGAAACTGCTCAGCTGGGTGTTTTTTCCAGAGGAACACACAGCTGTTACTCACACTTTGGTTGAACATGTCCGTCTCATGCCGCAGTGTGGTGTACTGACGCAGAAGCTGCTGTATCGTCTCTACCCGCTCCACCTCCAACCTCTCCAACTCCTTCAGAGTGCAAAAACACAGAATCACAGATCTAGGATCAGTCTGCATATTACTATTAGCTGATGACTCTGACAAAAAATTACATTAATTTTCTTAAAGGTGAAATTCATTATTCATTATTTCAGTAAGATTTTCAATAAGATTCTCTTCTGCTCACCAAAGCCTTCAGATATTTGATCCAAAACACAGCAAATGCCGTTGTGAAATATTTTTACTATTTAAAATCACTGCTCTCTGTTTGAATATATTTTAAAATGTAATTTATTCCTGTTATTAAAGCTTAATTTTCAGCATCATTACTCCAGTCTTCAGTGTCACACGATCCTTCAGAAATCATTCTAATATGCTGATTTGCTGCTCAAGAAACATTTATTATTATTATTATTATTATTATTATTACATTATTATTACATTACTATTACATTATATTTACAGAAATTAATACTTTTATTTAGCAAAAATGGTTTAAATTTATCAAAGTGTTGATGAAGACATTTATAATGTTACAAAAGATTTCTATTTCAGATAAATGCTGTTCTTCTGAACTTTCTGTTCATCAAAGAAACCTGAAAAAATATTTACTCCGCTGTTTTAAACAATAATAATAAAAAATGTTTTTTTGAGCAGCAAATCAGAATATTACTGTCATTTCTGATGAATCATGTGGCACTGAAGACTGTAGTAATGATGCTAAAAATTCAGCTTTGAAATCAGGAATAAATTACATTTTAAAATATGTTCAAATAGAGAGCAGCTATTTTAAATAGCATTTTTTTTTTTTAAATGTACTGTTTTTTCAGTATTTTGGATCAAATAAATGCAGGCTTGTAAGCAGAAGAGACTTCTTTAAAACATTAAAAATATTACTGTTCAAAAACTTTTGACTGGTTGTAACGATTTCTCTATATTTACATTTTTACTACAAATCTGAATATTTTCAGAAAAAAAGTAAAAAAACAACAACAACAGATTCTATAAAGAAAATAAAGTAAAGAAATACAAAGCTTGGAATTATAGTTATATTATATTTATTAAACATTAGTTTGTTTTTCCTCATATTGCTATTGCTGCCATTTTGTAAAAGCAATAAGCAACTCAAATTTGTGCATTATAGGTTTTAACACGATTTAAATATAAATGATAAAATTCATAATAAAGGGGCTCTTACTGATAATATATTTAGCAAAATTAAAATGAGCCTCATAAAGAAGAATCATTAAGAGTATTCAGAAACCACTGCATAATAAATATGCATAAAGTATTATCTTCCACAAGGACAAAAGAGATAATAATAATTGGTAATAAAATAATAGGAATAATTACCAGGCTTGTGGTGACCATCTCCTCAAACCACTTGGACTGAGCCTGATTGTAAAGATCCACACAACGCATCAGATCGTCACCTATTCAGATAAAACAGAGACAGTTATTACAATCATACATGCAGTTACAAAAATATTGATTTCCTAAATCAAGTCAATTAATAGCGAAACAAGACTGCTTATCCTATCCTTGTTTTAAAGATGGATATTTTTTTACTGGCAAACCAGTTAAAGATACTGATTTGATTTTTTATTAATTAAATATTGTCTTATTGTGTCTGCGCTTGACTTTACCAGCAGGGGTCAGTCTTAAATCATTTATACTATTTGTATTCCCTTCTGTAACACAATAATCACAGGTATCATTTAAACTCAAGCTGTTTACCAGGAAAAGCTGTTCCCAAACACAGCTACTAGGCTTAACAATTACATGCATAATTAAAGGTAAACAGGGGCAAAAGGAGGCAGACGTGTGAGAGAAAGAATATCGACATCTTGGAAGAAAAAAGAGAACAGATCGCTCCATCTATATGTAAATGAGCTCCAGGGTTTAAAGACATTTGCATTAGTGATTTTAGCTGCCGTGATTATTGAAGGAAAACGGTGTTTGAGCCGTGCTTAATGTTTGGCCATTGATTTATAGCGGGAACTGCGACTTGCTCAGTGCGTGGGAATTTGAGAAAGAGAGAGACGCAGATAACATCATACGGGGTTTTTCTACTGAGCTCAGCTGCAGAGGAAAACACTGTAAAGCTCTTGGCGGCGGCACAATTAAAAACAATCTCCTGCAGTCAAGCACTGGAAAAGATCTCAGCAAACAAAGAAAATCAAAGCTGACTGAATCTAAAACACCATTTGACACTGATATCTTACAGCACAATTATCACATGGCTTACTGTAACATGAGTGATTCTAATCAATAACAAATGAGCTCAATAATATCAACTAGATTTTTACATTGCCTTTTGTGCTAGAGTGTCGTGGCTGGCTGCCAGCCAGTGTGTTGCTTTGCATAGGCTATGCATTGCTGGGTGGTTAATGGGATGTTGCTTACTGGTGGGAATAAAGAAATGGCTCTATAATATTCTGGTCTTTTGCAGGCTCCTCATAAGGTTTTGCAGACTCATAAGTATAATCTTTCCATTGTGAGAACAACCCTTTCTAAAATCCAAAGGCAATTATACTTTTTCATGTATAAAGCCCCATGTTTACAGTTTGAGATAATAAACAATTCGGACCAATTCAAAAAGAGAGAAAGAAATGGAGAAAGGAAGATAGAAAGAAATGAATAAAGAAAGACAGAAACAAAGAGAAAGAGAGAAAGAAATAAGGAGAGGGAGAAGAAAGTAAGAAAGAAAGAGTGAGAAAGAAGGAAGGGGAGGATAAAAGGGAAAAAGAAAGGGAGAATAAAGAAAGAAAGAAAGAAAGAAAGACAGAAAAACAGAAAGAAAGAAAGAAAGAAAGAAAGAAAGAAAGAAAGAAAGAAAAAGAAAGAAAGGGAGGAAAAAAGGGGAAAAGAAAGGGAGAAAGGAAGGGAGAAAGAAGTGAAGAACAAAAAGAGAAAGAAAGAGGAAGAAAAGAGAAAAGGGGAGGAAAAGGGAGAATGAAATGAAAGAAAGAAAAAAGAAAAAGAAAGAAAGAAAGAAAGAAAGAAAGGGAAATGGGAGAAAGGAGGAAAAAGAGGGGAAAAGAGAAAGAAATGGAGAAAGGAAGGGAGAAAGAAATAAATAAAGAAAGGGAGAAAAAGAAAGGAAGAAAGAAAGAAAGAGAAAGAAATAAGGAGAGGGAGAAGGGAGAATAAATAAAGAAAGAAAGAAACAGAGAAAGAAACAGAGAAACAAAGAGGAAGGAAAGGGAGGAAAAAAGGGGAAAAGAAAGGGAGAAAGGAAGGGAGAAAGAAATGAAGAAAAAAGAAAGAGGGAGAAAGGAGGAAAGGGGAGGAAAAAGGGAGAAAGAAATGGAGAAGAAAGAAAGAAAGAAAAGGGGAGAATTAAAAGGAGAAATTAAAGGAGAAAGAAAGAAAGAAAGAAAGAAAGAAAGAAAGAAAGAAAGAAAGAAAGAAAGAAAGAAAGAAAGGGTGAAAGGAGGAAAGGGAGGGGAAAAGGGAGAAAGGTAAAAGGAAGGGAGAAAGAAATAAACAAAAGAAAGAAAGAAAGAAAAAGAAAGAAAGAAAGAAAGAAAGAAAGAAAGAAAGGGTGAAAGGAGGAAAGGGAGGGGAAAAGGGAGAAAGGTAAAAGGAAGGGAGAAATAAATAAACAAAAGAAAGAAAGAAAGAAAGAAAGAAAGAAAGAAAGAAAGAAAGGGTGAAAGGAGGAAAGGGAGGGGAAAAGGAAGAAAGGTAAAAGGAAGGGAGAAAGAAATAAACAAAAGAAAGAAAGAAAGAAAAAGAAAGAAAGAAAGAAAGAAAAAGAAAGAAAGAAAGGGTGAAAGGAGGAAAGGGAGGGGAAAAGGGAGAAAGGTAAAAGGAAGGGAGAAATAAATAAACAAAAGAAAGAAAGAAAGAAAGAAAGAAAGGGTGAAAAGAGGAAAGGGAGGGGAAAAGGGAGAAAGGTAAAAGGAAGGGAGAAAGAAATAAAAGAAAGAAAGAAAGAAAGAAAGAAAGAAAGAAAGGATGAAAGGATGAAAAGAGGAAAGGGAGGGGAAAAGGGAGAAAGGTAAAAGGAAGGGAGAAAGAAATAAAAGAAAGAAAGAAAGAAAGAAAGAAAGAAAGAAAGAAAGAAAGAAAGAAAGAAAGAAAGAAAGAAAGAAAGAAAGAAAGGTTTGGGAATCCCTGCTATATACCATGGTATTTACATAGTATTCCAAGGTACTTAGAGCTTGTAATAACTCTAAAACAATGAAAACACCAGGTACAAGCCTCTCAAATACAGTACAAAACATGTTAATATCAAGGCACTTCCAGCTACTTTGAAGTGAGTGCATTGTTATGCATATCACATTAATGATGTTGTTTCAAAAATTGAATAGTGAAGCAGGAAGTTCTCTCACAGTGCTGGTATAGTCTAAAGTACTCAGTGTTGTGGCTGTGTGTGAGTCAGTCATGGTCATTTGGTCCTCTGTGCTGATGGAGTCAGTCTATAAGCGCTGAATAAGACACCATTAGGCTCCTCAATAATGCACCAGTCATTCAGGCCAACAGGTTGAAGGTGAAGTGAATTCTCCGTGACGCGTCCTGCCGTGCGAACCTCAGAGTTGCCAGGTCTTCCTGCATCAGGGATGTGTGAGTGTCCAGCTCAGGACAAATCCGGCATTGATGGTAGGCGTTCAGAGCAATAAGAGGCTTGGCATGCTGATCGTCAGCTCCCACGAGGCCCATTTTCCCACTGCAAAAATAGATCATTACTCCATGCCTTTCCCAACTCCGTCTGGAATCAATACAGCCTGGCTCCTCTTAAACACAGACTCCTGGGACTGAGCCAAAGTCCTCTTCCATCCCCTGCACTGTTCTCTCCCATCCTGTTTGTCATGCCTCTCTCCCCTCACTCCAAAACACAGTCTCATCTCCACAGTCTCCGCATGCTACAACAAAAGATTTCACCTCAAAGAAAGCTCCTTACTCAACACAAAAAGGACTGACGCCAGATTACGGAGGGTTCGTTTCATTTGCAACCCATCCTGGGTGGAAGAGAATGACTGGAAGTTTTTAAAGCGAGAGACTATTGAGGAAGTCAATCCTGTTGAGCAGTGGAGCAGCCAGGAGTTTGTCTGCCAGTGCAGTCTGTTACAGTGTTATGACAGCTGGCAAACTAGCTGTGACTTGAGGATTTTGATAGTTGGAGTATAATTGCGCACAGCCAGAGCTTTTTAATGAACTTCTTAACCTCATGAAGCCTTTTGTGTCGCATTTGACACGCATATTTCTAAGGTCTCTCTTTAAATAAGAATAAGAAACTAATTACAAGCAATAAGACACAAATACAAAAAAATAATAATAATACGAAATGCTACATGCAGTTAAGGTCAAAAGTTTTGATACACCTTGCAGAATCTGCAATATGTTAATTATTTTAACATGCAAAATGCATGTTATTTTTAATTTAGTACTGACCCGAATAAGATATTTCACATAGAATATGTTTGCATATAGTCCACAAGTGAAAATAATAGTTGAATTTATAAAAATGACTCTGTTCAAGAGTTTACATATGTTTGATTCTTAATACTGTGTTGTTACCTGAATGATCCACAGCTGTTGTTGTTTTTTTTTTTAGTAATAGTTGTTCATGAGTCTCTAGTTTGTCCTGAAACAGTTAAACTGCCTGGTGTTCTTCAGAAAAATCCTTCAGGTCCCACAATTTTTTAGGTTACAGCATTTTTGAGTATTTGAACCCTTTCAAACAATGACTGTATTATTTTGAGATCCATCTTTTTACACTGAGGACAACTGAGGGACTCCTATGTAACTCTTACAGAAGGTTTCCAGAAGTACATTTTTGATGTGAAGATTGGAGTAAATTAATCTGATTTTGTCTTCTGTAGCTTCTAAAGGGCAGTACTAAATAAAAAAATATATATATTTAGGCAAAATAAGAAAAATGCACACATTCTCATTCTGTTCAAAAGTTTACACCCCTGGCTCTTAATGCTGAAAAGCGTTCAAATACACAAAAAGTATGAAAAACCAAAGAATTTATGGGACCTGAGCGATTTTTCTGAAGATCAGCAGGCAGTTTAACTGTTCAGGACAAGCAAGGGACTCATGAACAACTATCACTAAACAAAAAAACACAGCTGTGGATCAGGTAACATAGTATTAAGAATCAAGTGTATGTAAACTTTTGAACGAGGTCATTTTTATCAATTCAACTATTATTATCTCTTTTGGACTAAATGTAAATTAAATGTCTTTTATTCTTATTTCGGTAAAATAATTAACATTTTGCAGATTATGCAAGGTGTATATAAACTTTTGACCTCAACTGTACATTGTATTAAGTAATCAAATGTGTAAAACAATGCATATTCTTAACTGTGCAAATTAATTAAATATTTCTTCTTATTAAATAAATTCAATGCACGCAGACTGAAGTAGTTTAAGTCTTTTGTTCTTTACAAAATTGATTCAGTCAAGAGCAGCATTTTCTGTCTTTTGTTGTTTGATTAACATGAATATCACACAGCAGGAATATTTGACTGCTGTCACTTTAAAAGCTACTCAGATCCAATATACTGTTACACGTGTTTTCTTTCTCAGCTGTTTGCTTTTATTTAAGACATAAATTACTGTGTTTATGAGAAATCTTTCAAAGACGGGCATTTTGACCAGTGGTGGATGAAGTACACAAATCAAGTACTTGAGTAAAAGTATAGATACACTTAATACAATATTACTCCAGTAAAAGTAAAAGTACTAATTTTTCAGTTTTACTCGAGTGAAAGTACAAAAGTACAAAAAATTTTGTGTACTTAAGTAAAAAAGTACTGAACTATTTTCACAATTTTATATAGGCTACTTAATTTAATTTCATATTAGCATATATTTTTTTATAATCCTACTGTTAAAAAAGCCTTGGATTTTCCAAAAATAATCACTAGCCTATATGGAGTCAAGATATATGTTTATTATTGATATGGACTACATTGATGAGAGTGATGTAGTAATGTTCACTGTGAAGCTTACACTGTCGATATACCTGAGAGAAAACTGATTTTCTGAGAAATCTCATTTTCATCAGTAAGAAAAAAGTGTTTTAAAGCTTGTTGTTTTGCAGAACGTCACAGTTATAAATGATATGAGAATAAGGCCTGAAGTTAGGAAGAACATTTTAAGGAAAATGTAATTATATTTTCATAATATTTTTCTTATTTCTCAAACATTGTCTGTGGTGTAAAACACTCCTGGCCAAATATTTACTTATTTTCAGTATGGTTATGAATAAACACGTATATCTGTCTACTAGGCTAGTTGATCCAAACAATGTAAAAAAATTCCGTCGTCGGCATCCGTTCGTCTCTGGAGACAATGGTATAGCTTCATTTGAGTCTACCTGCACCGCCGAGAATGGCTGAGCAGTCCGACTCGGGAGTGGCAGTCCCTGCCGCACTTTCTACAGGTGAAGGCGGATGCATTTTCGTTTCGCTCAGCCTCTGCACACGATGTACCCTGCCTGACTGCGAGCCTCCAGGCTGGTCGGTCGTCTGCTTGACTTTCCTATGAGTTGTGGTTGATGGAAAACTGCTTCATGTCCTTCTTGCAGATGTCTTTGAATCGAAGTTTCGGGAGCCCTGTATTCCTTTGGCCCTCAACCAGCTCGCCGTAGAGGAGGTCTTTGGGAATGCGGTCTGCGTCCATGTAGTAAATGTACAGCGTACAGCGTCATGTAGTTCAGTAAAAAGTACGATCTTATGCTTTGGAATGTAGTGAAGTGAAAGTAAAAGTTACTCAAAATAAAACTACTCCAGTAAAGTACAGATACTTGAAAAATTTACTTAAGTACAGTAACGAAGTACAACTACTTCATACACATTCATTGACACATACAAGTGTGTGTATTTAACCGTTCAAGGCCTATAAAGTGGCAAAACTAACTACCGCGCTATATCAGCACCATCTTCACATGTGTGCGCCTCTATGACAGTGCTTCTCTCAGACAGTGCACGCATATAGTAAAATGAGTTCTCTTTTGCTGCAGATACTGCTTCATGACCTAAAATAACTTGTTTTTAAACAGCAATGTTTAAAAATGAGTGTAAAAAATAGGTATTTGTGACCACATGGCACAGCAACATCACAAGACCGTGTAATTTTTGTGCGTGTTATTTCTTCCTTGTGTATGAGCTCCACATTCTTTTGCATTATACTATATGAGCCATAAAAGCCTGATCTATCATCTATCAAATATGTTACAAACCATAAAACACAAACTATGGGTGGTTAATAAAAGAGCGAAAATAATGAACTGTCAAAACTTACTCATGTAATTTCAAAGCCATATGACTTCGGTAGAACACAAAAAAAGATGTTTAGCAGAATGACCAAGCTGCTCTTTTCCATTAAGTAAAAAACATTTTGCAACTACAGGTTGTTAGGCACCAAATGTACTATATTTCAAGTCTTCTGTAGGTATACAATAGTTTGTTTGAGGACCAGACTTAAATGTAAGTAATCATTCCTTGAAACCTTTCCCATCTCCTGTAGTTCTTAAATATGTTCCTTTAAAGAAAAAAACGTGTATTACAACGTGTATGGCTTAATGTAATGTAAATGATGTCTCTTATTGAAATATGCAGCAGAAAACCCATTAAAGACTTCAAAAATCTGCATCGTTTTATACATATTTTGGACAATAGGGTGGCGCAATTATTTCAATGACATGAAACGGCTGCACTCAGTGAGCTACTGCTGCTACCTGTTGCTACTTTTACCGCAGCACAACTTGGAAAATGAAATACTGACACAATGCCATGTTGTGTGGCTTTTGGTGATAATTTTCAGGCGAAGGGCAATAAGAGACATGATGTAAATCTTAACTGCTTTTCCTAGCAATAAGAAGAGGAGAAAGAATGGGAAGATAGCTGTGGACGAATACAACTTATTAAAGACTTGCGTCTTTGTTCTCTTCACTTGTTCTCTAGCCCTGATGCCTTTGAGGCTTTTAGTAGCAACAGAAAAACTGAAAGAAAATAGCAACAGGTAGCGCCAGTGCAACCATTTCACGTCATAATGGTGCCCCCCATAGTCTAAAATATGTAAAAAACGTAAAAAAAAAAACAAAAACATTTTTTATTGGTTTTCTATTACATATTTCAGTACAAGACATAATTTACATTATATTAAGCCATACATGTCATATAACCCAGGGTTCCCTTTAATAAATTATCATATTCTTGGACTATAGAGCCAAAATATCACCCCTGCAAACGTGAACTAGCATTGTTAGTTCCAAAATTCCATGGGTTATTAACAACTGGGATCAAAGGAAAGTGTCTTCAGGTTTATTGTGTGTAGTAAGACCATATTAGCTCAGGCTTAATGAACTGCTTTTGTACTGATGCTCTGACCTGCTTGTGTGGATTTCCGCCGGGCTTTCTTAATATCCTCCTCTGTTTTGTTGCTCAATTTGATCTCAAGCTGCTGTGTTTTCACTTCGAGATCCTTCTGTCTGTCTGCTAGAGCCTTCCGTGCCTGCAAAAGACAACACCAATAAGCAATGTAAAGACTTTAGCTTAAATATATAGGGTACAAAATATCCATAACAATTTTTTAGGTGTCTAACCCTTAAAAAATATGTTGATCATCAAACCAAAACCTGAGAGACTTTCTTTTCATTTTCTATGGTATACGCAATATTTTCAATCTGGAGCTATTACTGTTGTTATTAGATGTTCCCACTCTGCTGCAAATGATCACATGTATTCACCTTTTTCT
The DNA here is from genome assembly GCF_049309525.1 of Garra rufa. NCBI lineage: Eukaryota > Metazoa > Chordata > Actinopteri > Cypriniformes > Cyprinidae > Garra > Garra rufa. Next base: position 54,897,059 of record NC_133361.1, read on the forward strand.
TCAAAGTAAGCATATGGGTGAGACTTCCAGTTCATTATCCACTATTGGATCATTCCTCGACAACTCAACTGGAGGTCCCTCGCTCAAATTTTTGATTTTGCTAATACTATTTTCAGAAGAAAGATAAACATGTATAGTGATGAAAGGCAAAACATTAAATGTCATGGATGAGTATTTACTGAGTAGTCCATTAATCTTTGTTGCATTATGTGCCAAACCATTCAAAAATGGGGAAACACCACTTTTCAAGTTTTGTCTCCAAGGTTTGCATGCCTGTAACTGATGAAGTATTAAAGATACCTTAATGCCCTTTTAGATATTGGGTCTTTACCAACTTTCCTTTTGGCATTTTCACTTTTAAGGCCCAATATGGTTTGGTTCCAGAGATATTGGAATTTCAATATGGCTCCAGAAGTAAATTGTTCAAATGGACATTTTCAGTGGTCAGAAACCAAATACTGTATGGGTCAGTTTGCAAAAATATATTTCTTTTAAAGAGGAATGTCTAAAAAACAAATAATGTTGAAACTAGAGATGTATCTTGTTTCCTTCCATGCATTGAACATACCGGAGTGCCATAAAAATTCTTTTTTCAAAGTTCGCCTGCCTACAACTGAAGTATTAAAAATATCACAGTATGATTTTAGATTCTAGTTCTTAATAAACGTTTCTTATGAAATCTTGATTTTCAATGCCCTACATTGTTCAGTCCCAGTTAATGTGCCTCAACTTTACCATTTCATTGCACTTTCAGCATTCAGACAGGTATGTTCTATGCAAATCTTTTGATAGAGAGAAACAAGATACAATTCTAATTTCAACATTATTTCTTCTTCAGACACTGTTCTTTAAAAGAAAATTAGTATTAGCTATATACAAAGTGACCAACATTTGGTTTTAAACCACTGAAAATGGATAATATTTAACAATATGGACAAGGAGCCTCATTGAGATCCCTAAACCTGAACGATATAGGGCCTAGAAAATTACGATTCCAAAAGAAAGGTTTATTTTAGGGCTGGGAAACGATTAATCGCGATTAATCGCATCCAAAATAAAAGTTTATGATTGCATACTGTATGTGTGTGTACTGTGTGTATATATAATGTATGTATAAATACACACACAAACATGTATATTAAAGAAAACTGAAAATAAAAATTAAATTAAAATAAATAAAATATTTATAATTCTATATATAATCTAAATTAAATACAAATATAACTATCCACACATATAAGTATTTTTAAAGGCTATACATGTATGTGTGTGTATTTATATATACATAATAAATATACACAGTAAACACACATTTAGTATGTTAACATAAACTTTTATTTTGGATGCGATTAATCGCGATTAATCGTGTCCCAGCCCTAGTTTATTTACAACTAGAATCTAAAACCATATTGCAATATCTTTAATATTTTTTGAGTTATAGGCATGCAAACTTGGGCAAAAGACTATTTATAGCACACAGACAAGTATGTTCAATGCAGTTGTCTTGACAGACTTCTCTAGCTTCAACATTATTTGTTCTTCAGACATTCCTCTTTAAAAGAAAAGAAGTATATTTTTGCTAACTGACCCACATTTGGTTTTTGATCACTGAAAATGTGTACATTTTAATGATATAGTACTGAAGCCATATTAAAAGTCCCATTTTTCTGGAACCGAACCATATAGGGCCAGAAGAAAAGTTTGTAAAGACCCAATATCAAAAAGCGTATTAAGATATATTTAATACTATTTCAGTTACAGGCATGCAAACTTTGGAGACAAAACCTTAAAAAAGTGCTGTTTCCCCATTTTTGAATGGTTACCATTGGCACATAATGCAACAAAGACTGCTAAAAATACTAAAATTGCCAGCAGCCATATCACCCTGTAGCCCAAGACTGGTTGCCCACTGAAGCTAAGCAGGGTTGAGCTTGGTCAGTACCTGGATGGGAGACCTCCTGGGAAAACTAGGTTGCTGCTGGAAGAGGTGCTAGTGAGGCCAGCAGGGGGTGCTCACCCTGAGGTCTGTGTGGGTCCTAGCACCCCAGTATAGTGACGGGGACACTATACTGCCAAAAAGCACCGTCCTTCGGATGAGATGTTAAACCGAGGTCCTGACTCTCTGTGGTCATTAAAAATCCCAGGATGTCTTTCGAAAAGAGTAGAGGTGTGACCTCGGCATCCTGGCTAAATTTGCCCATTGGCCTCTGACCATCATGGCCTTCGAATCATCCCCATATTCCAATTGGCTTCATCACTCTGTCTCCTCTCCACCAGTCAGCTGGTGTGTGGTGGGCGTTCTGGCGCACTATGGCTGCCGTCGCATCATCCAGGTACACACTGGTGGTGGATGAGGAGATACCCCTGACACTGTAAAGCGCTTTGAGTGTCTAGAAAAGCGCTATATAAATGTAATGAATTATTATTAAAATTCCAATATCTCTGGAATCGAAACACATAGGGCTTTAAAACTATTCACTCAGTAAATATTCATCCACAACATTTAATATTTTGGCTTTCATCACTATACATGTCTATCTTTCTTCAGAAAAAAAAATATTAGCAAAATCAAACATTTGAGCCAGGGAATTTTTTGAAATTTGGTTGATTTGACACGGAATGACCCTATAGGGAACTAACAAGAAGAAAAACGTGTGGTAAACGATTTGCTTTGATTTGATTTAAGATAATACATTAGAATCACATGGTAAGTCACACCAATTAGCAATATCAAGCAGCAAAACGAGCTGTATTGTACAGCTAAAAATAGCTGGACGAGGATGAGACCGAAAGCCAAACCCATAAAATTTACAAATGGCCGCGCCTGCTCTTACAGGAAAGAAAAGGTGGATAAACCAATGCATGCCAGCTTCACTGTCTGCGATCCTATTGATAGCTGCCGCATTGCGAGGCAGTTAAACTGTGCTCAACTTTGTTACATAGCCTATGGTCACTGTTGCTCATGTCGCCAGAAATGGCCAACTCTCATTGGAAATGAATGATGGATATGGGGCCTGGGGTCAGCGCTGATGTTTAATCAGCAGGATGAACACAAGTGAATCACTCAAGGCATCATTCTGATGTGTTCTCATTTCTCATCCAGCCATCTGCTGTCCATGCAAAAGTTTGAACAGGCGTGTTGACACAATGGCTTCAAGACATAAATCACAGTCTGGAAAACATTTTAGAACCATTTGAACCACAAACACAGACTTCAAAAGAAATTTTAATTAAAAACGCTTGATAAAATCAGTATGGACAGTTACCCTGTGAAAAAAAAAAGTACACTTTATAGCATACTCTTCAAATTAGGGTTGAACCACTGTCATCTGAACTATTTTAATGATCTCCATCCATACTACTGTACCTTTCTGGGCCTTGAACGTGTCTGTTGCATTGCTCTCAGGGTCAGAAAGCTCTTAGATTTCATTAAAATATCTTAATTTGTGTTCTGAAGATCAACAAATGTTATGCGTTTGGAACGACATGAGGGTGAGTAATTAATGACAGAATTTTCATTTTTAGCTGAACTGTTTCTTTAAATGTACATTTAGTGAACTTATTTTGCACAAGGGTTTAAACAAAACATCCAGAGATAGAGTTTGTACCTTCTCCACAGCAGCATAACGGCTGACCAACTGCTTCCTCAGGTCAGCAATGTGGTGGTCGTATTTCTTCATGTCTTTTTTAAAGTTGTCTCCTCTGAAGGTCAGTAAAGGCTTCTCGACTTCACTCTGGAGCTGGAGACAAAATCCTCTGCATCATTTACTGAATGGCATATCTGAACACTGAAGAGCATCTGAAGTGAACTTATGAGATGTTGTTTACTGCATTTCATTGCATATACTGTAGTATCAAGCTCAAATTTTTGCTTCAGTAATGATGATGTTCTTTAAAAGAAAGGCTTTTTGTTTTGCCGTCTCCGTAAATCATACGTGATCTGAGGGAATAAGACTGCAGAATCACCTCCATCTTTTCTGCCAATTAATCACCCACACTGGCGCTAAATGGAGCACGCTAGTGTGAACACGGGAAAGCACAGCGGTGGAAATAGACAAATCACAGCAGACTGAGGAAAGCTGTGTAGCTCATTACATACAGGCGGCTAATAACATCTCTGAGGGGAAGCTATTCAGTACAGCACAGAAATGAAATAAAGGCCAGATATTTCATCTTCCCTGACAAAGCATGAGCTCGAACTGCCAATTTCTCAGCTGGATCTTAAATCACCTCTACTGAGAGATGTCATAACAGAAAAGTGAAATCTGCCCACCTTTGAGGAGAACTTGAGATGGACCTCGGCTTCATCAGCTAGACTCTTCTTTAGCTGGGCCCAAGCTTCTCCAATTGTCCTAAATCAAACCACAGCCCAGGAAAGATGGTTAAAGCTATTGTTTCACTCTTAAACATAAGTGTACTAAAGCAAACATTTTAATTTGACATTGTCTCTCTTTAAGTACACTAAAGTGGCCTTTTATTTAATTAATATTGCATTGTCTGCAAGTACATTTATTATACTACACTACGAGTGCATATTCGATACAATTAAGCATGTGTTAGGACTTTTTTAAGTACATGTTCATTTATTATTTAATCAGCAATCAATATTTTTAGCAGATTTTCATCTTCTCAACTTGATCTATATACTTTATCTCAAAGCTACATTGAGTTAAAAATAGTGAAGGAAAAGCAGCTAACAGGTGTCCAGTATACAAATACCTTTAATAGTACTTAAAAACAGTTCTTTAATGTAACATACCCTTCCTCTTGTGCCGCCATTGGGAACATGGAGAGTTTGGAAAGGTTCTTGGCATATTCCTCTTCAATTTTTATCCTGAAACATCAAGCATTCATCAAGAAAAGAAAGAGATGAAAAAGATTTAATGTGGCATCATCTCTTACAGTCTTACTGGCAGAACGAAAAGTATACAATGCCAATATTACAGTCATTTGGATTTGTATCATGGTAATGCTCTTTGTTTTTGAATATAGTTATCCTTCAGCACTCTAATATATAAGTATCATGGTATTACTATGTAATACCGTTACTTATTATATTTTGTAATAAGTATCTGATCCTGCGATTCTTATCCATTCCTATCCTTTCAAATGGAAGTCATAACATTGGTTTGATCAAACCCTGTGAGTTTGTTTTGATTCTGACATTGAGTCAATGTGAAAATCATTCACAAATGCTTGCCTTTATAATGTTAATTATTTTGGTGTATTCGAACCCTTTCCAACAATGACTGTATGATTTTGAGATCCATCTTTTCACACTGAGGACAACTCAGAGGCTCATATGCAACTATTACAGAAGGTTCAAACTCTCACCGATGCTTCAGAAGGAAACATGATGCATTAAGAGCCAGGGGTGAAAACTTTTGAACAAATTTTGCCTAAATATCATAATTATTCCATTTAGTACTGCCCTTCAGAAGCTACAAAAGACACTTACATGTTTCCCAAAAGACAAAATAAGTTGAATTTTCCCTGATCGTCGAAAAGTCCCCCCCCCCCCAGCTCTAACGCATTGTTTTTCCTTCTGGAGCATCAGTGAATGTTTGAACCTTCTGTAATAGTTGCATATGAGTCCCTCTGTTGTCCTCAGTGTGGAAAGATGGATCTCAAAATCATACAGTCATTGTTGGAAAGGGTTCAAATACACAAAAATGCTGAAAGACCAATGAATTTGTGGGACCTGTAGGATTTTTCTGAAGAAAACTGTTCAGGACAAACAAGGGACTCATAAACAGGTATCACTAAAAAAAAAACACAGCTTTGAATGCGTCAGGTAACAACACAGTATTAAGAATCAAGTGTATGTAAACTTTTGAACAGGGTCAATTTTATAAATTCAACTTATTTTCTCTTGTGGACTATATGTAAACATCTTTTATGTGAAATATCTTATTCAGGTCAGTACTAAATAAAAAATAACATGCATTTTGTATGATCCATCTTATTTTGGTAAAATAATTTACATTTCAGATTCTGCAAGGTGTGTATTTAAACTTTATATGATGAGAAAGTTACAATTTGACAGAAAAGTATTTTGGTCTTGTTTTCCAGTAAAATAACTAACATGATAAGTTTGCATGAGCAGCAAAATTGCATAGCATATTAAGACATAAGAATCTTTTTGTTTCTGGTGTAAAGTTTTTCTTACCCCAAAAAATCTTGATGTAGGAAAAAGTAATCTTACAGGCTTTTATTCACATATAAACACTGATCGAGGTGGAAAGTTGTTATTACAGTGTCAGGGGCAGTAAAATCTCTTTGGTCGGTGCAAGACGACAATGTACAATTTCAACAAAAAGAAAAAACAGCAAGATTTTTGTAACTCTACTTCTACAAAATGACAAAAGAATGTGCATCTGCGGTGTTTTTGCTTTTGTAATCAATTTATGAAGGTTCTGTGACCAGTATCATTATACTTTTTATGCTATCATGGCTGTAAAACACTGTGATATTTTGTACCTTCCATTAAAAAATCAATTTCAACTAATTTTTTACCATTCATTTTAATCTATTGAATCTAATATGCTTTCTCACTGACACACCCTGAACTCAGAAAATGCTGGTGATGTTTATGTGCTTTCAGCTCGTAATTACAATCTTTCAGACATGACCTGAATACACCAAGAGAGCACATCAAATATGGTAAATGTAAACTCAAACACGCATGTGTGACATGAGAACAGACCTCGTTGAAAAAAAAATACTAATGAAGAAACTGGAACCACCTTTCTCTGATGAACTCTGCCATCTCTTTCTGCATCTGCTTCCCCTTCAGCTGTTTCTGCAGCAGAACTTCGAACCCTGTCACTGTGGCCCCCTGAGGGTCCCTCTTATCGGCCTGCAGAGGACAGAGAGCCTTTACACACACGTGGCGTCATGCATGCTACCACTTCATCAGCACCAGACTGTCAACAACACGTGAGCGCGATCAGATGTGTGTGAGTGCGGCCACATGTGTGCGTGAGTCACAGCGTGGGCTTGCATGAATCAGAGCAAGTGGGAGGGGGTGTACACCCTTGCGGGTGTTACTGTGAGTGTGCGTTTCAGTGAAGGGTGTGTATAGGTTGTTGAGGGTATGACTAATGTAAAGTGAGGGCTCCTGATGCTGTGTATGTGTGCAGCATGTTAATGAAATGTGCTTTTCTCTGTATGTGTGTGTGTGTGTGTGGAGGTGTAAGAATCAGCTGTTGTGACGGCCGCTGACGTGACGTCCCACACATGACAGAAGTGTCTTAACCTCTTCACACGCTTGGCTTGAGAAACAAAGCTTGGCCAGGAAGAATCTTCCTGACAAAATATTCCTGTTATCGCTTGCCTGTGTTGAATTGAATTGAATTGAATTGTTTCTTCAGCAGAACAGATGTGGAGAAGTTTAGCATTACTTGCTCACCAAAGGATCTGCAGTGAATGGGTGCCGTCGGAATGAGAGTTCAAACAGATAATAAAAACATCACAATGATTCACAAATAATCCACACCACTCCAGTTGATCAATTAATGTATTGTGAAATGAAAAGACGCTTGTTTGTAAGACACAAATCCATCAATAAGACGTTTTAACGTCAAACCGTCGCTTATGGACAAACTTTATAACATTTCCTAACACTTCCTCCAGTGCAAAAGTCCATCCCATGTTGTCCTCTCACATCAAAATCACCAACATATTTGTTTAGGACTGTTTGTTTTCACTTGTAAACCGTGCTTGATATCCACATATTTTTCTTCTGATTCAGACAAGGTGACTTTTTCACTGACAAAAGCAATATTATGGATAAGGATAGAGGACTTCTACATTTCTATTAAGACTAAAAACATCTTAATCATGTCTTGTTTCTTACAAACATGCAGTTTTTTTTTTTTTTTTTTGCTTTGTAAGACATTAACTGATGGACTGGAGTCATGTGGATTACTTGTGGATTTTCTAGACAAGTAAAAATTATTTTCTTGCTTTCAGAAAAAACAAGTCAAAATTAAGTGAGTTTTTCATTAGAACAAACGAAATAATCTGCCAAAGGGGAGAAAACAAACAAAACAGAAAACACGATTATTTTTCTTTCCCCATTGGCAGATTATTTTGCTTGTTTCAAGCAAAAACACACTTAATTCTGACTTTTTTTTTTTCTTCTGAAAACAAGCCAATAATTTTTACTTGTCTAGAAAATCCTTCTTGATTTAAGAGTTTTTCGATATTTTGACTGGAAACAAGACAAAAATAGTTAGTAGACAAAAAAAAGTAAGAAAAGCATTTTTTTCTAGTGTATCAACTGTTTAAACTCTCATTTTGACGGCACCCATTTACGGAAAAGGATCCACACTGCAAAAAATGCTTTTCTTAATTCGATTTTTTGTCTTATTTCCAGCCAAAATATCAAAAACTTCTTAAATTAAGAAGGATTTTCTAGACGAGTAAAAATTATTTTCTTGTTTAAAAAAAAAAAAAAAAGTCAAAATTAAGTGAGTTTTTGCTTAGAATAAACTGAATAATCTGCCAACGGGGTAAGAAAAAAAATCTTATTTCAAACAGAAAGCACAATTATTTTTCTTTCCCCACTGGCAGATTATTTTGCTTGTTTCAAGCAAAAACACACTTAATTTTGACTAGTTTTTTTCTGAAATCTTCTGAAATCCTTCTGGATTGAAGGAAAGCAGTTTTTTACATTGCATCAGCTGTTTAAACTCTTATTTTGATGGCACCCATTCACTGAAAAGGATCCACACTGCAAATAATGCTTTTCTTACTTGGATTTTTTGTCTTTTTTTTCCAGCCAAAATATCAAAAAATTCTTTAATCAAGAAGGATTTTCCAGATGAGTTAACAAAAAATCTAAGTAAGAAAAGCTTTTTTTTCCATGCACTGGTGATCAAGTGATGTAATGCTAAATTTCTCCAAATCTCAGCTCTTGGATTTCATCAGAAACATCTTAATTTGTGTTACGGTTTTGGAACGACGTGAGGGTGAGTAATTAATGACAGAATTTGTATTTTTGGGTCAACTAACCCTTTAAAAATATTATTAAAAACTGTGTCATGTAGATTCTGCTAGTGAATGCACAATGATTGCCTCAGATGAACTGTAAACGTCCTTCTGGATCTCATTTTCACTTTCTTTGACACGTCTTAACTGTGCATGGGGCTCAAAGTACATTTTTTCGGAAACCTGTCAGTGGTGATGATTTGAGGAAATATACAGTCATAAATCTTAAACAGTCCTAGTGTTGCTGAGCAGTTGCTAGGTTGTTCTGGTGGATGTTTACTAGCCTAAGTCTCTCTCCCAAGTGATTTTCTGGTCTCTAGATATTGCTCAGCCTCCTCCATCATTGTAAGTTATCTCATAAGGTAAGTATAAGGAACAACATAGCGATGGTAGTTATCTTACCCAATTTTTTGTCTCAAATAAAGTCTCATGTATTGATATTAAAAAAGAGCACTTTCCTTGACACTCTTATATGTGACCCTGGACCACAAAACCAGTCATGAGGGTCAATTTTTTTGTAAATTGAGTTTTATACATTGTCTGAAAGCTTAATCTAGGAACAGGACAATATTTGGCCAAGATACAACTATTTGAAAATCTGCAATCTGAGGGTGCGAACAAATAAAAATAATGAGAAACTCGCCTTTAAAGTTGTCCAAATTAAGTTCTTAGCAATGCATATTACTAAACAAAAATTATGTTTTAATATATTTTTAGTAGGCACACTGTAAAAAGTTTTCACCAGTTTCGACTTAAAAACTTAAGATTTTAAGTTAAATCAACTTAAGTCTTTTAAACTCACAAGTTATATCAACTCATTTTTATTGCAATAAGTTCAAATGACTTGTAGTTTTAAGCTGGTTTAATTTAAAAACTTAAGGCAGCTGCTGAACTTAGGTTTTTAAGTTGAATCTGGTGAAAACTTTTTACAGTGCATTTTACAAAATGTTCATGGAACATGATCTTAATATCCTAATGATTTTTGGCATAACAGAAAAATTGATCATTTTGACCCATATAATGTATTTTTGGCTTTTTCTACAAATATATCCGTGTTACTTAAGACTTTTGTGGTCCAGGATACACACGTATAAACAACAACACAGTGATGCTCATGTTTACAGCATCATGTTAGTCACATTGTATAAAAAAAAAAACGTATAACTTTAATAAATTAAAATAAATAAAATTAAATTATACAAAATAAATACAACACAATTTAGCTGTTTATCCTTAAAATAAAATAAAAAACAAACCACTCAAATAAACATTACTCAAATAAATTCCTCTTGTTTATATGAAAAAAGACAAAACAAAATCTATAAAAAAAACTAAATCTGATTAAGTAAGTGATTCACAGCCCTGCTGTGAAATGCCATCTGTCATAAAAATGGCAAAACAAAACCAAAGAAATATGTCCATATACTGAAATAAAGCTAGGTCTTTCTCGGGTCGAAACGTTGGAAGCTTTAATTTCAATGTGTGGATGAATTCCTTCTTTATAAAACAGTGAAAACCCTTACTTCACTCGTCACTCATGTCTGTTAGTCATCATTTTTACATTGCTATTTAAACCTTGCATGATGCTGTTTCTAAGCAATTTTTCGGTTTAGTTTACTTTCCTAAACCATTTTTACTCACATTTGTGTGCCTGGAGCACAAAACCAATCTTAGTAGAACAGGTATATTTGTAGCAAGAGCCAAAAACACATTTTATGGGTCAAAATTATCGGATATTAAGTAAAGATCATGTTCCATGAAGATATTTGGTACATTTCTTACCGTAAACTTAATTTTTTATTAGTAATATGCATTGCTAAGAACTTCATTTGGACAACTCTTCTTGTTTTTCTTAATATTTGGATTTTTTTGCACCCTCAGATTTCAGATTTCCAAATAGTTGTATCTCAACCAAATGTTGTCCTATTCTAACAAATCATACATAAATAGAAAGCTTATTTATTCAGCTTTTCAATTTCAAATTGACCCTTATGACTGGTTTTGTGGACCCTGTGTGTGCTGTATAAGTTTGTCAAAGGTGTTCACAAGTTGTTTTCTGTCCTTCTAATGGTATTAGATTGGACTGCCTCAATACTAATCCTTATAGTCTAGTATCAGTACTCAGCCACAGCGGTCCACCAAGGATGATTGTCCTCTTTCTCTTTCTCAGTCTCTGTCTCTCACCCAGAAATAGTCGCAGTAGCTCCATTCATTGGGCTTGAGAAGCTGCTGCTCCGGCGCAGACGCGGACACAGGGAAGGTGACGCAGTTAATCTGTGGTGAGATAAAACAGAGGAAGGTCAGCTCACAGCATGTGTGCGCGTGTGCTGTTTTGTCAGGTTGGTTTTATTTTCAGAGGAGCGAGACAGAGATGGCTTGTGTATGTCTCAGAGGGGAGACAAATAAAAGGTCACCATGTAAAAGAAAAAGACTGGTCATATAGACTGTGACCTATTACAGCCTGAGGATGGACAGAGTGATGGAGAAAAAGAGGGAGAGAGAGAGAGGGTAATGGCAAATAGTTTTAAAGCCACCAATGGCTCCATAAAGAACCTTGAACATCCATGGAACCTTTCAAATGCAGTAAAGGTTGTTTATAGTCGAAAGAGGTTCTTTAGATTTTTTTAAATGTTTTTCCAAATGGTTCTTTTAGAAACTGTTCATCGAAAGGTTCTTTGGGGAAACAAAAATGGTTCTTTTATGGCATCACTGCGAAAACACCCCTTTCGAACCTTTTTTTTTTTAAAGAGTGTAGTGGACTCAACAGGTTAAAGATTCGAATTGCAGTTCAAATGCAGCTACATAGATCCCAACTGAGGAAAAAGTGTCTTATCTAGCGAAACGTCATTTTCTAAAAAAAAAAAAAAAAATTAATTGATATACTTTTAACCACAAATACTTGTCTTGCGGTTAGTTCTTTGTCTGTGCACTTGTAAAAAAAAAAAAAGGTAGGGGAGAGCGAAAAACTATTTAAAATACACATTTATTTATTTATTTTTTTTAGAAAATGGCCAATTTTTTCACTAGATAAGACCCTTATTCCATGGCTGGGATCATGTAGAGCCCTTTGCAGCTTTATTGAAACTGCAATCTGGACCTTCAACCTGTTGGCCCCCATTGAAGTCCACTATATGGAGATAATCCTGGAATGTTTTCCTCAAAAACCTTCATTTCTTTTCGACTGAAGATAGAAAGACATGAACAGTGAACTAATGTGAACTAATCCTTTAGGTGTGAATTGAATGTAATGTTTTCAGACACGTAATAACACATTAATTTCAATTAGATGAAAATGTATTCTAGTTTGAATGTATATCAAATGCAATTAGCTGAAATTTAGAGTGCATTTTGACCCACTTGAGTATGTTTTTATGTGTCATTTTTTCATAATTGCTTCTGTCATCTTTGAATTTTTATTGAAGTGTGCTGTCAAATGTCTAAGTGTCTCTCTTTAAGTACACTTCAATGGCTGTTTATTTCATTAATATTCTATTATCTGCAAGTACAGTTCTTTTAATATATACTTTTAACATATGAAGTACACTACAAGTGCACATTCAATACAATTAAGTGCACTTCTTTTTCACAATGGTAGGGCTACACTGCAAAAAAATGCTTTTCTTAGTTATATTTTTTTGTCATGTTTCCAGCCAATATATCTAAAAATTCTTAAATCAAGAAGGATTTTCTAGAGGAGTAAAAATTATTGTCTTGTTTTCAGAAAAAAATAATAATAAGCAAAAAAATCTGCCAATGGGGTAAGCAAAAAAAGTCTTATTTTTAAATAGAAAGCAAGATTAGTTTTCTTTCCCCATCGGCAGCTTATTTTGCTCATTTTAAGCCAAAACTCAAAATTAACTCAACTTAATTCTGGCTTGTTTTTTCTGAAAACAATTTGTACTTGTCTAGAAAATCCTTGATTTAGGAATTTTTAGATATTGTAAGTTTACATTTAAGTAAGAAAAGCATTTTTTTTTTGTAGTGTACATTGGGATAAAGGCCCCATTCTGATCATAAAAGAAAACATTTATATACTTTTTAACAACAAATGTTCGTCACACTAGCTCGACTTCACACATTACGTAATCGTGGTGAAAAGGTCATGTGTGACGTAGACTGAAGTACCGCTCCAGTGTTTCCAAAGCAAATGTGCAAAGAAAGTCAAATGCACAAAAAAAGGTAAAAAGTCAGACTACTTTGGAGTTGGAAGAGAAAATGAGATGTAGTTTTTCATCTTACCCTACCTTTTTTAACCAAAGGACATAGATGAAAAACTAACCGCACATTATCTTTCCAACGTAATTACGTAATGTGTGAAGTTGAGCTGGTTTGGGTTTTTTATTTTTTTTAAGACTATTCCTCAGGCTTAGATTGTGTGAGTCCTTTAAAGCTGCACTGAAACTGCAATTTGTACCTTCAACCCATTGATCCCCATTGAAGTGCACTATATGGAGAAAAATCCTGGAATGTTTTTCTCAAAAACCTTCATTTCTTTTCGAGTGAAGAAAAGAAAGACATGGGGGTGAGAATATTAAAATCACTACATTGTTCAATCCATTGACTTCAAAATCAACCTTTTGCACACTCTGACTATATTGCAGTGCATAGCGTTAAATAATTCATATTTCCAGAGAAAATACAAAGCAAAGGGCCTTTTACCCAAGGGCTGTACCATTCTCCACAGAATGCAGGTATGTTGTAAGCTGTACGCTATTCCATTCAAAACACAGCCAGAGATTCGCTCACAACCGCGAAACAAGCTGATTTGTTAAGAGTGAGTTTCCCAAACAATCACATCCAGCACCGCTGCTATCCGTTCCTACCTCAGACTGCAGTTAGTGTGTGTGTGTGTGTGTGTGTGTGTGTGTGTGTGTGTGCTCATAAAGTGTTTGAGTATACACTCTAGGGTCCATGGCGTCTCCAATTAGCCTGTAAGCACTGCAATTATGTAATGCTCACCATCTGTACCGCCTCCCTGCCACTGCCAAACAGGATGTGCTCCCTGCCATAGCCCTTCAGTGCCTCTTATACACACACACTCACACTTATTCATGCTCAAATACACCACTGTAAACAAATTGGTCTTAACCTCTTGTAAGCAAGGTATTTTGCAGAGTTATGTTAATGGTTAAGACATTTTGTTGACATCTACTTTAACATGCTACTGTCATTCATTTTCTCAAACTCAGTCGAGGCGGAACAACTGTATTGCATTTTTAAATATTTTTTATTGATTTAATCAAGATACTGCTGAACTTTTAAGAAATCCACCTCAGGTATGATGTACCAACACACAGAAACTGAAAGAACACCACAGGGATGTATGTTTTATGCAGACTTATTTATTGTTCAAACTATAATTACTGTTTTAGTAAAAATGAAATTAATATAGCAATGATTTTAATAAAGTAAATTATGATAGTATCACTCTGTCTGTACCTTATATAACTGGCATTTTGTAACTGGAAATATATATGGCTAATAGCAGTCTGAGTTAGCGAAAATCTAAACAAATATAGCGGTTATTATTATTTTTTAATTTGTTGTGCAAACAAAAACATTAATATTTTCCCCATATAGGCAGAATTTCATCAGTATTTAAACTAATAAATTATTAAAATTATTTTGATTAGAAAATGCATTTTTAATACAAAAACAAATGAAATATTTTCCCCATGTATGCAGAATTTGTATATAAAGTATTTAAATATTTATTTTTATAACCTATTTAGATATAATAGTAATACATAATGGTTTTGACATTTCTAATAAATAAATAAAATAATACAAAAAATAATAAATAAATTGGGATCAATAAGAGTTATTTTTATTTGATTTGATTTCATTTAAAATTTAAAATTTAGATTTATTTTACATTCAAAGGGACGCCCCAGCAGCACACAGACATAAAACCACATAATAAAACAAAAAACACAAACTAAATGCAAATCAAAACACAAAATAAAACTAAAAAGTAACAAAAAACTAAAATGCAAAGTAAAAGAAAACTAAAGAAATGTAAACCAAACTAAATTCAAAACTAAAAATGCAAAAAAAAAAAAAAATGCAAAAAAAAAAAAAAAAAACATACAAAACATTATTTTGTTTTATTTTTTATTTTTTACAATATAAAAACGAGTATAAAATGCATTTTAATACAAAAACACATTCAATATTTTCCCCATGTAGATAAATTTAGGCACTATTTAAGTTATTAAATTATTAAAATTATTTTGATTATAAAATGCATTTTTAATACAAAAACAAATTTCATATTTTCCCCATGAATGCAGAATTAGCCAATATTTAAATTATATAGTGTATTTAAATATTTATTTTTTTTATAACCCATTTGGATATAATAGTAATACATAATGGTTTTGATATTCCAAAAAAAAAAATAAAAAAAATAAATAAATAATAATAATAATAATAAATAAATAAATTGGGGTCAAAAAGACTTTATTTTTATTTAATTTTTTTTTTAATAATTTATACATTTAGATTTATTTTACTTTCACAGGGACGCGCAGCAGCAAACATCTAAAACGAAACGCAAAAACACATAATAAAACAAAAAACGTAAAATAAAACAAAACAAAACAAAACTAAACTGAATGCAAATCAAAATACAAAACAAAACAAAAAAGTAACAAAAAACTAAAATGCAAAGTAAAACAAAACACAAAAAATTAAAACTAAACTAAATACAAAACAAAACAAAATGCAAAATGCAAAAAAAAACAAAACAAAAAAAAAATAAATAAATAAAAAACAGAAAGACCACCACAGGGATGCATGTTTTATGCATGTATTAATATGTGGTTGCAGTCGTATTTATTGTTCTCACTATAATTACTCTTTCAGTAAACATGAAATTAATATAGCATGATTTTAATAGTAAATTATGATATTATTACTCTGTCTGTACCTTATATAACTGGCATATTGTAATTGAAAATATATATGGCTAATAGCAGTCTGAGTTAGCAAAAATCAAAACAAATATAGCGGTTGTTATTATTTTTTAATTTGTTGTGCAAACAAAAACGATTATAAAATGCATTTTTAATACAAAAAACAAGTTTAATATTTTCCCCATTTAGGTAGAATTTAATCAGTATTTAAATTAATAAATTATTTATTATTATTATTTTGATTAGAAAATGCATTTTTAATACAAAAAAGGTAATATTTTCCTCATGTATGCAGAATAAGCCAATATTTAAAGTATATAAAGTATTTAAATATTTATTTTTTATAACCCATTTAGATAATAGTAATACAAAATGATTTTGATATTCCTAATAAATAAATAAAATAATAATAAAAAAAATTGGGATCAATAAGACTTATTTTTATTTTATTTTATTTCATTTAAAAATATTTTTATACTTAGATTTATTTTGCATTCACAGCGATGCGCAGCAGCACACAAACATTAAAAACAAAACGTAAAAACACATAATAAAACCAAAAAACGTAAAACAGAACTAAACTAAACTAAATGCAAATCAAAACATAAAACAAAACAAAAAAGTTACAAAAAACTAAAATGCAAAGTATAAGAAAACACAAAAAAAATTAAAACAAAACTAAATATAAAACTAAACAGTATTTTGCAATATTTTGCATATCTGTTTTGCAATATTTTTTCAGATAATATATATTGGCCAGAAAACTACCAAGGCAATCCGTGATGATTTATGACTGTTCTATCTCATCTCAGCAAACCATCTCTGAATGCTAACTCCTCAACTCCATCATCAGCATCATTTACATTAGCACAAAGCAAATTCTGCAAACTTGACCACAAAGACACACACAAAAAAACATAATTACGATAATGACATTGGATAGACGGCCCTTGCATGTGCAGAGTGATAAGACCCTATCCACTCACCCCAGACGCGTCCTAATCTGATGGCGTTTGAGCTGATTTACTCATTCGAGCCTCGTCACTTTGTTCATTTCATGCCTGGAAGATCGCTCTGATTGTCGTGGCCGCTAGATTTTCCCTTACAGTGCCGCCACATCTATCACTCCCGTTGTTTATCCTTCCCTCTCATCCTCCACAAAATGAGCCCATTCATCAGATTCAGGCCCATCTCCTCTCTTTATAACTCCTCGGCGAGGTGATCCACACTTATCAGGAGCTTATTACACCCTCTGTCCACGCTGAAATACATTCCCCTCCACATACTTAAAAATCCAGCCTTTTCTGCAGTGATGTAAGGTCAGTTCACATCCACCATAACTGTAACTTGAATCACCATTTTGGACACCGCAGTGGTTTTGCATCAGTGCAGGAAGAGCTAATACTTTTGATATTGCAGTAAACTGGTTTGGATGAGGGCCGCAGATATTTCAAACATGGGCTGTGAGTGAAATCTCACACTAATCAAACATCAGCTCTACTCGTGGGGCTCTAGGTAGGGCAGACATCTACACAGTGGGTGCATTTCAAATATATCATTTTTCGTTTTTATTTCTTATGCAAATACCACCAACAAATTTATCTTTTAGCCAAATTTTGGCATACAACTCTTTGTTTAAAGGGACTGTTCACCCAAAAATGAATTTTCTCATTCTCAGCATCATCTCATCCAAACATTGTACACCAATTACTTTACTGATTGTACGAAAACTAAAAAAAAAAAAAAAAAAACTAAACAAAATGTAAAACAAAACACAAAACATAAAATACAGCACAAAAAATAAAACCAAAACTAAATGTAAAACAAAACAAAATGCAAAACAAAATACACAAGACAACACAAAAAGTAAAACAAAACTAAACAAAATACAAAACAAAGCACAAAAAACACAACACAATAAAACACAAATGTACAACAAAACTAAATGAAAACAAAAGACAAAATGTAAAACAAAACACAAAATGAAATATAAAACACAAAACAAAATGCAAAATAAAACAAAACACAAAACAAAGTAAAACAAAACCAAACATAAAAAACAAACAAAACAAAAATTAAAACAAAACTAAATGTAAAAACACAACAAAATACAAAAGTAAAATAAAAAACACAAAACTAAAAACAAAACAAAAAGTAAAACAAAATAAAATGTAAACAAAAATTAAATAAATAAAAATAAAAAAGTCTACTCCTGCCTGTATTGTGGAATATCCCTTGTGTTCAGGGCCTAAAACTAACTTTTTGCCACACCTGCCAATGGCCGGTGGCGTGAGAAAATTCACCAGCCAAATTTCTTTTTTTTACTGGCCATGAAACTCTTTATATGTTTTTATGGTGTAATCACTACATTTTCAAGTCAGTCCATGTTCATATTTAGTGCAAACAATGAGCTGTCACTTTAATTCAGAGCGTCCAGCACAGCAAAAGTGGCCTGCATACCACGAGCTACCCGGACGATACTTTCTATAATGCTAGTTTGCACATCGCATGCAGAGCACCGTCGTCCGAGGAAGGGCCTCGAACTAATTTCGCCGCCTTCATGGAGTGTACACTGTTTTGACATGGTTCCCCTTCCACTGCCTGCCACTCCGGACCCAGCGCCCAGCGGAGTGGATGCCCTAGCCCAGTGCTGACGCAGAGCCCCTCTCCTCCCTCCTTCTACGGAGGTTCCCACATCCTTCTGTTCCCATGTCCAGTCCAGAGAGGGCTCTGGTTTCCACTTCCTGCCTAGAGGGGGTCTCTACGTCTTGTTTAGAGGGGGCTCCCGTTCCTGAGTTAAACCCAAAGAAAGACTCTGTTCCTAAGGGCATCCCGAGAGCCTGGAGGCTCACAAATGCCCACCCTCCCACCCACTCCTGCCTCCTCCTCTGCTGTCAACTGACAGCCCCTCTGCTCACCTGCAGTCCTCCATCTGTGCTGTGGGTTCGCCCCGGGTCTGCCAGTCTCCATTGGCGTTACAGCTGGAGGCTCCCTTGTTTCCACCTCCAGTCCCAGAGTCCAGGACTCCGCCTCGGCCCGTCGACCTAGCGGCTCCACCATTGCTCCTAGCTTCCTCCTCTCCACCGTGGCTCGGCAGTCCACTGGCTCCACCGGGCTCCCACATCCCTCCGGCTCTGCCTTGGTCTGTTGTCAACCGTCCTGCACCTTGGGAATCTATCCTCCAGCTTTGCCTTGTCCCTCTGGCTTTGTCAGGCTCCTTCGTCCCTCCGGCTCCACCTTGGCACTGTCACTCCAGTTCCACTGCAGCCTCCTGGATCCACGCCTCCGCATTGGTCGCCGGTGCCATCGGCTCCACCTCGGTCTTTTGGATCATCCTAGTCGCCCTGGATCTTCAGCTCTCCACCTCTGGCTCGGACTCCTCTGCCACCTGTTCTGCCGACAGAGGGAGGAGCCATGGAGGAGGAAGGGCTGACAACCGTGGGCCGTCATCATGGCTGTGGCCTGGGTCCCACATGGCTCCTCCTGCTCCAAGTCCTTCTTGTCTCCCCCTGGTTTCCTCCTTGGCTCCTTTCACCGTCGTCTCTACCTTGGACTCATCCTGGTTCATTGTCCTCTTCCCAAGTCTCCGCCCAACTTTCCACTCATGCCTCCCTCTGTTGTTATTTCTACAGTGCAACACTGTGTTTGTTTTCCCTTACGATGTGCTCCATGTCCCAGTTTCTCCCTTGCGTAATTATGTCATTTGGTTCAGGTGTGTCTTATGATTAGTCCTCGTTGTCCTGCGCATTTAAGCCCCAGTCTGTTCAGTCTGAGTTTGTTGAGTCTACTCCTGCCTGTATTGGGGATTTATCCCTGGTGTTCGTCTATTAAAAGACTGTTTATGTTTATCTCCGTGTCTCCAGTGTGGTTTATGCAACATGTAATGTGACATAGGGATGCTCGATTTTGGCAAAAATCATAATCATGATTATTTTGGTCAATATTGTAATAACGATTATTTAATACGATTATGACTGGGTCCAAAACTTTATATTAGTGATTAATTTAAAAGATAGCAATACAGCAGAAAAAAAGATACAAATAAAAAAATATATTTATATACTGAATACTTTTATGCAAGTCTAAAGTAGTCTAACAATACTACAGAAATGAAATGCAATTATTTGAATGTATAATACAACAGTGTCTTCTTTGTAATAGTTAAACATTATTTGTTTCTTATCAAAACTACAAAAGTCCTTCATTCAAGAGCAGCAAGTGATTTTTCTCTTTGTACTTTTACGTTTTATTAATATTAAGCACAGAGACGGCAGAAGAAATATTATTTGTTGCCGCTTTGTTGCCACACGGATCCAATATACTGTTACACACGTATTTTCATTCTCAACCGTTTATGATCATTTAAGTCATAACTGACAAAGGTTTACATGAATAATCACCAAGCGCCTCATTTTGAAATATTTTTGCCTGTATTTGACCGTTTATGGAGGAGCGAAATCGCACCACTAGTAAGGGGGCGGAATGGGGCGCAATAATCGTTTAATCTCGACTACTGCATTTTCATGATCGTTTGAAGCGGAAATCGGAACTGAATTTCGATTAATTGCACAGCCCTAACGTGACAAATATAAAACAAAACCAAACAAAATGCAAAACAGCACAAAACAAAACATGTGTTTGAGTGTTCATTTAGCGCTTATATTTTGCAAGTCTTTGATTGGCATGAATCTCCCAAGAGCAGTAATCACTGCCTTTAAATCAGGAGTTTGGAAATAAGCTACAACACTGGCCAACAATGTGTTTATAACTGTGTTCCCGCATGCGAGTGCCTGTATAGGGAAAGGTAAAAAACGGACGCAGTATTTGTTTGGGTAAGCAGAATGCCTGTGCCCAGCGTATGTCTGGCACCATCCCATGAACCCGCTGCCCCGCTCGCTTTTAATGCCGTAATGAACACGACTGCTGGAAACCAACCATTTCTGCTGAACAGCCGCAAATATCACAGACCTAATGATAGCATGCAGCATGCATGAGGGACACAAAATCACCAGGCAAGCAAACAAATAAATCTACAAAACACCAATCCGGTCAGCAGGTTCCTCTCCATAGTACACACATACACTCATCCATATACGTACATACAGAGATCGCAACCGCTGCTCAGACTGTAGGGTGCCTGGCTTCTGTTGCTTAGCGACAAATTGCTTTTCCTGTAAGGGCATTTTCCCCCATTGCAAAACAATATTTGTACAATACTAACAACGGATGACATCATTTCTAAGTGCAAGACATTTTTCGCAAACAAACATCTCTAAAATGTGGCCTCCATAAATCTCTAGTTCACAATATTCAGTTGTTTACAAGCACTGGCACTACGACCAGCTGTTGACAGCTAGCTATTATTTGAAGTGCAGTAAAGTGCATGGGAACGGAGAGTGAGCGTGAATCATTCGACCAAACTGACACGCTTTTGGTA
Source organism: Garra rufa (assembly GCF_049309525.1). Lineage (NCBI taxonomy): Eukaryota > Metazoa > Chordata > Actinopteri > Cypriniformes > Cyprinidae > Garra > Garra rufa. Next base: position 54,918,407 of record NC_133361.1, read on the forward strand.
CCGCATTAGCGATACTCAAAAGATACTCAAGGTGAGGCAAAAGGTAAAAGCTTCTAGACCAGCCATTCAAAGCCCAACAACCTCACGCTATTGATTCAACGTGTCTCCAGTTCAGCGGTTGTCATGGAGAATCACTTGTGCGTTTTTGAGAGAGAGCTAAAAATACCTTGTAATATTTACAGAAATCCATATGTGCATTACACTTTCAGTAATGCGCTTTGTGATGTTGATATTCCTAGCAAGATTTCAGTTTTCAAGCAAAATACCAAACAGTGCCATGATTCAGTGATAGCATCAGATGCACTACAACACATCAGCACTATAGCAAATCTAGTATTTGTTTATATACCATAATGCAGTTTGATTGCCATAGACACATATAATAGAAGGCAATTTGTGAATATCACAATATTTTTAAATAAATATATATATTTTTTTTTAAATGTGAATCTTTCCCCAAAGAACAGTAATAAGAATTTTGGGAAAATGTTTCTAATTGTCACAAAATATATCTTTCATGGTTAGTGTATTTAAGTAAAATAAAATAAAATAAAATAAAATAAAATAAAATAAAATAAAATAAAATAAAATAAAATAAAATAAAATAAAATAAAATAAAATAAAATAAAATAAAATAAAATAAAATAAAATAAAATACATTGTTTTGTGTAGGGATGATTTTATTATTGAAGTGAAATTGAATTTATTTTTTATTTTATTTATATCTTTGTTTATTATTATTGTTGTTTTTTGGGGGAAATTTTTACTAAAAATAAATATATGTTGTTCTGCTACGAAAAAAATTATTTGGGTGCCTAATTGACATGAAAGGTAACATTGACAAAAAAACAAAAAAACAAAAAACAAACAAACAAGCAAACAAATAAACTAATAAATAAACTAAAAATCTGAAATACAAACCCCACAAAATGTTAAAATAAATACAGTACTCTTATTATTATTTTTTATATTATTATTGTTTGTATAATCTATAACATTTTATTTTTGTACTCTAAAAATAAAAAATCAGTACTCCTGTAAAATTATAGCATATTAATTATAGTGTACATAGTATACAATAGAAATAGTATTCATTTATTATTTAGTAATATTATATATTAATATATAAACTATAGCATATATAGTATATAAATAAATTATAGCAGGCACATATTTTATGGTAGTTTTATAATAGTTGTGACATTGTGCTTTCTGCCATGAAATCTTTAAAACAACGGTCAATGAACCCTTTTTGATGTTTATACGGCCATAATGACTGCACATTACCCCTTACGCTTCAATAAGCACTCAGACTTCCTTTGTTAGAGGAAATGACACGTTTATTAACGCACACCACGTATGAATACTAGAGCCCTCTCTCCATACCTGCGTCTGAAACCGCAGCATACTAAACACGCCGCATGCTGCCTTTCTGTACAAACAGTGGCAGGCTGAATGACAGCGTTCTTTCATTCCTCCCAAATCGCTCTCGTTCATTTCCCGCTTTTGTGTGTGCGTTTGTGTGTGTTTTTTTTTTATTTCAACACCCATTAGTCAGTACTATTGCCTTTGTCACCATGGAAACTGGACTAGCCATGTCTTCCCCGCTTCTCTAGGCTTCTCTAGTTCCCTCTCCCCAGTGGGCGGTCTCTCTCTCTTCCCCTCCTCTGACGGACACCTCACCTGCCCTATACGCACGCCAGAATATCTGTACATCTCTGGCCATATTCACACTACAGGTTACATAACAGCATTGGCAATGTAAATATACACTGGAAAGTCTCTAACCACCAACCAAAAAGTGTTTTGGCCAACGAAATCATCCCTACTCTCAAAGTGGATGCTCAGGCGAGAGTTTGGCTGGGAATAAACCTGAGCTGGAGAGTTTCTCAAAAGCTTCAGCTAAAAGCGGTTTCCAGGTGAAGCTGGATCAAAGCGAGGTTCAAGCCACATCTCCGCACTCGCACTGCATACATAATTTGAAAAGAAGTGGCTGCGAGCGTTGCGTACGTGAACGAGATTCCCACTGTCAAGCATCAGCCAATGCTTGTGTTGGCATTTAAAACACTCTTTTCCTTGGAGGCTGGTCAACAGCGTTTGGAATAGCAAGCGCTCTCTTGGGAAGCGGGCAAATGCAAGAACACGGAGCGGTTCTTGAGAAGTGTCTGATGTGTTTTCCACTCCGTTTGGTTCAGAGCAGTTCCCGGGAGTTCCAGCCTAGCAATTAAATCTGGGAATGGCTATTTGAATGAACGCTTCCATGTCGGCGAATCCGTTATTGCAAAACAGCGGTGATGCAATCCACTAGTCATAGTGCATCTTCACACTCTCAGAAGCGCACACACAAACTTCCACTTGATCACTTGTGAAACACAAACACACACACATAGGCACAAGACAGAACACTGAGCAGATGTTTCACATCTGTGAAACACTCGAGGGCTGATTTGGAATCCCAGGGGCCAGTTCTTGAAAACTCACACATCCTGGCTCTTACTGATCATATGCTGCGTTTAGGAGCATCTCGTCTATACGTGCTGTGTTGTGTGAGCAATACTCACAGTGATTTTGGTCTCCTTGATCTCCTTATTCTGCCTCCTGGCCGGAGAGGTGGACCCTGGGCTCTGGGGGGACAGACACGAGGCATCATCAAAACTGCCCTCGGCATCAAAGCTTTCCTCCATCTCCATTGCCTCCTCTCTTTCTTTCGTTTGCTGTCTCACTCTTTTTTGCACTTTCGCGCCGCTGCTCTGCAATACTGCTCGACTCCCGCACACAGTCTGACTGCCTGGCTCTGTTGCTGTGGCGAGCGATGCAGAGTGGAGCGTGTGTGTGTGGTGGGGGGGTGGGGGGGGCGGCGATGGGGGGACTCAGGGGGAGGGGGGTCGTGGAAGCGTGACGGAGTGAGTGTGAGGGAGAGACAAACGGACAGGGAGAGTAGGTGAGGTACACAAGACTCCAGCAACACTTAAGAGGGCACACAGTCAATGGGAAAGAGGGTGGATTTCTTGTCTGATGGACAGGTCGGATTTCAACCCGTAATCGAAAGGGAAAAAAGGAAAAGAAATTAGAATTTGATTATAGAACAAAGCCTGTTTTAAGGAGCATTAACATTTGTGGCCCTGGACCACAAAACCAGTCTTAAATAGCATGGGTATATTTGTAGCAATAGCCAATAACACATTGTATGGGTCAAAATTATCGATTTTTCTTTATGACAAAATCATTAGGATATTATGTAAAGATCATGTTCCATGAAGACGTTTTGTCAATTTCCTACTGTAAATATATCAAAACGTAAGCTTTGAATAGCAATATGCATTGCTAAGAACTTCATTTGAACAACTTTAAAGGTGATTTTCTCAATATTTAGATTTTGCACTCTCAGATTCCAAATTCAGCATTCAGATCATGTATAAATCTCAGTTTAAAAAAATGACCCTTATGAATTGTTTTGTGGTCTATAGAGTCACATTTTATGTTTACAGAAATCAATTTTTAATAGCACACTTCCACTGTAATGGTAAAAATTAAATGAATAAACTGTTAAATTCTGTTAAAAATCAGTTATATACTGTTTAAAAAATATGATTTAATATATTTAAAATAAAATTATATACAACCACAATTTTAAGAATAGGAGGAGCAAATTACAAAGTTTGTGGTAGTGTGTGTATTTAAAGTTATGAATTAATATATATTACAATTTATAAAACCAAAGTGATCTGGGTGGTATTTATAAATATTTGTTAAATTATATTTATTAAACGTATTAAATATGAGTGAAAATAAAAATGCTAATAAAATAGTTTATTTTATAAAATAAAATGCGCTATTGTGTGGAATTCTGTATTATAGTAATTATTATTTAATTACTGGTAATTAGTAATTATTTAGTATAAAAATGTTGATCATCATAATAAGAATTTTGGGGAAAATGTGTCTAATTGTCATGAAATCAAAGCATACCTTTAAATTATGCTACTACTACTACTACTACTACTACTAATAATAATAATTATTATTATTATTATAAATAAAATAATTATTATATTATTATAAAATAATAAATACAAAACAAAAAAAATTGTGTTGTGTCAGGGTAATTGTATTACTGTAATGATTTTTTTAGTAAAAATAAGTACTTGATTGTCAATTAGTATTACTGTATTATAGTTATTATGATTTAAAAACTAGTAATTAGTAATTATTTAGTAAAAAGGAAGCAAAAGATGATTCTTTTTCCAAAGAACAGTAATATATATATATATATATATATATATATATATATAATTATTATTATTATTAATATTTTTTATTATTATTATTATTTTGGTAATTGTAATGAATATTATTAGGGTAATTTTATTATTGTTGTTATTATTTTTTTAATAAATGAAATAAAATACAATAAAATAAAATATATATATTTTTTTATTATTGTTGTATTATAGTGATTATTATTTAAATACTAGTAATTTGTAAATATTTAGTGATCATTTGATTATTTGATTAGTGATTAGTGATTAGTGATTTTTCCCCCCCAAAAGATCAGTAATAAGAATTTTGGGGAAAATGTGTCTAATTGTCATGAAATCAAAGTATACCTTTCATGATAGTCAATGTATTTAACGTTATGAAAATATAAAAAAAAAAAAAATAACACTATGTTGTGTCAGGGTGATTTTGTAGTAAAAAAATAAAAATATGCTTTCCTCCTACAGGAGAATAATGAGAATTTAAGGCTTAATTGTCATGAAACGTCACAATGAAAAAATAAATTAATAAACTGAAACCTTTAATAAATCCCTAAAATGGGGTTTATTTTCTAAAAAAATATAAAACAAATATAATTTCGTCTTTTTTTCTCTTGATTTTGGGGTAAAATACTGGTTAGACATTTCTTTGCAGAATTCACTCAAGAGCTGTATGTGTCTAAGGATGATAGTAGAGAACAACATACTGTAGAGTACAGCAGAGAAAACATGCTAAGCATGCTGTTATGCGGTTGCTAGGGTGTTCTGGGTGGTTACTAAGTAGTTGCTTAGTGGTCCAAGTCAAAAGAGCCAACCCCCAGTCTCTATGATATTCTGGTCTTGAGATATCGAGACTTGAGTCCAGCTTTCAACTCTACAGGATTTATAACCAGTTTAATTGTTCTCCTGCTGCAAAGAAAAGCGATGACAGAAATCCCCTCAATGATCAGCATAACGATTGAGGCATCATTTACAGTACAAATTGCATTGGGTAAGCAATAAGCCAAAGTTCAATCAATATATAAAGCCACAAGTAATTTTAATCATTACGTCAAACTAAAAATAAATAAGGGAGGTAAAAATAGAAGAGAACAGAGTGTTAAAATGACAGGAGGCAAATGATTTACTTCAACGGCACCACGCCCCCTTCTTTCTCCACAGCGTATGTGTGTTGGAGCAGAGAGGAGGGGAGGAGAGACGAGGAGGAGGGGTGAAATGGGGCTAATTATTATTGGAGGTAAGCTGCAAACAACAGCACGCTGTCAGCAGAGACAAACCACATGACCTGCGAAAACAAAGCCATTTCTCACCGTGTGTGCGAGTGCTGGCGTGAGCTTATCTTTCAGACTGGCTGATGCTTCAAGGTATCTGTATTCATTTTGCATCAGTGTTAGAGCTCCGAGAGAGGTGTGTGTGTGAGTCCCAGGCTGGCTTATTTAAAGCTGCAGAGGCTGCATCACCATCCTTGTGTGAGCAGGTGTTAGAAACTGTGTGCTTAGCGTGTGTATAAGCAAACATCTCCCAGCATGCATCGAACTACACTGCCTTCCCTCTGTGCTTAAATGTACTAACATAGCGTGTGTGTTTTCATTATGTGCGGAGCATCTGTACACCTATTTATACACACTCCATCTTTCCAATAAAAAACATGGCTGGTACAAGCCAGCATGCACAGCGTTAGAAGCTAACGAACATGCAAAACCTCACCGTCCTGCAGAACATGCCAGCGCAGGCCCGCAACCTGCGGTTCCGTTTTTTCGCCGCTCGACCAGTCCCGTTCGGTAACCGTTCGGCACCCCAGCGTCCCTCGTCTTCTCCGTCTAACCCTTCCCGGCTCCGCTTAAACCCAACACCTTTCCAATCCTGGCCTGAGATCAAACTCTAACCGCGTACGAGGGTCCAGAACTGGGCCGCCCATATGGCCTACTCCTTGCCGCTCCCATTTGCTGATGACATGAGCTGCCCTTGTCTGGTTGTTAGTCGATCACGTGGGATAGGGAGGGTTTAACTTGGCCCTGCTTCATCAGCTTCTTTAACTGTTACTGTCCCCAGATTGGCGCAGATGGCACTTCTACTGAGTCACATATTTCTATCCGAATCCAAGTACCGTTGGAAGACCAAATCATTTGGTATTTCTAAATTGTTTGCACTTCATAAATGGGAATCATTCCACAGATTCTCCACAGAAGATTGTTATAATATGACATATTCATAACATATAAACAGGTGATACCTTAAAATGAGACTGTACCTGGTTGCTGAGGCTGGTCTTCCTCAGGGACACATCTGGACGCTCCAGCACATGTCCAGAGGCTCCAAGAAGCTGGAGTCCATTTACTGTAACACAGAGAAGTGAGTCTTTATTGAAGAAGTTCACTTCCAGAATATAAAATTCCTGATGATTTACTCACCTCCATGTGATCCAAGATGTTCATGCCTTTCTGTCTTCAGTCTCAAAGAAATTAAAGTTTTTGAGGAAAACATTCAAGGATTTTCCTCCATATGGTGGACTTCAATGGGGATCAGTTGATTGAAGGTCCTAATTGCAGGCTCTACATGATCCCAGATGAGGAATAAAGGTCTTATCTTGTGAAACAATCTGTCATTTTCATAAAACAATAAAAATGTATATACTTTTTAACCACAAATGCGTGTTTTGCACCAATCCGACCTCACAAATTACGAAATCATGTTGGAAAGGTACCCAGCCCAGTGTTTACAAAGCGAACATGCAGGTACAAAAAAAGGTACAACAAAGATGTTTGACGTTGGAGGTGAGCATGAGATGGATTTTTTTTTGTAGTGAAATGCTGTAATCATCTGCTGTGAAAACAAAACATAACTGGTGGACATTGCGTTCCCAAATGTGAGCTAAACTCACAACACTAGAAATAAATGGATTCACTGTAAACAGAGCCGTTCTGATGTGTGGAAACATTGGTTCACAAGCTGATCTGAATGAAGTACGCACCTACATTTGAAATGTGCAGCGAAAATTATTTTGAAATTGGAGGTAAACGTGAGATAAAGTTTTTATTTGGATGGAAAATGCAGTAGAGCTTTTACTTTGACGGAAAATTCCAGCTTCAGTGAAAACAGGCTTACAAAAACACTACAAATCTATTGAAATGCTGCAATCATCTGTTGTGAAAATAAAGCACAACTAGTGGTCATTGTGTTCCCAAACACACGCTAAACTCACAGCACTAGCAATAACTGCATTCACTGTAAACTGAGCCGTTCTGAGGCATGGAAAACACCAGATCACAAGCTGATCGTCTGAATTCGTTCAATGAATTCGTTCAATGAAAATTCCAGCTTCAGTGAAAACAGGCTTACAATAACATGTCTCACTACAAATCTATTGAAATTCTGCAATCATCTGTTGTGAAAATAAAGCACAACTAGTGGTCATTGTGTTCCCAAACACACGCTAAACTCACAGCACTAGCAATAACTGCATTCACTGTAAACTGAGCCGTTCTGTGGCATGGAAAACACCGGATCACAAGCTGATCGTCTGAACGAAGTGAAGCTGAAAATTCCAGCTTCAGTGAAAACAACAGGCTTACAAAAACGTGTCTCACTACAAATCTAGTGAAATGCTGTAATTATCTGCCGTGAAAATAAAGCATAACTGGTGGCCGTTGCATTCCCAAACGCGCACTCAACTCACAGCACAAGCAATAAACGAGTTCACTGCATTCGATAACTGTGAACTGAGCCAAAACACCGGATCATGAGCTGATCGTCCTAACAAAGTGTGCGCCTCGATTTGAAATGTGCAGCGAAAACGATTTTGAAGTTGGAGGTGAACATGAGATTAAGTTTTTTGCCCTTCCAGACCTTTTTGAACTGATGTACACAGACGAAGAACTAACTACATAACCAAAGTAATGGATGAATACAATGAAGATTTAGTGAAAGACAAGCATTTGTGGTTAAAAAGTACATACATTTTTGTTGTTTTAAGGAAATGGCTGATCCTTTCTCTAAATAAGACCCTTATAAAGTAAGATTCCTCGGCTGGGATTGCGTAGAGCCCTTTGAAGCAGCACTAAAACTGCAATTTGGAGCTTCAACCTTTTGATCCCCATTGAAGTCCACTATATGGAGAAAAATCCTGGATTGTTTTTCTCAAAAACATTAATTTCTTTGCAACTGAAGACAGAAAGAACATCTTGGATCACATGGGGGTGAGTAAATCATCAGGACATTTTTATTCTGAATGTTTTGGAACTTCTTTAGCATTAAAGGTGTGCTGTGTATACGTATAAATGTTGGTGTGGGATAGTGATTAAGGCTTAAGCCTGATAACCAGTGTTGCTGATTTGATCTTAGAAAGGATTCCATGGGTCACCACCATTGTACCATTTAGGGGAATGTTCAAACTTGGTCCTGGAGGGCTGAAGTCCTGCAGAGTTTAGCTCCAACCCCAATTAAACACACCTGAACCAGCTAATCAAGCTCTTATAGGCATACTAGAAACTTCCTGGCAGGTGTGTTGAGGCAAGTTGGAACTAAACTCTGCAGAACACTGGCACTCCAGGACCGAGTTGGGCACCCCTGCTGTAAGCAGTGTTAATTTTGTAGACAAATAATTTTCGTCATAATTTTCATCAACGACATTTGACGACGCAAGTTCTTAGTTCAAGTTCAAGTTCTGAGCAACTTGCGTCTCATGAAAGGAGAAATACACAAAAAATTATGTTGAATTACCCGTGTTGATGAGTATTCACGTAAACACAGTCGGTTAAATCTTAGGTGAACGTAAACAATTGGGAGACTATCAGACGTGTATCAGTACATTGAATCTGTGTGTTCGGTTTTAAAGGGACCACAGATTAATTTAGTTGCTGTCTGTGGCATTGATGTTAATCAAACAACAAAAGAAAGACAGAAAATCACTCATTGCTCTTGACTGAGTCTCTTTAGTAGCCCTAATAAAGATTAATCTAAATTTATTTATATAAATAAATGTCTGCTTGAAAGAATGAAGAATCTGGTAAACAAGTTGTTATAAAGAATGCATATTTAGCCTATTTGTTCTTGTTTCTTTATGAGAAGTGGTTTTGTTTCATTTTAATTTAAGAGCATGTTGCATATCACAGCAGTTAAATCTGTGTCTATCATAAAACCTTAATATGAAACCTACATGTTTAATAAATGCATTATACACTGTATTGCTAAAATCTTATGATATTTGGTCGACTAAACTAGACTAAAACTAAAAACAATTCAGATGACTAAAATATGACTAAAACTAAATGGCATTTTAGTCAAAAGACTATGACTAAAACTAAATCAAAATTTGCTGTCAAAATTAACACTGGCTGTAAGTAAACCCTAAGTCTGTTAAATATTTCATGCTAGATGTGCTAAAGGTGTGTTCATATGTACTGTTGGAAATTTTGTGTGAGGTTGAAAGATTTCCTTGTGCAAATTTTGCAACAGGTTCAAGTTAGGCACACAGATTCACCACAGTGACCAAAAAAAGCTACATATTTTAAAAGTTATTTCTAAGCAGTTAGCTTATCACTACACTATTGACAATAGACCTTCGTAATTACCTGCAAAATCTGACCAAAATTCAAGTTAACTTAAGTATTTAACTGTTTTAAACAACTCATAAAAAGGACCTGATTGAATCAGACTACACAGATTGTGCTAATGTATGTTTTGCATGCAGCCTGTGAGGAGCGCTGACGCTGAAAAGCGATGCGGAAAAAACTGCTGCAATTGGTGGCACACTTGTTGCACATCATGCCAACAGTATGTAAATACCAGTTAAGATCCCTAAGAAATTGTGTGCTTGTGTCCACATGTCCTCTTCCAATACATCTGTCCGCTCTGTCCTCTCCAAACACTTAAGTGTATTATTTTTTCTTCATTTGCCTCTTTTCCCATTGTACTCTCTCATCCTCCATCTACAGCACTGTCCACCATCTCATTTTCTATACATTTGTCCACAATTTCTGTTCCCTTCACCAGTTTCCATGAGGTATTTATTCGCTGTGTTCGCCATGTCCAATGTCCTCTCCCCTCTCCCTATGTTTCTGTCGACCATGTATGCATCCTTTGTCTCTTTTCACACTGCATTCTTTTTAGACCTCTATTACACCTTCCTTCTGCTTCTATGTCCACCATGTTCCTTTCTATCATCTGTCCACCATGTCCTCTTGCCGGTATGGGCCATTCTACAGAACTGTTTCAAAGTCAGATTTGGAAACGTCTTGAAAAAAATGTGTCTTTTTTTCAAGAAAGCATTATGGCATGATGTGTACTGTACTTTCTCTCATCCTTCATCTACAGCACTGTCCACTATCTCTCTTTCTATACATTTGTCCATAAGTTCTGCTCCCTTCACCTGTTTCAATGAAGTATTTATTCACTGTGTTTGCCATGTTCAATGTCCTCTCCCTATGTTTCTGTCCACCATGTCGTCATCCTTTGTCTCTGTCCACACTGCATTCTTTTAAAACCTCTATTACATCTTCCTTCCACTTCCATGTCCACCATGTCCCTTTCTGTCCTCTGTCCACCATGTCATCTTGCCGGTATGGACCATTCTACAGAACTAGTCCAAAGTCAGAGTTGGAAACGTCTTTTTACAAAAAAAAATTGTATGTATGCATTTTGTATATCTCCTCGTGGGGTATCAGTGATGCTAAGAATGGTGGAAAATCAGCCCAGAACTACACGGGAGGAGCTGGTCAATGCCGTGAAGAGAGCTGGGACCATTGTTTCCTAGGCTACTATCAGTAATACACTAAGACGTCATGGTTTAAAATCTTGCATCGCACGGAAGGTTCCCCTGCTTATGTCAGCCCATGTCCAGGCCCGTCTGAAGTTTGCCAGGGACCATCTGGATGATCCAGAGGAGTCATGGGAGAAAGTCCTGTGGTCAGATGAGACCAAAGTATAACTTTTTGGTCTTAACTCCATTCGCCGTGTTTGGAAGAAGAAGACTGATGAATATTCATCCCAATAATACCATACCTACAGTGAAGCATGGGGCTGGAAGCATCATGCTCTGGGGGTGTTTTTCTGCACAAGGGACAGGATGACTGAACTGTATTAAGGAGAGTATGAACGGGGCCATGTATTGTGACACATTGGGCAAAAACCTCCTTCCCTCAGAGCATTAAAGATGGGTCGTGGCTGGGTCTTCCAACATGACAATGACCCAAAGCACACAGCCAGGAAAACCAAGGAGTGGCTCCGTAAGAAGCATATCAAGGTTCTGGAGTGGCCTAGCCAGTCTCCAGACCTAAATCCAATAGAAAATCTTTGGAGGGAGCTGAAACTCCATGTTGCTCAGCGACAGCCCCGAAACCTGGCAGATCTAGAGAAGATCTGTATGGAGGAGTGGGCCAAAATCCCTTCTGCAGTGTGTGCAAACCTGGTGAAGAACTACAGGAACCGTTTGACCTCTGTAATTGTTAACAAAGGCTTCTGTACCAAATATTACAATTTTTTGACTCAAGTGATCAAATACTTATTTGACACAGTAATTCACAAATAAATTGTTAAAAAAAAATCATACAATGTGATTTCCGGATTTTTATTTTTTGATTCTGTCTCTCACAGTGGAAATGAACTTATGCTGAAAATTGTAGACCCCTCCATGATTCCTAAGTAAGAGAACTTGCAAAATCACAGCTAGGGTTGGGTCGATAGACGATGCCATCGTCCATCGCCGATGGCCAATAGACATAACGATGCTGAGCCGGCATCGCGATCCTCCGCTCCGCCGCAGCAGCAACCCGCTCACGAAAAACACACACTTAATCACTATATAGCCAAATGAAATGCATGCTTTCAATTTCCGCATCTTTACTTATTTTATTATTATTATTATTATTATTATTATTATTATTATTATGAGGAAATAATAACAAGGAAGTTGTTAGTGATCACAATACAAATTACAGTGAACTCCAAACGAATTATGAAAGTTCGTTTACATTAATAAATGAGGCATACAAAAACAGCAGGAAAAAAATCTAAATAATTTTAATTAAATTAGATTAAATAAACTACACCAAATATGCCCTTTTCATGGTTTTACCATAACGAACATAGCTTGGAACAAAAACAAGAGAATATATTTTTTTCCATCGAAAAACGAACGTACAATACAAAGCCTAGTATACATTATAAATAACAGTTTATCATTCAAATACATTGGGATTATGGAAACACATGGATTTGTGCCGAATTACAGAGAAACGTGTCGTGAGCCCAACACCTGTTATTTTTAGTTTCGCTTTGTTTTGGTTTCTTAACTTTATATATTTTGTTTCATTCCTGTTCTGTTCTGAATACCTCTACATTTAAATGATTCGTTCTGGAGTCAGGGTAACTAACTTATAGCTATGTTTATAGTGTTTATAATGTTAATACATAATATTTTGCTTGATTTGGTATTATTTCTGATATTACACTTTCTCTCTAAACATTCCGCTGCTCATTAAATGCGTTTGGAGAGAGTGGGTTAAGCAGTAAGCAAACAATGAGAGCGATATTGAACTTAAAAAAGCTGACTGGTTGAAAATATGTTAAGGACCAACACACATCCTCCAAATGCATCTAAATAAACCCACGATTGCTCTTGTCTCGTCTGCACGCACGCACTGTCACGATCTAATGCACTTGTTAATGCCGGATCTTTGAAAACAAATACCGGAACGCAAAAATCCAAAATCTGACATTTTCCAGAACAGGATCAGGCTCAAATTAAGCACTGGTGGAAACGGTAGGCTACAATTAATTAATTCGTTATGAATAAATTATTTAACAACAACCATCCCTCACCCCCGCCCCCCGCAGACGATGCCATCGTCCATCGCGATGTTTCACATTAGACATCGTACGATGCCAAATTGGTCGACATCGCCCAACCCTAATCACAGCGTGATCAAATACTTATTGACCTCACTGTATATAATATATATTTTTAAAAACAACAATGGAAAAAGTACAAAAATTATTTCAATATCATTTTCATAAGTTGAAATTTAGGGGTTACTGTTCGGAACAGCCACCTTCCAATTAAAAGTACCCAATAAACGATGATTTTATATATATATATTAAAAAAAAATATATTTTTTATATTGTTGTGGGTTTCAACACATAATAGGAGGATCTTAGTAAACATCTAAGATTTGAATACTTAAATGCTTTTTAAAAATGTTTTTTGGTTGTGGGACAGCAGTTTGCACCAATTCTGTAGAATGGCCCATATATATCACTATATACACTTACAAATGTAACCGTTATTCGCCGAAGCAGGTGATGTTATCAGCATGTCATGCCAAAGGTATGTAAATATTAGATAAGACCCCCAACAAACTTAAATGTCACATATTTCTAAAACGCTATAAATGCACAATCATTCACATTCTTAGCACGATTTCCTCTCTGCAACCCACAGCTCATAAAACACTGCTCTAAGTCAGACTACAGTGCCTGATGCTTACACAATATAGGACATGATTTAGACAGCAGTCAGTGTATTTATATCAACAGTTTTATGTATTCAACAGCTCATGTGAGTGCTGATGCATGCACGCTGACTTAATAAACCCTTATTGACACCACACTGAAGATAATGTGCAAGATAATTCATTATGTCCAAGTAGTAATAATATCATTGAGTCTGGACCAACGTCTCACAGATGGCCAACGTTCAGCTTGCGCTAAGGCTGAACAGCCTGTGTATGTGTGTGTCCACTGACTGTGTCCAGTGGTGAGTGATTATTATCACAAAGGCTGTGGCAAAATGCGGTTCTTCTTTGAGCTGTCCCTTTCCTTCCCTCAGGGCTGAGGAAACACACAGTCGGAGCATTAATGAGCCGGCCTTCCCTGTTATAAGCATTGACATCCAGCCTTTGATACACAGACTACAGTCTCCTGAAACAGTGGGATATTCTTGTTCCTGCTGCTGTTCTCATGCCTCTGACTCTTAGTCTGTTGTCTTCCAACATGCCTTTTATTTAAACCTTTGACCACTGTGTCACATCTTCACCTGTGTTCACATGTCCTCTGTCCACTAAGTCTTCTTACTTTGTCTCTGTCCACACTGTACTTTCACTACATCCTCTTTCTACACCATTATCCACCATATCCTTTATCTTTCTGTACATTTGTCCATAACGTCCTCTCGCTTTCACTTCTGTCCTCTTCCTACACATCTGTCTACTCTGTCGTCTTCCACAATTTCTGTCTACCATGTCTTCATCCTTTGTCTCTGTCCACACTATACTCTGTATAGTATATGCCTCTATAACATCTTCCTACTTCACTGTCTTTTTTGTTTAGTGATAGTTGTTCATGAGTCCCTAAACAGTTAAACTGAATGCTGTTCTTCAGAAAAATCCTTCAGGTCCCACAAACTCTTTGGTTTTTTATCATTTTTGTGTATTTGAACCCTTTCCAACAATGACTGTATGATTTTGAGATCCATCTTTTAACACTGAGGACAACTGAGGGACTCATATGCAACTATTACAGAAGGTTCAAATGCTCACTAATGCTTTAGTAGGAAAAACAATGCATTAAGAGCAGGGGGTTAAAAACTTTTAAACAGAATGAAGTATTTTTTTTTTTTTCATTTAGTATTGTCCTTCAGAAGCTACAGAAGATGCGTACATGTTTCCCAGAAAACAAAATAAGTTCAATTTACCCTGATCTTTAAATACCAAAAGTTTTCAACCCCTGGCTCTTAATGCATTGTTTCTCCTTCTGGAGCATCAGTGAGGCTTTGAACCTTCTGTAATAGTTGCATATGAGTCCCTCAGTTGTCCTCAGTGTGAAAAGATGGATCTAAAAATCATACAGTCATTGTTGGAAAAGGGTTCAAATAAACAAAAATGCTGGATCCAATTGTAAATAACACTTGCTTTAACTGTTTTTCAATAGTTTGCGGCGCCTAGGGGCAGCATTACCAAAATCCAGTTTTATTGAGTACTGGTAAACAAACATTGTGATTCACTTCAGATTAGAGTAGACAAATGATGATCAAGCCCTAGTGTAAATATTACCTGAGTGCTGGTGAGACCCAGAAGCCTTTGAGTTGGTGGTGGATGTGCTTGGTCGTTCCCACGTTGTCTCTAACACAAACACAAGCATTGTTATATTATTTATGATGCCTCACGAGTCTAGGTAGTGCTTACTAGCTTTGATTGCTTATGTGTCCTACATTAGTGTTAGGACACTACACATGTACAGTACTGTATGTAACCCTGAACCACAAAATCAGTCATAAGGATAAATTTTGCGAAATTGAGATTCATACAACATCTGAAAGCTAAATAAGCTTTTTACTGATGCATGGTTTGTTAGTATAAGGCAGTATTTGCTGAGATACAAATATTTGAAAATCTGGAATCTGAGGGTGCAAAAAAATCAAAATACTGAGATTGCCTTTGTAAGTTGTCCAAATTAATTTCTTGGCAATGCATATTACTAATCAAAAATTAAGTTTTGATATATTTACAGTAGGAAATTTACATATCTTCATGGAACATGATCTTTACTTAATTTCCAAATGATTTTTGGCATAAAAGAAAAAAATGATAATTTTGACCCATACAGTGTGTTTTTGGCTATTGCTACAGATATACCGATGCTACTTAAAACTGGTTTTGTGGTCCAGAGTCACATATTGTCTTTCCACATTACTGTTTTATCATGAACGGCATTTAAAAACATAAAACTAGAGCTCTTCTATAGTCCACACGCAACAGTCGGCCCAAGTAGGGGTCAGTTAATGAATAACATTGCAAAAACTATTTTTCTTTTTCACAGCCATGGCTGAAAATTGTTACCATATTTTCCTTACACAGTTGCCTCATGTTTCCTGCGAGTCAAGATGGATTTTTTTATGCTAACTCTTGCAAAACAGCATCCCTCATTCCAAGCATTCAGTCAAAAACGATTTTCCCACACACACACACACACACACACACACACACACACACACACACACACACAAAAAAAAACATTCTTGTGCAAACACAATTTGCTAATCAGTCTCAGATAGGGCAGAAACACTGGTTCTCAGTGTCACTTTTCAAAACTGGGTCTGTTGTGATAGGGCCATGAAGCAGAGAAAAAACAATGCTAATTACAAAAAAATAAATAAATAAATGCAGCTATTTAATATCAAAAGGGGTATACACTGCCTATACACTACCAGTAAAAAGATTTTTAATGTTTTTTTTTAAAGAAGTCTCTTCTGCTACAAGCCTACATTTATTTGATCCAAAGTACAGCAAAAACAGAGACATTTTGAAATATTTGTACTATAATAAAACATTTTAGAAAGATTTTTTTTTTCCTGTAATCAAAGCAAAATTTTCAGCATCATTACTCCAGTCTTCAGTGTCACACAATCCTACAGAAATCATTATAATATGCTGATTTGCCACATAAGACACTTAATAATTATAATTATCAATATTTAAAACAGTTGAGTACATTTTTTCAGGATTCTTTGATAAACAGAGAGGTCCAAAGTTCAGCATTTATCTGAAATAAAAAGCTTTTGGTAAATTATACACTATACCATCGTACCACCAACGTATAATACTTTTTCTAATTACAGAAATGAATACTTTTATTTAACAAGGACGCTTTAAAAAGGATCAAAAGAGATTTATCATCAGACATGTTACAAAAGATTTCTATCTCACATAAATGCTGTACTTCTGAACTTTCTCTTCATCAAAGATGCTGAAAAAAGCCTACTAATTTTGAACATAATAATAAATGTTTTTGAGCAGAAAATCTGAATATTAGAATGATTTCTGAAGGATCATGTGACTGGAGTAATGATGCTAAAAATTCAGCTTTGAAATCGCAGAAACAAACTACATTTTAAAATATATTCAAATAGAAAGCAGTTATTTTAAATAGCAAAAATATTTCAAAATTGTACTGTTTTTGCTGTACTTTGGATCAAATAAATGTAGGCTCGGTGAGCGGAAGAGACTTCTTTAAAAAAAAACAAAAACATTTAAAATCTTACTGTTCAAAAACTTTTGACTGGTAGTGTATGTTTTTCAAAGGTTGTACATCTGATTAAACCATAAAGTAGTTTCATGTAAATTAATTTGGTTTTATAATTAATACTAATACAGTTTTTGACTCTATGTGTAAATCTCATTTGCTATTCATGTTAATCAGTTTAGATATTTGGCAGTTCATGGTAATTTCACTCTCTGACTTTAAAGACATGGCTATTTTTGGAGTAGCCACTTTATTTCCAATATAAATCTGGGTATAGAAAATCAAAACCAGCTGAGATCAACCACTATACAGTTACAGCTCTAAAAAAAAATCTCCCATGCAAATTTCATTACAAATTAGATGACTGGGAGATACATGCCAAATTTAGTGCACCAGTCCTCAAAAGACTTTGTGCATTTTTTTCAGCAAAGAGAAACAACACATAAGCATAGAGTAAAAGTGTTTACAGTGCAAGAACAGCAGCGCTGTACACACAGATCGCCTCTGGACAGTTCTGCCAGTGTTTACAGGGCAGTCATGGTTTAGTGCCAGACTGTTGGAGAATCATGCGGGGTGCCAGCTCAGAGTGAACAAAAATCCACGGCACATGTTTACAAAAGGCCACTGAACAGCATGGCTGTTTTAAAGTAAGATTTAACCTTTGTTACATCCAGTTACGTGGAGAGCAGAAACAACATCAGGACTTTAATTTAAATCCTAACTAAAGAACTAGTCGCACCAAGAAGTCGTTTGGCTGGATATCTTTGTACCTGCATCATCACGGCAACAATATTGTTTTCAGCAGCTGTTCACTCACCGCTTGAACATTCAGTAGTTTTGTGTTTCTATCTGGAAATGTTCTTTGGGATCTACGCTTCTAAATTGCTGATAGTTAGCGTGACTAAACCGCCATGAATTCAAAATACACTTCCATTACGCTTCAGTGGAAAACAAGAGGTCATTACAGCTTTATGCATCCCAGGCAGCGCACTGGGGTTTGTCAGAAAAGAAAAAGAAGGAAGATAAAAACAGTGTGCGAGTTTGTGAGAAAGGACATGAGACTATCAGATTAATCCAGATCAGCCTGATTTGCCCCTCTCCAGATGAATAGGCTTTAAAGATGATGGAGAAAGCTAATGAAGTTTTGCAGCCTGTGGCGCCGTACGAGGAAGAACTGGGTTGTATGATTACACAACAGCATATTGAGATACCTTATCAACGTTTCGCATTATTATCAGGCAACGTACACATGTAAAAATGAGCCTCGGGCTATATGAATGAATCACTGTGGCCTATAAGACTGATACCACAGCAGCGGCGGAAAGACTGTAAAATGAGATATATTTGAAAAGGGCAACAAAATTAGCTTGGAGCTTTTTTACTTTTATTTATTTGACCATTCAGGTCATGTGCATATTGGTCAGAGATGCTGTTCTTTATTAAAAATTAGATCATAGTATTATAATAATACCATGTTATTTATAACAGCAGGTATTCTTTAAAGTACCTTAAAGAGATAGTTCACTCAAAAATACTCACCCTCATGTCATTTCAAATCTGTAAGACCTTTGTTCATCTTCAGAGCACAAATTAAGATAAAGAAGAAGAATTAACTTTGTGCACACAGTATTCTCGTATGTCCTTACTACCTTTCTGGGCCTTGAATGTGGTAGTTGCCTGGCTGTCTGTGCAGGGTCAGAAAGTTCTTGGATTTCATCAAAAATATCTTAATTTGTTTTCTGAAGTTGAACAAAGCTCTTAAAGGTTTGGAATGACATGAGAGAGTAATTATTGACAAAAAAATTTATCTTTTGGTGAGCTATACCTTTAAACTAGTACAATGTGTTAATAGCAAACAAATAGTACTTATCTAAATCTTACTTTGCCCAAAATCATATTTTTTTCCCATAAACCATCAGTTTATCAGCTACAAAAGGACACATTTATGCATTTATGGTAATAAAGAGTTCTGGTTAAAACATTGCCTTGATTTTTTTTTTTTTTTTTTTCAGCAATGAAACAACTATCCTGTATTGAAGTCTGTGTCTGCCACTGAATTTAAAAAAAACAAGGTAATTGTGCCTTTTTATTTCTCAATTCTAACTTTTTTCTCGCAATTGTGTTTTTTTTTCTCAGATTTGTGAAACGCAAACTTTTTTTCTCAGAATTGCCTGATATAAAGTCAGAATTTTGAGATATAAACTTGCATTTGCAAGAAAGTCAGAATTGTGGGATATAAAATTATATTTGCGAGAAAGAAAGTGAGAATTGTGAGTTATCTTGCAATTCTGACTTTTTTTGCTACTGTGAGTTTATATCACATTTGCATTGTGAGTTTAATTCTGAGAAAAAAAGTCAGAAATGCGATGCAATTCTGACTTTGTAACTTGCAATTGTGAGTTTATATCACAATATGAGGAAAAAAAGTCAGAATTGCCACATATAAATTATCAATTTTGACTTTATTTCTCGCAATTGTGAGTTTATATCACGCAAGTCTGAGAAAAAAGTCAAAATTGCAATTCTGACTTTATTTCTTGCAAGTGTACGTTTATTTCATGCAATTCTGAGAGAAAACGTCAGAATTGTGAGACTATTTATAACTTTCAATTCTGACTTTTGTACCTTTTTTCAGAATAGCATTATATAAATTCACATTTGCAAGAAAGTCAGAATTGCAAATTTTTATCTTGCAATTCTGACTTCATAATTTACAATTGCAAGTTTATATCACGCAATTCTGACAAAAAAAGTCAGAATTGTGAGATTGTGAGAAGTTCTCTCAATTCTGACTTTTTCTTGCAACTTTGAGTTTATATAATGCTAGTCTGAAAAAAGGTACAAACTCGCAGAAAGTCAGAATTGCGAGTTTATATCACGCATTTCTGAATTGCAATACAAATTCACATTTGCGTGAAATCAGAATTGTTAATTATCTCACAATTCTGACTGTATTTCTCACAATTGTGAGTTTATATCAACCAATTCTGATGAAAAAGTCAGAACTGCAAGTTTTTATCTCGCAAATCTGTCTTAAATTCTTCCAAGTGTGAGTTCATTTAACATAATTCTGACACAATTGCGAGCTTATATTATGCAATTCTGAGAAAAAAAGATACAAACTCGCATTTGAGGATTAGTGAGTTTTTAGTTCATATCACACAATTATGAGAGAAAAAGAATTATGAGATAAAAATTAGCAATAACATAAAAAATGTCAGTAGCGGAAACATGCTTCTGTAATACTGTGTGTGCTTTTGTGACAGGCTATTTCAGATACTGGTTGCAATAGGTTGTAGCGTTATCAGGAAAACAATGTTTTGCAGGGAATATGCTGCTTCATTCTCAAAGCTTGTAAGACAGTCCAAAAAAACACTGATCCAAGAAAAAAAATGGAAAATGGATCTTTCATAATATAACATTAACAAATAATAACTAAATAAATTATTTTTTTAAGAACCTTTTTACACATTATTTGTGTTTTTGACACATTATTTGTGTAAAATGATTGGAGCATGTTTTGCAAGAAAATACAATTTAAGTGTTTAATGTGTTATTTAATTACCTGTGAAATTTCAGAGTAAAAATAGTTTCTACACCACATATTGATATTCGACATAGAGAGAGCCTATTCCAAGAAGGGACAAGAAATGTCTTTGGCAGCTTATTATGTTTGTACATTTGCACAGTGGATGTATCTGAATGTGCCTGTCAGTCTGAAACACTGTCAGTAATGCTTAAATCGTTCTAAGTTAAAAACAAAATAGCATAAACATACCACTCCATAAACATACTTTTCCAGACAGTCAAAACAACTGCCATACACAAATACACACATCAGTAATACCTTTAGTGCTTGTGTTGACATAGTATTTCCGTCCCTCAGGTGATCTGTAGCTTTTCCAACCCACAGGAAGACACACACTCTCGATTTCCTCTGCTGGCATACTGCAGGAGACTACAGGCTGCTGCTATACAAACAAGTGTCATACATACATGAGTTATACATACAGTTAATCATATTTTCATGATTTCTAAAGAATACTGCCTTAACGTTGTGTCCTGAAACAATTCATAGTAACAGACATAATGATAAAGCAGCAGTGGCTGGAGACTACTGGGGCTGTAATGAATCAACTGGCCATCTTTCCGCACAGAGCAGAACACCAGCTCATGGAATAAAGGCAAAAAGACATCAAGGGCTATTAACTGAATAGCACAGGCGATCATGCATTTTACAGCAGCAGTCATTGAGGACCGCTGTGGACTGATCCCGCTTTTGATGCAAAACATTAAAGAGATTCCACACCCACTCCATCCACCCTCCATTTTTCTCTCTGTCTGAACCTCTCCACCTACATCAGTTCCTCCATCTATCTGCCTCATACTCTATCTGTGAAAGAAGCACAGAAAGTGGAGGTTTCTCTACACGAGGCAGCGTTTGTTCTGTGCCGTTCTGTCACCAGTTAAGATGAATTACAAGCAGTCATCTTAGTGAAGCCCAGGAAGCAGCTGTCAGCAAAAGCAACTAAAATGCATTTAACCGACCTCTAGCTACAGATTTTTCTAACTAACAGTGATTTAAGGGTGTCAGATGAGGAAATTACTTCAAAGAAAGTCCTTGTTCTTTCTTCAACTTTGTAATTGAACATCATGGTTGTTTAGGGCTGGGATTTTTTTTATTGTTATTATTTTATTTTGTTATATATATATATACACACACACACACACACACACACACACACACACACACACACACACACACACACACACACACACACACACACACTACCAGCCAAAGGTTTGGACACACTTACACATCAAAGAGAATGGTAGAGTGTGTCCAAACTTTTGACTGGTAGTGTATATAAGCACCAATATAACTTCATTTGTTTGTATATATTTGTGTGTGTGTGTGTGTGTGTGTGTGTGTGTGTGTGTGTGTGTGTGTGTGTATATATATATATATATACACACATAATAAATATACACAGTACACACATACATGATGTTATGTAAAGATTTTTTTTTTGATGCACCTAATCATGATTAATCATTTGACAGCACTATTTTATATTATTTATGCACTATTAAAATTATACATTTCTGTTTTCATTTTAGTTTTAGTATAACGTGCTGTCATTGCCATTTTGTCACTTAACATGTAATTTGTCTTCTTTTTTTGTGGGAGGGAGGGCTGTTGTTTGTTTGTTTGTTAAATATTTAAATAAGTTAGTATTAATATTAAATAATATAATTGATTATTAATTACAGTTTTTTTCAATTGTTTACACACAATTTTGAAAACCGGGTTCTTTTTTTCAAAATATAATCACAATTATCCAAATACCACACTCAATTTGCAGAATTCCTAGATTGTTTGCAAAATGACACACTTCAGTCAAAACATACACATTTCAGTCAAAACATATACACATATTTGTGAAAATGCTATTAGTTTTCATTTAACCAACACAGTCCTCAATGATCAGACACTATTGCAGACAGTTTCACACTGCTGTGATAAATAAAAAACACATTTGTAAAAAAAAACTAATTTTAGGAAATAGCATGTGCTAGATTTTTGGGCAGACATTGTTATGTAAGGGATCATTTCGATGACAAAACAAAATAGTGACAAACCCACAACATTCATCATGATTAGTTTGAGATATAGGGAGAATGAACACAAATAGGCCTACTGTAAACTTACCAAGCACTGCACAACACTGATGCTGCAGACTGAATATTTCAAGTATTTATTTCAATTCAAGAAATACAGTATTTCTTACCATAATCAGTTACAGTAATCAACCAACAATGAAATCAATGAAACAAATAAAATCTGTAGACAAATAAAAATTACTGCATGAAGTACATACAGTTTGACTCTGGAAAAAAAAAGCAACACAACTACTGTAACTATTCCTCATCTCTCCATCTGGCTGGATCAGGCCATAAGATTTCATCCACATCATTTTTGATGAATACAGGTGAACTCACCTGCTGCCTTTTATAGCACACCTGAGTGCTGCGTTTTCAAATTAGCACATGTGTGCTTCCACACCTTGTGGATGTGTTTATCCAATTTGTTCTTACAGTTTTTCTCAATTGCTTAAACACATTTCTTGAAATTATGCCTCTTATTTGCGAAACTCTAAACACAAATCCACAACTCCTAACTCATTTCCCCAAACTTCCTATATTGAGGTCAAAATGAAGCTCTCCACTCAAAACTATTCAATCTTGCTGAAAAACGTCTCTGGTTACGTATGTAACCTTAGTTCCCTGAGGACAGGGAACGAGACGCTGCGTCCTGGTTCAGGACACTTTGGGAACTGCCTTCAGCATGACCGGTTCTGAAACAAATGTATGAAACAACGACAGTGAACTTGACACTGGCCGGGCCAGCCTATGACATCATCATCAGGCGCCTGCTAGTATAAAAGCAGGTGCCTGAGAGCACAACACCATCTTTTTGTCGGACAGAGGTCTGTGCAGGGCCCGAGGCATGGCCCTGAGACGCAGCGTCTCGTTCCCTGTCCTCAGGGAACTAAGGTTACATACGTAACCAGAGACGTTCCCTTCCGGAGGGAACTCTACGCTGCGTCCTGGTTCAGGACACTTTGGGAACGCTTATACCAACTCCGCCATGCCGAGGGATAGGTGATCAAACTGACTGAATGAGGAGTCAAGAAGGAAATCACCCCTGCATCAGCGAGAGTCGCTGGGGCCCAGTGACCTGCCACGGCTAGCCCGGCTACCTGTGCACACAACTCTCAAGCGTGGAGGCCTAGAGGAAGCCTACTACACTTAGCTCCCTAAGTGAAGGAGCTCATAAACGCCCTGATCATAAGGGGCGGAGTTTAGGGAATGGAGGTCTCGGCAGGGCAAACGCCTGCTCTAGGGACCTGACAACATTCAGTGCTACAGGTATAGATGGGGAAGCGGAGCTTCTGGAGAATGGAGGCTTCATAAAAGACTCTCTAAAAGAGAGGAAGCCTGACAACATTCAATCCACTAGCTCTTAGGAGTGGAGGTCTCAAAATAACCCTCCAGTGAGGGGAGACCTGGCTACACTCACGCTTAAAATTACTGGAAGCGGAGCCTCTGGAGAATGGAGGCTTCATTAACGACTCTTTGAAAAGAGAGGAAACCTGACAACATTCCATCCACTAGCTCTTTAGGAGTGGAGGTCTCAAAATAACCCTCAGTGAGGGGAGACCTGGCTACACTCACGCTTGAAAGTACTGAAAGCGGAGCTTCTGGAGAATGGAGGCTTCAAAAAAAAAAGACTCTCTGAAAGAGAGGAAACCTGACAACATTCCATCCACTAGCTCTTAGGAGTGGAGGTCTCAAATAACCCTGCCGTGAGGGGAGACCTGGCTACACTCACGCCTAGAAGTACTGGAGGCGGAGCCTCTGGAGAACGGAGGCTTCGCAGAAGACTCTCTAAAAAGAGAGGAAACCTGACAACGTTCAGTCCACCAGCTCTTAGGAGTGGAGGTCTCACTAGCCCTTCAGTGAGGGGAGACCTGGCTACACTCACGCCCGGAGGAAAAAGCCCATACTCGACACTGGGGGTATTCAGTGAGGCTGCATAGCCTATGCAACCCGAACTACCCGAGTGGAGCTTCTGCTCAGAGGGAATCTACAGAGTGGAGGTCTCATGACCTAACTACACTTAACACTGATGACGGCCTGTGAGGCTGAATAGCCTGTGCAGCAGGCCTGTCTAAGTGGAGATTTCCCGAGGAGTGGAGGCTTCGCCGAAAGGAAGCCTGGCAACACTCTGTGAGTGCAATGTTCTGCGAGCAGCAGAAGGACTCTAAGAGTGGAGGTCCCAAGACCTACTACACTTCAACACTGCAGGCGTTCATCGAAGCTGAACAGCCTAAACGACAGTACTGCCTGAGTGGAGTCTGGAGAGTGGAGGCTTTCTAAAGAGGGAGCCTTACGCACCTCCGTGCTTAGCAAGGAAGAACTCTGAGAGTGGAGGTCTCATGACCTAACTACACTCTAGCCTTGAAGGTCATCCGCGAGGCTGACTAGCCTGTGCGACAGAAATACCTTCATTTTGGAGCTCTCCTGGAGAGTGAGGCCTGAGGAGGCCAGACACTCGATCCTGCTAGCAGCGCTATCTGGATTGGAGCTGGAAAACTAAAAGGTTTTTGAGAAAAACCAGCTCAGAGAATGGACACGGAGGAACCCTGCGTGGTCCATGGGAGAAAGGAACCTGCCTTTACGGGAGGGACCTTACCATGAGTATGGATTTTAGTGAAGTGCCTGAACAGTGCACTTACCACTCACGTGGATTTTAGAGAATGCCCAAAGACTTCGCGTGAGCAAACACCACAAATGTGGTTTTGAGTAGGTGTCCTGAGCATAGCGAGGATCACCAGATTTGCAGTCTCTAGGCGATAGCGGAGCCTGAAAGCGGAGCTTCTGGAGAGGGGAGGCTTCAGCAGAAAGACTCTCTAAGCGAGAGGAGGCCTACGACGCTCTCCCTAGGAAGCTCTTCAGAGTGGAGGCCTCAGGTGAAACCCTCTAGGCGAGGGGAGGCCTGACTACACTCGACGCTCAAGAAAGGCAGATACTCACAGTCAGAGCCAATAATGAAAAATTCTCATTTATCATGTAGCTCTGTGTAGTGGAGGCTCCGAGACTACATCTCCAAGGAGAGAAGCCTACAACACTAGTTTTTGGTGAGTGGAAGACTGCACTCCCCCAAAAAAATAGTCAGCGAGGCACTCATGGGCCTGCCAGCTGCTATAACTGTGAGAGTGAAGGTCTCAGCACTGTTGGCTGTGACAGAGGGAGACCTATTACACTGTGCTATCACTTAGCTTGTATTAACCCGGGTGATAGCAGAACCCGGAAGCGGAGCTTTCAGTGAGGGAGGCTTTAAGCTCTTGAACATAACAAGCCTGACGACGCTCAACTGAGGAAGCTCTATCGAGTGGAGGCCTTGGAATACACGCCCTCTCATAGAAGGGAGGCCTACTTTGTTTTACACTCAACGCTTGTAGTGACAGGTTCACGGAAAGAGTTCACAAGCTGCCTTAACCTTGTGTTCTCCCGGCCTGTATTTCTGGGAAGTGGAGGCTTAACAGAAACACCTCACGTAGAGGGAGCCTAGCAACACTCGACCCAGTAAAAAGCTCTCATGAATGGAGGTCTAAAAATGACCTGCCACATTCAGCGCTAAGAAGTATTATCTTTATGTCTCTCTTCACAGAGGACTTCGCAGAGAGGAGGCCTCCTAGGCCTGCTACACTCAATTCTACTTCAAAGCGGGGCTTTTTAAAGAGAGCGGAGGCTCCAGTAAAACACCTCTCTCTCAGAGAGGGAGCCTTGACAACGCTCTATTCACCCTAACACACAAACTCCCAAGAGTGGAGGTCTCACATATGTGTATATGAAAATACACAGGGAAGGTACCTGACCACACTCATGCAAAAAGAGTATTACTCTTAGCAGGGTTTGAGTGAGCGGAGGCTTCGGCAGAGCGATACTCCGCCTGAAGCAGCTTGACAACGCTCAAGAGGGTTATTCTCGTATGTATATGTATGTTGGATCATGTCTATACCAAGCTCCAGACATGGGGACTTGTGACTTGGTGACTTGGACTCGAGTCGACTCGAGTCGCTATTTTTATGACTTGTGACTTGACTTGACAAAAAATAAAATACTTGAGACTTGACTCGGACTTGGAAGTTAAAGACTCGGGACTTGACTTGACTTGAGACACAATGACTTGAATGACTTGAGTGTTAATCACATGTTTTCAGTTTGAATATAAAATATATAAATTATTGTAAAAAAAATAAAGTTGATTACCCAGCTGGAGCGCAGGCTGAGAATAGCGTTGTCATGACTGGATCACGACACTATAATCAGTCATGCCCTCTCGTACCTTACGCACACCACACCCACTTAGATCATATATCACATCAACATGTCAGCCGGAGGGGTACCGAGGGTCATCGCTTTCGGATTCAAAAATTTTTCGCAAGATGGAAAAAGTAGAACAGCGCTTTGCAAGACATGCCATATAAAAATTGCAGACAGCCAGACGACAACCTCCAATTTCGTCCGTCATCTGAATAGCCATTCTGCCCAGTAAGTGCTTGTCTGTTTGTTAATGTTATCTGGTTAGTTGGTAGTTAGCTAATGTAATGATAGCTAAAGTAGCCATTAAAGGATGTATCAGTGATTTCAGGCCCAAATATAAATGATCACATTCATCTAGTTTTATATATATATTCCCCTTTGAATTAAAGGTACTTGCGCCGTGCTTTTGCAGCGTTAAGCATTGTAGCCAATCACAGACATGTCTGTTGAACGCATTGGCCAATCAGAGGAGTGCAAATGAGTCACTGTGCTGAAGATGTGTTTAGCGCGAGCTCACCAAGTTCTACACTTTCACAAACCTGTCATTGTTATTGGCAATAAACTTAAGATGCAAATAAGAGGTTCACTGCAAAATATTTGATATTCTTGATGCTGCTCTGATGCACTCCATTACGCACCGCTCTGTTTGTTGTTAGGAAGACTTAGGGGCCGTTCACATGTAGCGTCTTTTGCGCGCTCAAATTCGTTATTTTAAATGTAGACGCGCGGCTTGCGCGCGCATAATGGAAGCGACGCGTTCGCGACGCGCACGCGGTGCGATGCGCTCGTTTTTTCCAGGCGCGTCCGCGCCGCATCGAGACAAAAACATCTCAACTTTTCAGAATGCAGCAAGCGCACCGCAGCTTGGAGCTAGAGCGCAGCTGATGGTTGCTTAGAAACGGCAGACGCTTCCGGAGAGCAAGCGCCCGAGCGCTTTGTTGACAAGGAAGAAAGCGGCGCGCCTAGCGTTTTCCACGCGTTTTTAGGCGCGACATGTGAACGGCCCCTAAAAGTTCAGCAGTCTATCATCATTGACAAAACTATTAAAGAGGTGAACGAATGCCTGGTAAAATGTAGTTAGATAAACATTTAACATTTTTTATTATTTATTACATTTTGCCTTTTTGAATTGAAAATATGCTATAATGTCCTTTATTCATTAAGAGACAATGCATGCATAATTAAAAATAAAATATTATTTGCAAATAGTTAAAATTATTTCACTGATACAATAAGCCTTTCTTTCTTTTTCTTAATTCATTCATTAATTTAAATAAAAATAAACAATTTTAGTTTGGGCCCCGAAAAGCCCCGAATATCCACTGACCTTAGAACCGCCCCTGTGTGTGTGTGTGTGTGTGTGTGTGTGTGTGTGTGTGTGTGTGTGAGAGAGAGAGAGAGAGAGAGAGAGAGAGAGAGAGAGAGAGAGAGTGTGTGTGTGTGTGTGTGTGTGTGTGGTGTGAGAGAGATGAGAGAGAGTGTGTGAGTGAGTGTGTGTGAGAGAGAGGAGAAATGTAACAAAGTTTAATATTGTACGTAAACTCTGTGTTTGAGAGAGAGAGAGAGAGAGAGAGAGAGAGAGAGAGAGAGAGAGAGAGAGAGAGAGAGGTGTTCAGAGGAGTCTGTTGGATTTTAAGCTGTTATTTGTTTTATGGACTCAATGTTGGAAATTTAAAACATTTCAAACACTGTTGGCAGAAGTGAAAAATAAATGATTTTATGAAGTTACAATTTTGTTTGATTCCATGATGTATTTTACTGAACATGAGTATTTACAATGCAAATCCAAATTATTGTAATTTACTCAGTTATTTTATTTATATCTTGTCTTTTCACTTTATTAAGATCAGATTCTGCAGGTAAAATTACAATAATAAGGTGACTTGACTTGGACTTGACTTGACATAGCCTGCGACTTGACTTGACTTGACTTGCCCGATTAAAAAATACTTGGGACTTACTTGAGACTTGAAGGTTAAGACTTGAGACTTACTTGAGACTTGCACATGTGTGACTTGGTCCCATCTCTGCCAAGCTCACTCTAGCGGAGGTTTCAAAACCTGACAACGCTTAACCCACGAGGGGGTTTCTACGAGTGGAGGTCTCTACACACTGTTTTCTTTTATAAAACGAGGGGAGACCTGGCTACACTCGGCACTTGGTGGCAGTAGAACTCAAGAGGAGCTCGAAACTGCAATAGTAATCACCCAAGCGGAGCTGGTAGACAAAGGAAAACATACACATACACGCTTGAATATTTTATTAAAGTGTCTTTACTGTTCACATACCGGGCCAACAGACGGAGCCTCAGTCTCATCGTTGGCCCAGCCCCGGAGTCAAGGGGAAAAGGGAGGGGCAGGTAGCCCCACACTGGCCTCGTCTCTGGCCCTTGGGCCAGGACGGGCCTGGTTTCCCCCCGGTGTTTAGGTGGAGGCGTGGACCGGCAAGGGATGCAAACCCCCGGGGCTCGGTCCAGATCTTTTAGCAGATCAGCCTGGTGCGCCTCTGCAACACTGCCATCGTGTGCAGAGGAGCACCGGCCACTGCCGCATATGCTTTGGAGCCTTCAGGGTCGATGTCCCTCGCTCTGAGAGATAGTTCGCAGCCGTCAGCGAGAGACATCGTCACATATCCGCGCCCGTGCATTCCCTCGACATCAGCATGATTCACATGCCGATGCCTGTGAATGCGGGCTGAATATGGCCTGTCCCATTCCCTCTCGATCTCTTAAGCAGATCAGGAAGGAATGGGAGGCTCACAGGAGTTGGCTTTGTCATGGCCCGGAAGAAGCCGCTCGTCTAGTCTGCCGAGAGCGGCCTCTTCCCTCGCGGGCTTCCACTGTAGATACAAGCGGGCAGCCGCGCGGTCCATAACAGACATCAACTCTTCATATGCGGGGCAGAGAGGCTGCATGGGCTCAAACAAGCTCATATTTGTTCCATTTCAACCTCCTGCTCGCCCTGGCTTGAAGCCAAAAGAGCACTCGCTGCAGAACCGGAGGATGTGAGAGACAACACATCATCCGCTAGCAGCGCATTCTCGTCTCCGGCTGACGTGCGCGAGCGATTAAACGCTCTCTCAAACTCGTCAGCCAGCTCCACCCGTGAGCCCCGCAATCTCGGCCGCCGAGCAGCCTCAGCTGTGGCGGGACCGGAGCAGCGTGGGGCAGATGGATGGCCCGATTCCCTCGAGAAAAGGGCCAGACGAGAATGGAGTTTCTTCAAAGTGAAACTCTCACAATGAACGCGCTCCGCTCTTCTAGAGCAGAGCGCGCGTGCTCTTACACCTAAACACACCAAACAAAAGGTCGTGTGCGTCATCAAGTGTCAGATTTCTCTGACACGGATCCGCACACTTCCTACAGTTTTCTTTCTCTAGGCATCGCTGTACTCACTCGTTTAGAACAGAGGACTCTGAAGACAAAAAGATGGTGTTGTGCTCTCAGGCACCTGCTTTTATACTAGCAGGCGCCTGATGATGATGTCATAGGCTGGCGCCGGCCAGTGTCAAGTTCACTGTCGTTGTTTCATACATTTGTTTCAGAACCGGTCATGCTGAAGGCAGTTCCCAAAGTGTCCTGAACCAGGACGCAGCGTAGAGTTCCCTCCGGAAGGGAACTGCTTTATCATTGGTTGATCTATATTATCTTCATTAGTGAAAGTCAAGATTCACTTGAATAATTCATGGCAAATTTACAAAAAGTCTAATAGAAATGTGTAGAATATATGATTGACAGTTTAGGACAACTAGATCAAAAATTTTGCATTTAGGTAATGATTTATACGATGAGCTAATGACTTGATGTTTTGAGGGGTAAGACTATTGCACAGAGAACTACAGTATATAATACATTTTGAGCAACATGACAATAGCAACTGATAATGTAGGAAACTGCAGACAAATGTATATTTCATTTCTGATCTGAGAAATGCACCAAAGTGACTGAGAAAAACTTTTATCCTTTTATCTCCATCGAAGGTTCTGATTGGTGTGTGCTAAATTTTGACTCCTAGTGTTTCCAGTTGGGTAATTGTGTGCTAATTGAGCTCAAACTTCGCAGACTTGAGTGAACAATATTGAATGCTTGTGCTTTCTAAATGACCACATGGTGTAAGCACTGAGAAATGTAGGGATTTGTGTGTAGAGTTTTGAAGTAACAGTTCACCAAATATAACTCATGTGTCAAAGCAGGGAATAGTGTTTATAGTTTAGGGAAATGGGTGTGCTTTTTCAAAAATGGCATTATAGTTTTGAAATTTTAGTTCAAAAGACTGGTTATAGTGTTTTAGCAATTGAGAAAAACTGTAAGTGTGGTCATTGGCAATCCGGGGCTTTGTAATGACAAGGAAGTAACCTCACAATCCTTATCTGTGTCTTAGGTGTCGAAATGTGTGTAGAGTTTTACAAATCACTGTGTGTGATGTTTTGCAAAAAGAGTGAAGCAGACATTATGTGTAATAGTGTGCAAATCAGTGGCGGTGTTTTGTTCCTTGGAGTAGAATTTTGCAAATTGTGTGGAAATTTTTATTTTAGAGTGTAAACAATCGTAAAAAACTGTAATAAATGTATAAATTGTGAAATATAAATTAATATTATTTTTTAAAATAATTCTAATTTATTTTTAATCTAGTTCAGTGTCATTTTTTTTTACAGTTTAGTGTTTTAAATTTATTTTTGTTAAGAGAGAATTAATTTTCATTTACTTTATGTTTTCTAATATTTAAAATTTATTTCAGATTTTAACAAATATTTTAATAGTTTTAGTTTTAGTTAAAGATAATAACACTGAAACAGTGTGACTACATTAAGATACCAAAGACATCAAAATTTTTAATATGAATTATATTTATAGATATAAATAATTAAATGCACTAAAGTAAGCTTTTTAAATATTTACTTTTTAGTATCTGAAATATAAGGAAGCCTGTTTCTGCCACTGAATAAATAAGAAAAATGGTAATTGCGACTTTTTATCTCACAATTCGGACTTTTTTTTATATAAACTCGCAATTCTGAAATATTTTCTCAGAACTGTGAGATTTAAATGCACAATTGCGAGTTATAAAATCAGAATTGCAAAATATAAACTCACAATAATGAATTTTTTCTCGCAATTGCAACTTCGTATCTCTCCATTCTGACTTTTTCCTCGCAATTGCAAGTTTGTTTCTCACAATTCTGACTTTTTTTCTCAGAACTGAGATGTACTCGCAATTGCCAGTTATAAAGTCCAGTTCATCATGCAATTTTGACTTTATAACTTGCACTTGCGAGTATATATCTCGTAATTCTGACACAAAAAGTCAGAATTGTGAGATATATACTCACAGTTGCAAGTTGTACAGTCAAAATTGAATGAATTAATAATGTCAGAATTCCAAGACATAAACAATTCTGTGAACATATAAGTCTTTTTTTCTCCTTAGAACTGGACTTTATACCTCGCAATTGCGAGTATATATCTCAAAATTGTGAGAAAAAAAGTCAGAATAGTGAGATACAAACTCACAATTGTGAGAAAAAAGTCAGAATTGCGAGATACAAAGTCGCAATTGCAAGAAAAAGTCAGAATTGTGAGTTTATACATATCTTCCAATTTTGACTTTATTTCTCACAATTGTGAGTTTATATTTTGCAATTCTGACCTTATAACTAAAAATTGAGTTTATATGCTGCAATTCTGACTTTATAACTCCAAATTATTCATTTATATCTCACAGTTCTGAGAAAAAAAGTCAGAATAGTGAGATACAAACTCACAATTGTGAGAAAAAAAAGTCAGAATTGTGAGATACAAAGTTGCAATTGCAAGAAAAAGTCAGAATTATGAGTTTATACATATCTTCCAATTCTAACTTTATTTCTCACAATTGTGAGTTTATATTTTGCAATTCTGACCTTATAACTCAAAACTGAGTTTATATCCTGCAATTCTGACTTTATAAGTTCTGAGAAAAAAGAATGCAATAGTGAGATACAAACTCGCAATTGTGAGAAAAAAGTCAGAAATGTGAATTTATACCTTACAATTCTGACCTTATTTCTCACAATTGTAAGTTTAGACTTTGCAATTCTGACTTTATAACTCGAAAATTGTTTATATCTCACAGTTCTGAGAAAAAAAAGTCAGAATTTTGAGATACAAACTCGCAATTGTGAGAAAAAAAAGTCAGAATTACGAGTTATATCTTCCAATTCTGACTTTATTTCTCACAATTGTGAGTATATATTTTGCAATTCTGACCTTATAATTCAAAATAGTTTATATCCTGCAATTCTGACTTTATAACTCGAAAT
Organism: Garra rufa; assembly: GCF_049309525.1. NCBI lineage: Eukaryota > Metazoa > Chordata > Actinopteri > Cypriniformes > Cyprinidae > Garra > Garra rufa. The sequence goes on from NC_133361.1 coordinate 54,951,869, forward strand.
TCTGCATTTATAACTCACAGTTCTGAGAAAAAAAAGTCAGAATTGTGTTTATATGACGCAATTCTGAGAAAAAAAGCCATTTTTAATTTTTAATTTTTAATTATTCATTCAGTGGACTTTCTTCAATTTCAGATACTAAAAAGGAAACATTTTAAAAGCTTACTTTAGTTAAATGTATTTAACCGGCCTCTAGCTACAGATTTTTCTACCTAACAGTAATTTAAGGATGTCAGATGAGGAAATTACTTTAGAGAAAGTCTTGGTTCTTTCTTCAGCTTTGTAATTGAACGTCATGGTTGTTTAGGACTGCGATTTAGTATTATTATTATTATTTTTTTTATGACAAACCATACCAAATGAAGCTATATTGGTGCAAACAGACCTTTTTTATCGTTCAGTGATGGAAACAGGCTTCCATAGAAATGTATACACGTTTAAGTAAATAAAATACAGGATAACATTTTCAAAAATCACAATAAAATCACATCATTTCTGACCACTAATAAAAAAAAAAAAAAAAAGTAAACATAAGTAACAGACATAAACATTTGGTAAACATTTCATAAATATATTAAGTGCTAACCATATTGAGAGAGAAAAAAAATCCTTTTTTTTTCCTGATCCCCTTGCACTCCTTTGAAAACCGTAGCAGGGTCATTATACATGTGATGAAAGGATTGTGTTTTCCTTCAAAGTTAAAAACCCGAACAATATTTCAAAATTGCCATACAAATTTGCTAATTATGTTTTGAATGGATGCGTTTACTAATTATAAAGTTCAGTTTTGCAAGGAACAGCCCATTTTCAGCCCAAGTCAACAAATAGTGCAATTTTAATCTACATCCTATATTTAGACTCAACCTCGTTGTGGTTTCCACTGATCGACAGGCACTAAGCCAAACACATTATTACAGCACAACTCATAATATGATGTTGCCACTGATATGTGACCTCAATTGACCAACCAGTTTCTATGGATACTAATAGCAGAGCTGGAGTCAATGGCATTTAAATGAAACCAATTTTTTAGGAAAGATTAACTCAATTCATAAGCTGAGCTGTATTCATTAGGGGCTACTTACAGAACCTTCTCACATATGTACGAGGGAATTTGCCTTGGCCCAAATCCTAACATCTGAGGAGTCCTACTAGAAGAGAAAGCCAATGAACACGACTATAAACAAAGCAGACTTCATCTGACATGTGGACTTTTTCTGTTCTCCTTCAAGACAAGAGGGGGATTTAAAGAGACAAGGGGCAAGGTCAACAGCAGGGGCTTGAGAATACAAACACTCGCAGAGATGCAACAGCCAGGTCGGATATTTGAAACTGTTATTCTGTGTTTTGACAGCACTTTATTAAAGAACATGCAGAAATGACGGAAACAGGTGAACACAGACAGAACACAGAGAGGGAGACACAAAGAGGAGAATTCACATTCACTTCCACATTCTATTTGTGTTGTTTTAGCATTCACTTAAGGAATGATGCAAAAAAAAAAATCCAAATTTGAACTATTAAATTGCCATCTTGCTTGTCGGTTGAGAGCGAGATTATGAAAAATTTGAAATATATTTACTATTTTTTTTTTCTATTTGAATACTATTAGTTTTCTATTTGAATATATTTTAAAATGTAATTTATTCCTGTGCTTTAAAAAGCTAATTGTTTGTGGTAGTGTATCTGTGAGTATTATTTAAAGTATATTCCAGATTCAATAAAGGGTGATGCACTGACATTTGGGAAATCAAAAATATTCAACCATGGCAGCAAAAAAGGGCATTTCCTGCAGTGCAGAAAGTGCGGACGGAATTGCAGAACCAAGTCATAAAGATTCTATTTATTGTGTAATGTCATAGAATATATACATTTTTGGATGAATAAATAAAACATAGGTTAGGACACTTACCCAAAAAATTTATTTTTATTTGTAAAATTATATAAAATTTTACAACTTTTTGTCATGAAAATATAATGTTTCAAACCCCAAACCAACTAAAAC
>NC_133361.1:54954370-55121332 GCF_049309525.1 Garra rufa
ATTTGTTTCAGAACCGGTCATGCTGAAGGCAGTTCCCAAAGTGTCCTGAACCAGGACGCAGCGTAGAGTTCCCTCCGGAAGGGAACCAAACTTTGCTTTCAGACATGACACACAAATCCTCAAAAACAAACACACTACAACACAGTTTTACACACTGATGAGATAAATTCAAAACAATACTACAAAAACAATACAAATAAAAAACTTTTCACATGATGAACACAACAAATCTATTCCTTTGCAAGTGTTTTATTCCTTAATTTAATGTACTGTAGAGTACAGTACAAAACAGCAAAAAACAACAAAGAATAATTATTCTGCCCAGCATCCTGTCTTTGGTCTGGGACAGGCCAAAGAACATCTTCAGCATCACAGGCTAAATTAGCCCTGGCCAGGCAGCAGGGGTAAAATCCTCTTGCATGCCTGATCCAACCCTGGCAATCATCAACTAAAATATATGGGACTGCTTGTCTTCTTGCCCTTGCTCTTCTTCTGTCTCTTCCATGTTGTTGTCGTCATCGTCCTCCTTCTCCTCCTCATCTTCCTCTTTCACCTCCTACTCTTCCTCTTCAAAATTACACATTTCTGTATGTGGGATATTGATTGAAAAAGACTGGATAGGATTCACAGTTACACTTGTACTAGTGGTCTGACAAAAAATAAAATAAAAGCACACAACGTCATTGTGAAACAGAAAAAAAAAGAAATATGGGCACAAAGGTGAAAATAAAAATAAGAAAGTCCACTGTCAGAATTTGTAACTCCTGTGTTGTCCTCTGTCTAAATGCTTTCCAATGGAAGGTTCATGAGATGTACCTTTGATCTATTTCAGAGAACGTCTCTGGTTACGTATGTAACCTTAGTTCCCTGAGGACAGGGAACGAGACGCTGCGTCCTGGTTCAGGACACTTTGGGAACTGCCTTCAGCATGACCGGTTCTGAAACAAATGTATGAAACAACGACAGTGAACTTGACACTGGCCGGCGCCAGCCTATGACATCATCATCAGGCGCCTGCTAGTATAAAAGCAGGTGCCTGAGAGCACAACACCATCTTTTTGTCGGACAGAGGTCTGTGCAGGGCCCGAGGCATGGCCCTGAGACGCAGCGTCTCGTTCCCTGTCCTCAGGGAACTAAGGTTACATACGTAACCAGAGACGTTCCCTTCCGGAGGGAACTCTACGCTGCGTCCTGGTTCAGGACACTTTGGGAACGCTTATACCAACTCCGCCGTGCCGAGGGATAGGTGATCAAACTGACTGAATGAGGAGTCAAGAAGGAAATCACCCCTGCATCAGCGAGAGTCGCTGGGGCCCAGTGACCTGCCACGGCTAGCCCGGCTACCTGTGCACACAACTCTCAAGCGTGGAGGCCTAGAGGAAGCCTACTACACTTAGCTCCCTAAGTGAAGGAGCTCATAAACGCCCTGATCATAAGGGGCGGAGTTTAGGGAATGGAGGTCTCGGCAGGGCAAACGCCTGCTCTAGGGACCTGACAACATTCAGTGCTACAGGTATAGATGGGGAAGCGGAGCTTCTGGAGAATGGAGGCTTCATAAAAGACTCTCTAAAAGAGAGGAAGCCTGACAACATTCAATCCACTAGCTCTTAGGAGTGGAGGTCTCAAAATAACCCTCCAGTGAGGGGAGACCTGGCTACACTCACGCTTGAAAGTACTGAAAGCGGAGCTTCTGGAGAATGGAGGCTTCATAAAAGACTCTCTGAAAGAGAGGAAACCTGACAACATTCCATCCACTAGCTCTTAGGAGTGGAGGTCTCAAATAGCCCTGCAGTGAGGGGAGACCTGGCTACACTCACGCTTAAAAGTACTGGAAGCGGAGCCTCTGGAGAATGGAGGCTTCATAAAAGACTCTCTGAAAAGAGAGGAAACCTGACAACATTCCATCCACTAGCTCTTTAGGAGTGGAGGTCTCAAAATAACCCTCAGTGAGGGGAGACCTGGCTACACTCACGCTTGAAAGTACTGAAAGCGGAGCTTCTGGAGAATGGAGGCTTCAAAAAAAAAGACTCTCTGAAAGAGAGGAAACCTGACAACATTCCATCCACTAGCTCTTAGGAGTGGAGGTCTCAAATAACCCTGCCGTGAGGGGAGACCTGGCTACACTCACGCCTAGAAGTACTGGAGGCGGAGCCTCTGGAGAACGGAGGCTTCGCAGAAGACTCTCTAAAAAGAGAGGAAACCTGACAACGTTCAGTCCACCAGCTCTTAGGAGTGGAGGTCTCACTAGCCCTTCAGTGAGGGGAGACCTGGCTACACTCACGCCCGGAGGAAAAAGCCCATACTCGACACTGGGGGTATTCAGTGAGGCTGCATAGCCTATGCAACCCGAACTACCCGAGTGGAGCTTCTGCTCAGAGGGAATCTACAGAGTGGAGGTCTCATGACCTAACTACACTTAACACTGACGACGGCCTGTGAGGCTGAATAGCCTGTGCAGCAGGCCTGTCTAAGTGGAGATTTCCTGAGGAGTGGAGGCTTCGCCGAAAGGAAGCCTGGCAACACTCTGTGAGTGAGGCTGGCAATGTTCTGCGAGCAGCAGAAGGACTCTAAGAGTGGAGGTCCCAAGACCTACTACACTTCAACACTGCAGGCGTTCATCGAAGCTGAACAGCCTAAACGACAGTACTGCCTGAGTGGAGTCTGGAGAGTGGAGGCTTTCTAAAGAGGGAGCCTTACGCACCTCCGTGCTTAGCAAGGAAGAACTCTGAGAGTGGAGGTCTCATGACCTAACTACACTCTAGCCTTGAAGGTCATCCGCGTGGCTGACTAGCCTGTGCGACAGAAATACCTTCATTTTGGAGCTCTCCTGGAGAGTGAGGCCTGAGGAGGCCAGACACTCGATCCTGCTAGCAGCGCTATCTGGATTGGAGCTGGAAAACTAAAAGGTTTTTGAGAAAAACCAGCTCAGAGAATGGACACGGAGGAATCCTGCGTGGTCCATGGGAGAAAGGAACCTGCCTTTACGGGAGGGACCTTACCATGAGTATGGATTTTAGTGAAGTGCCTGAACAGTGCACTTACCACTCACGTGGATTTTAGAGAATGCCCAAAGACTTCGCGTGAGCAAACACCACAAATGTGGTTTTGAGTAGGTGTCCTGAGCATAGCGAGGATCACCAGATTTGCAGTCTCTAGGCGATAGCGGAGCCTGAAAGCGGAGCTTCTGGAGAGGGGAGGCTTCAGCAGAAAGACTCTCTAAGCGAGAGGAGGCCTACGACGCTCTCCCTAGGAAGCTCTTCAGAGTGGAGGCCTCAGGTGAAACCCTCTAGGCGAGGGGAGGCCTGACTACACTCGACGCTCAAGAAAGGCAGATACTCACAGTCAGAGCCAATAATGAAAAATTCTCATTTATCATCTAGCTCTGTGTAGTGGAGGCTCCGAGACTACATCTCCAAGGAGAGAAGCCTACAACACTAGTTTTTGGTGAGTGGAAGACTGCACTCCCCCAAAAAAATAGTCAGCGAGGCACTCATGGGCCTGCCAGCTGCTATAACTGTGAGAGTGAAGGTCTCAGCACTGTTGGCTGTGACAGAGGGAGACCTATTACACTGTGCTATCACTTAGCTTGTATTAACCCGGGTGATAGCAGAACCCGGAAGCGGAGCTTTCAGTGAGGGAGGCTTTAAGCTCTTGAACATAACAAGCCTGACGACGCTCAACTGAGGAAGCTCTATCGAGTGGAGGCCTTGGAATACACGCCCTCTCATAGAAGGGAGGCCTACTTTGTTTTACACTCAACGCTTGTAGTGACAGGTTCACGGAAAGAGTTCACAAGCTGCCTTAACCTTGTGTTCTCCCGGCCTGTATTTCTGGGAAGTGGAGGCTTAACAGAAACACCTCATGTAGAGGGAGCCTAGCAACACTCGACCCAGTAAAAAGATCTCATGAATGGAGGTCTAAAAATGACCTGCCACATTCAGCGCTAAGAAGTATTATCTTTATGTCTCTCTTCACAGAGGACTTCGCAGAGAGGAGGCCTCCTAGGCCTGCTACACTCAATTCTACTTCAAAGCGGGGCTTTTTAAAGAGAGCGGAGGCTCCAGTAAAACACCTCTCTCTCAGAGAGGGAGCCTTGACAACGCTCTATTCACCCTAACGCACAAACTCCCAAGAGTGGAGGTCTCACATATGTGTATATGAAAATACACAGGGATGGTACCTGACCACACTCATGCAAAAAAGAGTATTACTCTTAGCAGGGTTTGAGTGAGCGGAGGCTTCGGCAGAGCGATACTCCGCCTGAAGCAGCTTGACAACGCTCAAGAGGGTTATTCTCGTATGTATATGTATGTTGGATCATGTCTATACCAAGCTCACTCTAGCGGAGGTTTCAAAACCTGACAACGCTTAACCCACGAGGGGGTTTCTACGAGTGGAGGTCTCTACACACTGTTTTCTTTTATAAAACGAGGGGAGACCTGGCTACACTCGGCACTTGGTGGCAGTAGAACTCAAGAGGAGCTCGAAACTGCAATAGTAATCACCCAAGCGGAGCTGGTAGACAAAGGAAAACATACACATACACGCTTGAATATTTTATTAAAGTGTCTTTACTGTTCACATACCGGGCCAACAGACGGAGCCTCAGTCTCATCGTTGGCCCAGCCCCGGAGTCAAGGGGAAAAGGGAGGGGCAGGTAGCCCCACACTGGCCTCGTCTCTGGCCCTTGGGCCAGGACGGGCCTGGTTTCCCCCCGGTGTTTAGGTGGAGGCGTGGACCGGCAAGGGATGCAAACCCCCGGGGCTCGGTCCAGATCTTTTAGCAGATCAGCCTGGTGCGCCTCTGCAACACTGCCATCGTGTGCAGAGGAGCACCGGCCACTGCCGCATATGCTTTGGAGCCTTCAGGGTCGATGTCCCTCGCTCTGAGAGATAGTTCGCAGCCGTCAGCGAGAGACATCGTCACATATCCGCGCCCGTGCATTCCCTCGACATCAGCATGATTCACATGCCGATGCCTGTGAATGCGGGCTGAATATGGCCTGTCCCATTCCCTCTCGATCTCTTAAGCAGATCAGGAAGGAATGGGAGGCTCACAGGAGTTGGCTTTGTCATGGCCCGGAAGAAGCCGCTCGTCTAGTCTGCCGAGAGCGGCCTCTTCCCTCGCGGGCTTCCACTGTAGATACAAGCGGGCAGCCGCGCGGTCCATAACAGACATCAACTCTTCATATGCGGGGCAGAGAGGCTGCATGGGCTCAAACGAGCTCATATTTGTTCCATTTCAACCTCCTGCTCGCCCTGGCTTGAAGCCAAAAGAGCACTCGCTGCAGAACCGGAGGATGTGAGAGACAACACATCATCCGCTAGCAGCGCATTCTCGTCTCCGGCTGACGTGCGCGAGCGATTAAACGCTCTCTCAAACTCGTCAGCCAGCTCCACCCGTGAGCCCCGCAATCTCGGCCGCCGAGCAGCCTCAGCTGTGGCGGGACCGGAGCAGCGTGGGGCAGATGGATGGCCCGATTCCCTCGAGAAAAGGGCCAGACGAGAATGGAGTTTCTTCAAAGTGAAACTCTCACAATGAACGCGCTCCGCTCTTCTAGAGCAGAGCGCGCGTGCTCTTACACCTAAACACACCAAACAAAAGGTCGTGTGCGTCATCAAGTGTCAGATTTCTCTGACACGGATCCGCACACTTCCTACAGTTTTCTTTCTCTAGGCATCGCTGTACTCACTCGTTTAGAACAGAGGACTCTGAAGACAAAAAGATGGTGTTGTGCTCTCAGGCACCTGCTTTTATACTAGCAGGCGCCTGATGATGATGTCATAGGCTGGCGCCGGCCAGTGTCAAGTTCACTGTCGTTGTTTCATACATTTGTTTCAGAACCGGTCATGCTGAAGGCAGTTCCCAAAGTGTCCTGAACCAGGACGCAGCGTAGAGTTCCCTCCGGAAGGGAACTGCTTTATCATTGGTTGATCTATATTATCTTCATTAGTGAAAGTCAAGATTCACTTGAATAATTCATGGCAAATTTACAAAAAGTCTAATAGAAATGTGTAGAATATATGATTGACAGTTTAGGACAACTAGATCAAAAATTTTGCATTTAGGTAATGATTTATACGATGAGCTAATGACTTGATGTTTTGAGGGGTAAGACTATTGCACAGAGAACTACAGTATATAATACATTTTGAGCAACATGACAATAGCAACTGATAATGTAGGAAACTGCAGACAAATGTATATTTCATTTCTGATCTGAGAAATGCACCAAAGTGACTGAGAAAAACTTTTATCCTTTTATCTCCATCGAAGGTTCTGATTGGTGTGTGCTAAATTTTGACTCCTAGTGTTTCCAGTTGGGTAATTGTGTGCTAATTGAGCTCAAACTTCGCAGACTTGAGTGAACAATATTGAATGCTTGTGCTTTCTAAATGACCACATGGTGTAAGCACTGAGAAATGTAGGGATTTGTGTGTAGAGTTTTGAAGTAACAGTTCACCAAATATAACTCATGTGTCAAAGCAGGGAATAGTGTTTATAGTTTAGGGAAATGGGTGTGCTTTTTCAAAAATGGCATTATAGTTTTGAAATTTTAGTTCAAAAGACTGGTTATAGTGTTTTAGCAATTGAGAAAAACTGTAAGTGTGGTCATTGGCAATCCGGGGCTTTGTAATGACAAGGAAGTAACCTCACAATCCTTATCTGTGTCTTAGGTGTCGAAATGTGTGTAGAGTTTTACAAATCACTGTGTGTGATGTTTTGCAAAAAGAGTGAAGCAGACATTATGTGTAATAGTGTGCAAATCAGTGGCGGTGTTTTGTTCCTTGGAGTAGAATTTTGCAAATTGTGTGGAAATTTTTATTTTAGAGTGTAAACAATCGTAAAAAACTGTAATAAATGTATAAATTGTGAAATATAAATTAATATTATTTTTTAAAATAATTCTAATTTATTTTTAATCTAGTTCAGTGTCATTTTTTTTTACAGTTTAGTGTTTTAAATTTATTTTTGTTAAGAGAGAATTAATTTTCATTTACTTTATGTTTTCTAATATTTAAAATTTATTTCAGATTTTAACAAATATTTTAATAGTTTTAGTTTTAGTTAAAGATAATAACACTGAAACAGTGTGACTACATTAAGATACCAAAGACATCAAAATTTTTAATATGAATTATATTTATAGATATAAATAATTAAATGCACTAAAGTAAGCTTTTTAAATATTTACTTTTTAGTATCTGAAATATAAGGAAGCCTGTTTCTGCCACTGAATAAATAAGAAAAATGGTAATTGCGACTTTTTATCTCACAATTCGGACTTTTTTTTATATAAACTCGCAATTCTGAAATATTTTCTCAGAACTGTGAGATTTAAATGCACAATTGCGAGTTATAAAATCAGAATTGCAAAATATAAACTCACAATAATGAATTTTTTCTCGCAATTGCAACTTCGTATCTCTCCATTCTGACTTTTTCCTCGCAATTGCAAGTTTGTTTCTCACAATTCTGACTTTTTTTCTCAGAACTGAGATGTACTCGCAATTGCCAGTTATAAAGTCCAGTTCATCATGCAATTTTGACTTTATAACTTGCACTTGCGAGTATATATCTCGTAATTCTGACACAAAAAGTCAGAATTGTGAGATATATACTCACAGTTGCAAGTTGTACAGTCAAAATTGAATGAATTAATAATGTCAGAATTCCAAGACATAAACAATTCTGTGAACATATAAGTCTTTTTTTCTCCTTAGAACTGGACTTTATACCTCGCAATTGCGAGTATATATCTCAAAATTGTGAGAAAAAAAGTCAGAATAGTGAGATACAAACTCACAATTGTGAGAAAAAAGTCAGAATTGCGAGATACAAAGTCGCAATTGCAAGAAAAAGTCAGAATTGTGAGTTTATACATATCTTCCAATTTTGACTTTATTTCTCACAATTGTGAGTTTATATTTTGCAATTCTGACCTTATAACTAAAAATTGAGTTTATATGCTGCAATTCTGACTTTATAACTCCAAATTATTCATTTATATCTCACAGTTCTGAGAAAAAAAGTCAGAATAGTGAGATACAAACTCACAATTGTGAGAAAAAAAAGTCAGAATTGTGAGATACAAAGTTGCAATTGCAAGAAAAAGTCAGAATTATGAGTTTATACATATCTTCCAATTCTAACTTTATTTCTCACAATTGTGAGTTTATATTTTGCAATTCTGACCTTATAACTCAAAACTGAGTTTATATCCTGCAATTCTGACTTTATAAGTTCTGAGAAAAAAGAATGCAATAGTGAGATACAAACTCGCAATTGTGAGAAAAAAGTCAGAAATGTGAATTTATACCTTACAATTCTGACCTTATTTCTCACAATTGTAAGTTTAGACTTTGCAATTCTGACTTTATAACTCGAAAATTGTTTATATCTCACAGTTCTGAGAAAAAAAAGTCAGAATTTTGAGATACAAACTCGCAATTGTGAGAAAAAAAAGTCAGAATTACGAGTTATATCTTCCAATTCTGACTTTATTTCTCACAATTGTGAGTATATATTTTGCAATTCTGACCTTATAATTCAAAATAGTTTATATCCTGCAATTCTGACTTTATAACTCGAAATTCTGCATTTATAACTCACAGTTCTGAGAAAAAAAAGTCAGAATTGTGTTTATATGACGCAATTCTGAGAAAAAAAGCCATTTTTAATTTTTAATTTTTAATTATTCATTCAGTGGACTTTCTTCAATTTCAGATACTAAAAAGGAAACATTTTAAAAGCTTACTTTAGTTAAATGTATTTAACCGGCCTCTAGCTACAGATTTTTCTACCTAACAGTAATTTAAGGATGTCAGATGAGGAAATTACTTTAGAGAAAGTCTTGGTTCTTTCTTCAGCTTTGTAATTGAACGTCATGGTTGTTTAGGACTGCGATTTAGTATTATTATTATTATTTTTTTTATGACAAACCATACCAAATGAAGCTATATTGGTGCAAACAGACCTTTTTTATCGTTCAGTGATGGAAACAGGCTTCCATAGAAATGTATACACGTTTAAGTAAATAAAATACAGGATAACATTTTCAAAAATCACAATAAAATCACATCATTTCTGACCACTAATAAAAAAAAAAAAAAAAAGTAAACATAAGTAACAGACATAAACATTTGGTAAACATTTCATAAATATATTAAGTGCTAACCATATTGAGAGAGAAAAAAAATCCTTTTTTTTTCCTGATCCCCTTGCACTCCTTTGAAAACCGTAGCAGGGTCATTATACATGTGATGAAAGGATTGTGTTTTCCTTCAAAGTTAAAAACCCGAACAATATTTCAAAATTGCCATACAAATTTGCTAATTATGTTTTGAATGGATGCGTTTACTAATTATAAAGTTCAGTTTTGCAAGGAACAGCCCATTTTCAGCCCAAGTCAACAAATAGTGCAATTTTAATCTACATCCTATATTTAGACTCAACCTCGTTGTGGTTTCCACTGATCGACAGGCACTAAGCCAAACACATTATTACAGCACAACTCATAATATGATGTTGCCACTGATATGTGACCTCAATTGACCAACCAGTTTCTATGGATACTAATAGCAGAGCTGGAGTCAATGGCATTTAAATGAAACCAATTTTTTAGGAAAGATTAACTCAATTCATAAGCTGAGCTGTATTCATTAGGGGCTACTTACAGAACCTTCTCACATATGTACGAGGGAATTTGCCTTGGCCCAAATCCTAACATCTGAGGAGTCCTACTAGAAGAGAAAGCCAATGAACACGACTATAAACAAAGCAGACTTCATCTGACATGTGGACTTTTTCTGTTCTCCTTCAAGACAAGAGGGGGATTTAAAGAGACAAGGGGCAAGGTCAACAGCAGGGGCTTGAGAATACAAACACTCGCAGAGATGCAACAGCCAGGTCGGATATTTGAAACTGTTATTCTGTGTTTTGACAGCACTTTATTAAAGAACATGCAGAAATGACGGAAACAGGTGAACACAGACAGAACACAGAGAGGGAGACACAAAGAGGAGAATTCACATTCACTTCCACATTCTATTTGTGTTGTTTTAGCATTCACTTAAGGAATGATGCAAAAAAAAAAATCCAAATTTGAACTATTAAATTGCCATCTTGCTTGTCGGTTGAGAGCGAGATTATGAAAAATTTGAAATATATTTACTATTTTTTTTTTCTATTTGAATACTATTAGTTTTCTATTTGAATATATTTTAAAATGTAATTTATTCCTGTGCTTTAAAAAGCTAATTGTTTGTGGTAGTGTATCTGTGAGTATTATTTAAAGTATATTCCAGATTCAATAAAGGGTGATGCACTGACATTTGGGAAATCAAAAATATTCAACCATGGCAGCAAAAAAGGGCATTTCCTGCAGTGCAGAAAGTGCGGACGGAATTGCAGAACCAAGTCATAAAGATTCTATTTATTGTGTAATGTCATAGAATATATACATTTTTGGATGAATAAATAAAACATAGGTTAGGACACTTACCCAAAAAATTTATTTTTATTTGTAAAATTATATAAAATTTTACAACTTTTTGTCATGAAAATATAATGTTTCAAACCCCAAACCAACTAAAACCCCAAAGAAACCATCCCATTTTATAAATGCATCACTATAACCTCGATTTTGTCAAATTATTTTTAAAATTATATTCAATTTTACAACTTTTTGTCATGACAACATAATGTTTGAAACCCCAAACCAACTAAAACCCTAAAGAAACCATCCCTTTTTATAAATGCATCACTATAACCTCGATTTTGTCAAATTATTTTTAAAATTATATTCAATTTTACAACTTTTTGTCATGACAACATAATGTTTGAAACCCCAAACCAACTAAAACCCTAAAGAAACCATCCCTTTTTATAAATGCATCACTATAACCTCGATTTTGTCCAATTATTTGTAAAATTCAATTCAATTCCACAACTTTTTGTCATGACAAAATAATGTTTGAAACCCCAAACCATTTTTAAGTTCCATTACAAACAGTTTTTGAGCATCAAAGTCACTGATTGAATCAGTAACGTTTATTTGGCAAGTCTTTGATGATGCATTTTTACTGTTCAAAAATTTTAGGGCTTTATGAAATTAGTTTTATTTTTTCCATTTTTCTTTTTCAAACAATTTTTTTCTAGACTCTTTTTTAATTGGTTAAGTTAAAAATATGAATCAAAAAGCATGTCTAATTAACTGAAATCATGAAATGTACACAATTTAATTGATTAATTTATCAGCAATGTATTAAAAGTTCAACAAAAAATGACATTTTTAGGGCCCTATGAAATAATTTAAAAAGTGTTATCAAATTTCCATACATTTTCTGGATAAGTGTCCTAACCTATGTTTTATTTATTCATCAAAAAAATACTTTTGTGACTGGATTCTGCATGGACTGTCCGCACTTTCCACACTGCAGAAATTTTAACACATGGATTTTTAATCCAAAATAATGCTAAAATAGCAATATATATAAAATCTGTTTGGCCGAAATGTCGCGCCACGTCTTTTTGCCAAAGGTATTATCTGTAAATTTATAAATGTGTAATTTATCATGGGAGAACACCCTAAACAGCACAATGAGTTTAATTCAGTTATCCAAACCGAAACATTTCATTTCAGCTTTTAGCTAAATGAAAACCAGCAAAGTGACAGCAGCTGTGGCTTAACGTTGACTCTCCTTACAATAAATAAATTAAAAAAAAAAATTCTATGATATTTACAATGGTAGTGATGGGGCCAATTAATGAGTGCTAAAAGGCACCTTTTATACTTTTTTTTTTAGATTTCACCCTTCCTTTAGTGTGTAATGTAGGTAGTATTGTGCATGTAAACAATCTGCTGCAAAGAACAATTGCTGTGTTGAGGGGACGCTTCAGTGCAAGGGCAAAAAAACATATGGACTTTCAATATTGCTGTCATATTTTTTAAAGATATACTATAGTGTTTACAGCTTCTCATGAAGCCTCTGGAGCTGTGAAAACCAATAATGGTAAGGGGTGTTACATTTCCAACACACACTGTAAATGGTAGAACAGTTATAACAGACTGGGCCAATTGACCAATCAGAGCAGACTAAGCTTTTTCAAAAGATGGGCTTTAAAGAGACGGAAAGTAAGCCTATTATACGAAATCCATTGTAACGTTTTTTGCAGTGTGTGAACACATCCACCGTACAATGATAAAAATCCACCCACTTCTTATTTTTCAATCTCCTATACAAAACTCTCAATGAGCCTGCGGTTTTGATTCTCACAGTGTGACGTCACATTGTTTAGGCTCCGCCCACCACCACTGACTGACAGTCCTGCATTGCCATAGTTTCGTTTTTAAAATTTCTGTACCGACTGGTACCGAAGTCTGTACTTTTGACAAGACTAGATGCATACACTCTTAAAAATAAAGGTGCTTCATGATGCCATTAAATAATCTTTTTTGTCTAAATAGTTCCATAAAGAGTCTTTAACATCTGAAGAACCTTTCTGTTTCACAAAAGGTTATTTGTGGTGAAAGAAGGCTCCTCAGATTATAAAAAGGTAAGAAAGAGGGGTTCTTTAAAGAACCTTGGACTAAATGGCCTGAAAACCCAAACTTTTGAAAATTCAAAAAGTGCAAATTTTTGAAAATAATAGTTTTATCTCAGTGTAAACTTGTTTTTTTTTTTTTTTTTGTCATCGCCAACTACTTGCCTGGCTATCATAATAGAGCATTTTCATTTTGACAGTGTTGTTGTCTGTATGCTCAAACTCAAAGGAAAACTTTTTTGTGTGTAAAAGTACAAAAAAATGTGTTTCAGGTAGAAGGTGCTGCAGCAATGTATAATATGTAAAAAACAAAATCATGTGTTTTGTCTTTTAAATCATGTAAATGTATTCTAGCAGACCCTACAAAATATGGGCACTTAAATATGGGCACTGTCAGTATAATGTTAAAAATATATCTAATCTACCTAATCTAATTTTACAACTGTTTATCATGACAAAATAATTTTTGAAACTACCCCAAAGAAATCATTCCATATTATAAACGCATCACTAACCTTGGATTCTGTCAAATTATGTGTACAATTATATTTAACTTTACAACTTTTTGTCATGACAACATAATGTTTGAAACCCCAAACCAACTAAAACCCCAAAGAAACCATTCCATATTCTAAATGCATTGCAGTAACCTCGATTTAAAAGTCCTAATCAAATAGCAAAGCTCTTACCATACTACTCCAAACAAGCCTTTCCCAGAGATTTCAAAAGAAGTCCACTTAATTAAGAAAATGCAGTCCTGTGCACATCTATGACCAGTCCAAGTGACTCAGGAGAGGCAGCCAAACTTCTCACACATGGAACTCCTCACTCCTTCATGCATGAAATGACCCATATCGCAGGGTCAACAGCGCCAAAGACATGGAAAGAATGAACCAGCATGTCACTTAGCTCATCTTTTTTCACATTTCCCAAAAGAGGGGTCAGATGAAAAATGTCTTGCTCTGGTTTCTGGGCTGAAGTGATTTCTAAAAGCCTTTGTTTGGGAGTTCCAGATGTAGGAGACTTAAGAGAGTCTAGTGCCGTAATCTGGCTGTTCTCTGAGAGCTGAGCAGCAGCACAATGTCTGACACTGTTTGGATGGAGCGATGGCACTCTTTTAAGCAACAAGGCCTGTTTTGTACTGTCAAACTCTCCTTTTCTACTAAATCAAATTAACCCTTGTGTGCAGGGTCTGCTGCCCATGCGGTCCCTCATTTCTTGCTTTAATGACACTCTCAAACAGCTAGAAGTGCTCTTCTGTTCTGACAAGAAGGATCGCTAAAAGGGAAGGAAGTGAGGAAGACAGCAGACAAAATGCCGTCTTGAGACTGGAGCATAAATAGGGCATTTTGAAGGAAAGTTTTCCTGCAAAAACTCAAGTCCAATAGCTGGCAGGAAATCTGACACATCCTTGGATGCAACAGAAGTCTAGAGGAAATAAATTCGACAAGTATCTTTGTAATTGAGTGACCACAGACCACTAAACAGAACTTTCTCATGGTTCCTTCCTGAAATAACATGCAAGAGCAGGCCAAACAACTAATTTAAAACAAATATGCTGTACAATTGAAGACCAAGTGATTCTTACAAGTTACTAATTCGAATAGTCTTAAATCCAGAGGATTTCCAACCATAATGCATTTGTGAATCAAAATGAATAGATGCATGTTCTTTATAAATACTTGATTTGTCAAAGAATATAAATGCTAAAGACCATTTAGATGATAATAAAACCTCAGTTTGATGACATCAAGACAAGAGAGTCTTGTTTGGAAAAACAGTTTGTACAGAAAATAAATCTTGTCTTTTTTGGGGTTAGGATTATGATTTTGGTTTCTAGTAAGTATAATTAGCTTTATGTAACAACAAAAGTAGAAGTCTATGTGCTCATTTAGGGTGTGTGTGTGTGTGTGTGTGTGTGTGTGTGTGTGTGTGTGTGTGTGTACCT
Organism: Garra rufa; assembly: GCF_049309525.1. Taxonomy (NCBI): domain Eukaryota; kingdom Metazoa; phylum Chordata; class Actinopteri; order Cypriniformes; family Cyprinidae; genus Garra; species Garra rufa. The sequence continues at coordinate 54,968,865 of NC_133361.1, forward strand.
GGTATTCATCACGTTGTAGGGACCAAATGTCCCCACAAGGATAGGAATACCAGTAGATTTTGACCTTCTGGGGACATTTCTTAGGTCCCCATGAGGAAACAGGCTTATAAATCATGCACAATGAGTTTTTTTGAGGAAGTAAAAGTGTGCACAATCTCCTGTGAGGGCTAGGTTTAGGTGTAGGGTAGGTGTAGGGCAATAGAAAGTACGGTTTGTACAGTATAAAAACCATTACGCCCATGGAATGTCCCCATAAAACATGTAAACCCAACGTGTGTGTGTGTGTGTGTGTGTGTGTGTGTGTGTGTGTGTGTGTGTGTGTGTGTGAGAGAGAGAGAGATCCTAAGTTGCTCCAGGCAGGCTGTTGTTGTGATAGGTTTATTGGAAACCACATCTGTTAAATGACAGTTTGCTATTTGCTTTCCAACTGCAGAAAATATAGAACTGAATATGGACATGATATTTAATACTGCCTGTATAATTGCATCTATAGATAACAGATGGAAAATGAAGAAATATATTTTTATCCACATATGGAAGCTTGTTATTAATACACTCCCTTGAAAATGTAAATGCGAAAAGCATTCGTGAAACATTTGGCAAAAACAACCAAAACAAAAATAATAAAAATAGATTACAGTACAGTTTTTAACTATTATAGTATATTTATTGACACTTAGAATTTTCTAAAATATTATTATATATTTTTTTATATGTAATTGTAGTTAGGGTTTAGAATTGTAGAAGATTTATTTTATTAATATTAATTTAGTATTTTCTGTGTTTTTGTCATTTTTTTCTATTTCTATTTTTTTTTTGTATTACTTTTTTGTTTTAGTTTGAATGAATTTAGTACTTTACTAGGCCCATTTATCAGTATTTACAAAAAATATTTAGTTTGCAACATTTCTCATTTTTATTTATCTTAAATTAAACGATTTTTTATTAGTTTTTACGCCAGACTTTTCTGATCATTTAGACCCACCTCTGCCCACCTTTAATTCAGTTATCCAAACCGAAACATTTCATTTCAGCTTTTAGCTAAATGAAAACCAGCAAAGTGACAGCAGCTGTGGCTTAACGTTGACTCTCCTTACAATAAATAAATTAAAAAAAAAAATTCTATGATATTTACAATGGTAGTGATGGGGCCAATTAATGAGTGCTAAAAGGCACCTTTTATACTTTTTTTTTTAGATTTCACCCTTCCTTTAGTGTGTAATGTAGGTAGTATTGTGCATGTAAACAATCTGCTGCAAAGAACAATTGCTGTGTTGAGGGGACGCTTCAGTGCAAGGGCAAAAAAACATATGGACTTTCAATATTGCTGTCATATTTTTTAAAGATATACTATAGTGTTTACAGCTTCTCATGAAGCCTCTGGAGCTGTGAAAACCAATAATGGTAAGGGGTGTTACATTTCCAACACACACTGTAAATGGTAGAACAGTTATAACAGACTGGGCCAATTGACCAATCAGAGCAGACTAAGCTTTTTCAAAAGATGGGCTTTAAAGAGACGGAAAGTAAGCCTATTATACGAAATCCATTGTAACGTTTTTTGCAGTGTGTGAACACATCCACCGTACAATGATAAAAATCCACCCACTTCTTATTTTTCAATCTCCTATACAAAACTCTCAATGAGCCTGCGGTTTTGATTCTCACAGTGTGACGTCACATTGTTTAGGCTCCGCCCACCACCACTGACTGACAGTCCTGCATTGCCATAGTTTCGTTTTTAAAATTTCTGTACCGACTGGTACCGAAGTCTGTACTTTTGACAAGACTAGATGCATACACTCTTAAAAATAAAGGTGCTTCATGATGCCATTAAATAATCTTTTTTGTCTAAATAGTTCCATAAAGAGTCTTTAACATCTGAAGAACCTTTCTGTTTCACAAAAGGTTATTTGTGGTGAAAGAAGGCTCCTCAGATTATAAAAAGGTAAGAAAGAGGGGTTCTTTAAAGAACCTTGGACTAAATGGCCTGAAAACCCAAACTTTTGAAAATTCAAAAAGTGCAAATTTTTGAAAATAATAGTTTTATCTCAGTGTAAACTTGTTTTTTTTTTTTTTTTTGTCATCGCCAACTACTTGCCTGGCTATCATAATAGAGCATTTTCATTTTGACAGTGTTGTTGTCTGTATGCTCAAACTCAAAGGAAAACTTTTTTGTGTGTAAAAGTACAAAAAAATGTGTTTCAGGTAGAAGGTGCTGCAGCAATGTATAATATGTAAAAAACAAAATCATGTGTTTTGTCTTTTAAATCATGTAAATGTATTCTAGCAGACCCTACAAAATATGGGCACTTAAATATGGGCACTGTCAGTATAATGTTAAAAATATATCTAATCTACCTAATCTAATTTTACAACTGTTTATCATGACAAAATAATTTTTGAAACTACCCCAAAGAAATCATTCCATATGATTTTCCTGCAAAAACTCAAGTCCAATAGCTGGCAGGAAATCTGACACATCCTTGGATGCAACAGAAGTCTAGAGGAAATAAATTCGACAAGTATCTTTGTAATTGAGTGACCACAGACCACTAAACAGAACTTTCTCATGGTTCCTTCCTGAAATAACATGCAAGAGCAGGCCAAACAACTAATTTAAAACAAATATGCTGTACAATTGAAGACCAAGTGATTCTTACAAGTTACTAATTCGAATAGTCTTAAATCCAGAGGATTTCCAACCATAATGCATTTGTGAATCAAAATGAATAGATGCATGTTCTTTATAAATACTTGATTTGTCAAAGAATATAAATGCTAAAGACCATTTAGATGATAATAAAACCTCAGTTTGATGACATCAAGACAAGAGAGTCTTGTTTGGAAAAACAGTTTGTACAGAAAATAAATCTTGTCTTTTTTGGGGTTAGGATTATGATTTTGGTTTCTAGTAAGTATAATTAGCTTTATGTAACAACAAAAGTAGAAGTCTATGTGCTCATTTAGGGTGTGTGTGTGTGTGTGTGTGTGTGTGTGTGTGTGTGTGTGTGTGTACCTGGTATTCATCACGTTGTAGGGACCAAATGTCCCCACAAGGATAGGAATACCAGTAGATTTTGACCTTCTGGGGACATTTCTTAGGTCCCCATGAGGAAACAGGCTTATAAATCATGCACAATGAGTTTTTTTGAGGAAGTAAAAGTGTGCACAATCTCCTGTGAGGGCTAGGTTTAGGTGTAGGGTAGGTGTAGGGCAATAGAAAGTACGGTTTGTACAGTATAAAAACCATTACGCCCATGGAATGTCCCCATAAAACATGTAAACCCAACGTGTGTGTGTGTGTGTGTGTGTGTGTGTGTGTGTGTGTGTGTGTGTGTGTGTGAGAGAGAGAGAGATCCTAAGTTGCTCCAGGCAGGCTGTTGTTGTGATAGGTTTATTGGAAACCACATCTGTTAAATGACAGTTTGCTATTTGCTTTCCAACTGCAGAAAATATAGAACTGAATATGGACATGATATTTAATACTGCCTGTATAATTGCATCTATAGATAACAGATGGAAAATGAAGAAATATATTTTTATCCACATATGGAAGCTTGTTATTAATACACTCCCTTGAAAATGTAAATGCGAAAAGCATTCGTGAAACATTTGGCAAAAACAACCAAAACAAAAATAATAAAAATAGATTACAGTACAGTTTTTAACTATTATAGTATATTTATTGACACTTAGAATTTTCTAAAATATTATTATATATTTTTTTTATATGTAATTGTAGTTAGGGTTTAGAATTGTAGAAGATTTATTTTATTAATATTAATTTAGTATTTTCTGTGTTTTTGTCATTTTTTTCTATTTCTATTTTTTTTTTGTATTACTTTTTTGTTTTAGTTTGAATGAATTTAGTACTTTACTAGGCCCATTTATCAGTATTTACAAAAAATATTTAGTTTGCAACATTTCTCATTTTTATTTATCTTAAATTAAACGATTTTTTATTAGTTTTTACGCCAGACTTTTCTGATCATTTAGACCCACCTCTGCAAGCTTGCATTCTTCTTTCTCTAATTTTGAACGCAGAACCTACATCTAAAAAGCCGATCAATACTCAAAGTACAGAACCAATTTTTCAAATATAATTCACAATATATTGCGACTTCCGTTTTCATCACGGCTTGTACAGCTCTAAAAACTGGGCACTAGTATAACACCTGCTATAATGAACTGCATGTTTGTGAAAAATCGTTTTTTGTCTCCATACACAGATATTTCCAAATTATTGCTGCCAGATGGTGTAGTTACGACATCGACCAGCAGGGGCTCACTGGCCCACACTGACCAGCCAGACCTTGACCCTTGGTGTGTTCACAAACAAACAGAACTGCATTCACATTAATTCCTGGTCTGAATGGAGACGAATGATAGCTGCAAGAATCTTTGGCGAATGACATGTAAGCAACTTCTTTTTAGTTAAACAAACCTATCTGTGGGCAGTAAACACCCACTGATTGTGGGGGCACCATGCACTGTAAACCACATCATTAAAGACTAAAAGTAGTGTCAACAAACACTGTACAGATCAGCCACCCATGCAGAATTCCAACAGTGTCCTTATAATGCAAGTGCTCTAGGGTTCAATGATACATGCAATTCATGAGATTACAGAAAAAGCATGTACAGTGATCAAAGAGTTCGCATAACACAAGTAGACCCTATGGCGGGGCATGTTGTCACCACAGAAGCATTGTGTTTACTGACACTGATTTGAGAGAAGTTATTTTTTTAAAGGGATAGTTCACCCAAAAATTAAAGTTCTGTCATCAATTACTCCCCCTCCTGTTGTTCCAAACCCGTAAGACTTTTGTTCAACTTTGGAACACAAATGAAGATATTTTTGATGAAACCCAAGAGCTCTCTGACCCTCTGTAGACAGCAAGGATCCTTGCACATTCAAGGCCCAAAAGGTTCCAAGAACATCAACAATTAATCGCACAGAAAGTATTCTCGTAGCTTCATAAAAAATCATGATTGAACTACTGATGTCACATGGACTATTTGGTCGATGTTCCTGGTAGCATTCTGGGCCTTGAATGTGGAAGGATATCTATCTATCTATCTATCTATCTATCTATATATATATATATATATATATATATATATATATATATATATAGCCAGAAATTATTCATACCCCTGGCAAATTCTGACTTAAAGTTACTTTTATTCAACCGGCAAGTTGTTGTTTTTTGTTTTGTTTTTTTGACCGCAAATGACACAGGCTTCTCCGAAAAGATAATAAGAAGATGTACAAGAGGCATCATTGTGGAAAAAAAATATTTCTCAGCTTTTATTTACATTTGAACAAAAAGTGGCATGGCCAAAATTATTCACACCCTTTGCAAACTGTCACAGTCTATGGGAAAATCCAAAGTTCTATACCATTCCAAATAGTCCAAGCTGTTCTAACGCATCCTAATTACCCTGATTCACCGGGAACAGCTGTTTTAATCAACTCAACAGGTGAAAAACAGAAGCTCTCTGCTGTTGGTTTGTGGACAGTCATGGCTAAGACAAAGGAGCTCACTGAGGACCTGCGGCTGTGCATTGTGGCTGCTCACAAGTCAGGAAAGGGCTATGAGACCATATCTAAATGTTTTGAAGTCCCAGTGGCTACAGTGCAAATTATTATTAAAAAATACAAGACATTCTGCACTGTGAAAAATCTTAGAGGATGTGGTCGGAAGCCAAAAGTGACATCAGTGCTGGCCAGGAACATAGTGAGAGAGGTAAAAAAGGATCACCACAACGACCCAAAACACACAGCAAAAGTGGTGAAGAAATGGTTAGCAGACAAAAACATTAACGTTTTGCAGTGGCCCAGCCAGAGTCCTGACTTAAATCCAATTGAGAGTCTGTGGAGGGAGCTAAAGATCAGGGTGATGGCAAGGAAACCCTCTAACCTGAAAGAGTTGGAGCTCTTCTCTAAAGATGAATGGCAAAAATACCAGTGGAGACATGCAAAAAGCTGGTCAGCAATTATAGGAAGCGTTTTCTATTGATTATTGAGAAGAGTATGAATAATTTTGGACATGCCACTTTTTGTTCAAATGTAAATAAAAGATGTGTAATATTTTTTTCCACAACAATGCTTCTTGTACATCATCTTATTATCTTCTGGGAGATGTCTGTGTCATTTCTAATAAAAAAAAAAAAAAACTTGCTGGTTAAATAAAAGTAACTTTAAATCAGAATTTGCAAGGAGGGGTATGAATAATTCCGGGCTTGACTGTATATACAGTTTTTGTTCAGTTTTTGTTCAGCATTTTGATTCAAGAAATTAAATCAGGCATACAGTAGATAACTTCAGAAAAATATACATGTAACATACATGTAACATACATCCATTTCCAAAAGTTAGTCAAAAGTGAACTTACCTCCAAAACCTGAACATAATTAGCAGAGAAGCATGCCATGTCGAACATCTTTCCACCGGCCTCCGTCCAGAAGCTCTGCAACCTTATGATGCTCTAAACGCATACAGACATCTAAAGATAAGCACCGGGCATTGTCGGGAACGTTTTCCCAAGTTTTCATCTCCTTTGGTGGGTCAGTAAAGCTGAAGGAATGGTAAAAGTATCGGCAAATTCATGCCATGATTCTTTGCGCTTCAAACTTCGTTACAAACTGTCACTTGAAAACGCCTTAGTGGGCCTACAAACAGTGATAAACAAAATAATAATTTCAGGGTTTATATAAAAATATTTAGCATTTTTGGTGCAGCCTTGTATGACTTTATCGCTGATATTTAAAAAGCATGCAAAAATAACGTAACGTTTACTAGGTTAAATAATGTATTTACCTTAATAAAAAAAATATCTGGAAGTTGCGCTCTCTAGCGATTAATGTAGAATATGATTTCATCAAGCAGTGGACATCAATGGAAGAGCAAACCTACTAGATTGGCACAAACGCTTAATAAAATCTGTTTCAAATAATATTAATGCTAGGTTGGGAAAAAATATTGTATTTCAAATACATGTAGGCTATCTGAAATACTGCTCATCCCTGATCATATATAGGCCTATTCATTGGTGTTTTATTTATGATATTTAATTAACCCTCATGAATAAATTATGAATTCACAAAGGAAATAAACCTTGTAAATGTATACTGATTAAAGAATAGTTTGCTGTTTATCATATGAGGTAACACCTCATTGGTTATTCTGTCAGCTGTAGTGGGCACCATAGATGGTTAAACATATTTGCATCACATAGTCCTTTTTAAAGTATGTGTCAAAAAAGTGCATTCATTTATTTGTTTGTTTATATTTTAGGTTTGGTTCTTCATATAGCAACAGTAAGCTCCTCTATCAGTCACAATATATTGAATGTATTCTTGTGGATGCAACAAAATCCTGTAAATCTTGGCACTGACAAATGGTTGCGGCAATTCTGAGACTACACGCCTGTCATGAGAAGTCAAGCGATTAATTAGCCTGAAACAAAAGCCTTCCTGTATCGTTTTCCCCCACCAAGCTTAGTCAAAGCTGCCCCTGCTGCAAAATCACCTTACTGTGACATTGTACTCCGAAGTAAATGTGGCCACAGTTTTAATTAACACAATCATAATTAAAGGTGAGAACAGCCGCACCGTTGATTAAAGCAGTGTGACTAAATTATACATGATAAGATGGTGTTGCCGGAAAGCCGGTCTCAAACGCAGCCGTCTGCTCGTGGGCTCCATTTCAGTGTCAAAAAGGGGATCCTGTGAAGACACAGCAAACAATCATCTGTCAGTCATCCGTTTGGAGTCCTTTGTGTGGGCAGTCGGCTGCACTTGGCTAATTTGCTTTAATTGTGTGTGTCAAGTGAGTCAGCTAAAAGCTGATTGGTTACTATTGTTCAGTCCATGTTACATATTTTGTTCATTTAGGATTTTCATAAATCTACTAAGGCAGTGGTTCTCATCTAGGAGACCTCAGCTAAAAACAAGATCAAGGTCCTTTTTAATTTGTCCCCTCAACAATGTTCTTTTTTAAAATAATAAAATTAAATATAGCTGCAAGCAGAGATTAACGTGTTTCAAACCATTACGCCATTTGAGCACATATGAAAAAAAGACATTATTTAGCAAGCCTGTAACCACCGTAATCAATGTTTAAAAAAGCATTTTTGTCTTATAGTGCTTAAAACTTTGCATGCTTGTTTAGAATCACCTGTCGCATGCGCTCACCAGGTTTGTGAAGTTTTGAGCTTTCCTATCGGCTTTATAGGATTTTGGGTAAATTTGGACAGGCCCCTTTTCTGAACAACCCCATTATAGCTTCCTAAAGGGTAAATTTCAACATGTTTTCATAATTATTGACCTAGAGAGTCCAGAGAATTGTACTGCAGTTTTTTTCCAGATCTTCTCAATCATGTAACAAACAATTTGATTGACAGCATTGGTTCTAGAGGCAAAGTTGTCTAGAATGAGGAGATCCATCATATTATATGAATATCACGTCTATGTTTAGAAAACCATGCAATGTACAATCGTTATGCCGTTGAAAAATGCGATATGCCCCCCAGTGGCAAATTTCTTTCAAATTTCTCACAGACCTTCGGGGCCTTTGTTAACCTTGTCTAATAGATGCTTAAACTTCATCGGCCAACGGCGGCCATGTTTTTTGAGATATGCAAAGGTCTTTATAGACACTTGTGGCACTTTGGACCATGAGTGTGCACCGTGATTTTCATGATGATTGGCCAAATGGTTGCGTAGTTATAGCATATATAGTTTTGCCTTGCTTATAGCACCACTAAGTGGCCAAGCTTCACAATATTTGTTAATCTGTGACCTCAGATTAACCTCTTACATAAGTGTTCTGAGTTTGGTGAAGATATTTCTTTCCATTCAGGAGTTATAGGCATTTTACTAAAAGTGGCCCCGCCTGTTTCGTTAATCTTGTCTATTAGGTGCTGAAACTTCTGCCAATGGTGGCGATTTTTCATGGTGATAGGACAAAAGTTTGTGTAGTTATAGCCATTTTGTGGCCAAGCTCTTTCCTGGGACCTCAGATTGAGCTTTTACAAGAGTGTTCTGAGTTTGGCAAAGATATCTCATTCTGTTCAGCAGTTATAGGCATTTTACTAAAACCCCCTTTTGAACGTTTTGGCGACTTTTGACAGTGGGTCGAAAGTTAAACTTTTTTTGATAATTACTGATATTCAATCTCTGGAGAATCTTCCTGCACCGGTTTGGCAAAGGTTGGTTTTGCAACAAAAAAAAAAAAAAAAAAAAAACGAAAATTCCACCAAGCTCACAATCAAATAAGGTGGTCCGTTTTGTCTGGCATAAGCCAAGGATCCCAACAACATAATACACTTGAGCCTGCGAATGACGGCTTAGGAGTTATGAGTGATTTTGTACTTTTGATCACTATAGCGCCCCGTCAGGCTAATTGGGGCGAGCCTTGGTCATGTAGGTGTGACTTCTACCATCCCTCCAATTTTCAAGTCTCTAGGACTTACGGTTTGGTCTGCACACTCAGTTTTACGTGGATATCACTTATCCTTGGCCATTCTAACAACTACAATAGGGTTTTAACGCTACATGTTTAAAAAAAGCATTTTTGGTGAACTAATGCATTGTGGGATCATGAATGAGAAAATGAAAGTGGTAACAAATGCAGTTGTATCACATTTTAAAATCAATGTTTCATTCATTTTGTGATTTTTTTTTTATCACATATAGTTTGTTCCCATAATATTCAACATTCACATAGTATCTGAAAAGCAAAGATTCTTTTTCTGAGCGTGTTGTGGAGCTGGAAGCTGCTGGCTTTGCTATATGTGAGGCAGTAAATGAGAATTCCACTCGCACAATGAAAACAAGCTATTCATTTCCACGTGGGTGTAATTCACCATGTTCTCTGGCTAGATTCCATCTTGATTATTAATATGAGCGTATATTAGAATATTTAATGGCTTGAGTGTGATATGTTGCATTTCAAACATAGTTTGCACATTAATATTTGCTTCTGTTTCAGCTGACTAAAGTTGTTCAGGAAGTAGAAGTGGGAAGATTCAAGAAAGCAGAAGTTTCCAAACTTATCTTTCCTAAGTTTCAGCCTCATGTGATGCCCCACGGAATGCTAACAGACCATCTGTGCTGTTCTAAAAAGATTTCCAACATCTGAATGTTTGTGGCACTGACTAGCAAGCTGACTTTGAGTATAATTGTATATATTGCTTTGTATTCAAATTTAATTATTATTTTTGGACAACTGCAATTTCTGACCACAAAGTTTATATTTTCCGCTAATTTCTACAATAATTGGTCAATTATTTTGTCATCATTGAATTCTGCATGTTATGTTTACATATCAATCAGATGGCCCCTTCCCGTCTATGTGGGCGTGCAATGCGGTTCAGACTTTGAACCCTGTGAAAACTCTCACTCAGTAAGACTTTCTAGACTTATCTATCCTGCTGCTCTCTTTAGCCTCTGATATACCTGAAATCTTCATTCCCTTTCATTCATGAATACTTATGCATCTGCAAAACACCATGAATAATTCATTATCCTTGATTCATAGGAAAACCAGAACAAGTTGGTATCTAATCTGAGAAGCAGTAGTCTATAAATGTGCTGTTCTCATTTCATGCAGACACTAACATAGGTATGTTTCACCCAGAGGTGTGCTGAAATGAAGTCCTCAAAGTTTTTCAATCAAATGTAAATTCATATCCCAGTCACATTTTCTCAGTAAAAAAACTTACACTATAAGAAAAAGAAAAAAAATATTTCATATATGTTTAGAATTAACAATGTAATGAATATTATATTTATTAAAGCCAAGTATGAATCTTATCAAGTTAGTATTTTTAAGCATTTTACATTTATTCCAAAATAATAATTTAAGGCAGTAACAATTTTAGCAGTATATTTTGTTAACTTATGTTCAGCTATTATTTTTAATAGTTAACTTTTAACTATCTTTGAATTTTTTGGATCATCAGTCATCAAAGCTCTGTAAATATTAGTCACAGACACCGAGATTTACTTTAAATTTAAGCTGATTACTCATTAAAAATCTTATTTTGAGGTAACAAAGTGATTATATCTAAGTGTGTGAGTTGTTAACTTAATTTTTTTTCAATTAGTCTTCCCATTAACGCCATTATATTGTTCATTCAGATTGATTTGTGAACACAGAACATGCAAGAACACAAGAGGCGGGATTTATCGCATACAGCCGATCATATCTAGTCATATCCAATCATATCGCGATAGAGGCATTGCCTCCTCTCACATGACATTCCCCCATTCATTCTCAATTACCCCCCATCAAACTCACCGCACACTTTAGGGGCTCTTTTAAAACTCAATTGGCTCAAATTGCTTCACTTTATTGATATAGATGACACTTCATACAAGTCGGGACACATAAATAGGTAACATTTGGAAAACATAAAAGTAACATGTCAAACTATTTCTTGAGATTTGATGTGCAGTATTTATAATGTATATAAGTCTAAAAGTGTTCATCAAAACAGTGGTAGCATTACTCTTGTACAGAAATAGACTTAGTTTTTTCCTGGTCAGAACATTTCTAAGGTATTCCAAAGAGGAAGGTCTTCAAAAAACACATGAACAGCAGTTAACAAAGAAGACTTAAATATAAAATTTGTTGTGGTTGTTGTAAGATTGAAAAAAAAATGCTGTATGTGTGGCAGAACCATCAAATGTCATGATAAATATAGCCATTTTCCCCAAGTCTCAAACACAGTCCCTATAGAGGTCAAGATCCAAAGTGGGTTACTGAAAAATATTGAGGTTTCCTTTCCATGTGCATATTAAACATCTCAGCTCAGCAATTTTTACCTCTCTGTAATCTGTTTGATATGTGCAAGAACTGCAAAGTTCGAGGAATCTGGGTTGCATATTAAACAATACATTTTTTAGTATGTTTGTGCATGATAATGCAAATTTGTTTATGCCTGATACCGCTCTGCAAAGTAACCATTAAAACACAATAAATGTGCATCTGAATTTCATGCAAAAATTTTATTATTTACTGAATTATTTAAATTTAGATTTATTTTTACATTATCACAAGCAACTTATCGTGCAAGAAAATAAGTGGTGATACCATATGACAATTGGAATTGTTTGGCAGGTGTTTCAGTGACTCTTTTATTAATAATGTGTATGTAATGATGTACAGTAAGTATGAAAGAGTATAAAGGCATTACAAGCTCTGAATATTAAGGTTACTTTTACTCTATAGACTTGCATGCATATTAAATGATCAAATTTATCTAATTACTCCCAAAAGTTCTTAAATAAACAGCATGCAAATAGTTTTCGAGTGCAAATATTTAATGCAACTGTAGTTTAAAATATTAAATAATTGTAGAATATAATGCAATGAAAGTGGGATGAAATGAATGGGCAAAATTAGATTGTATTCATTTGTGTGATACTTTTGTGATACTTACAGTATATTCTAACAAAGATGATCAAATTTAGTAGTGTAGTTGTTTTAGTATTTATCAGCCCTGCTGTCCCAAGAGCAAAATTGTAGCTATAAATGATTTTAAGAAATTGTAGTTTCTGCAGTGATGATAGATCATTACATATAAGTTTACGTGAGCCTTTCCCTGTGAAAAACTATACTACCCACAATCCCAAGAGCTCCACCAATCAGAGAGGTTGCTGTTCCCATGGAAACAGAAATAGCACCAAAAGAAACAGCCTGAATGCCTACTCCTACTAAGCACTGTGAATGAAGTAATGAAGTCAGTATCCCTCCATTTACAAACAACTTACATTCATAAATATGACTGATCATTTTGCAATAAACATATGATATCTTACACTTAGATAATCAATAGAATTATACTACAGATATTTCAGGATGGTTAAATTATGATTACCTGACTGTGATTTACATTGCATTAATGGAAGCAGTTCAATTAAAGTTTTTTTTTTTTTTTTCACTCTTGTATTTGTGGTTTCGGTATGCCCTACGTTATGGGGACAAAATGTCCCCAAAAGATATCAATACAATACAATCCTATGTGATGTTTATATCCACAGTTACATGACAGATCAAACTGTTTTTGCTTTCACCTCCAGCCGTGTTAGCATTAAATGGTTTAGCCTGATGAATGTACTCTGAAAAATTGTCACTAGTGACCTAGAACTTTTACAGACATGCTGCTTTCATTACTACATATAAGTGAAGACACATGGACTACGAATCCTTTACTCCAGTCGGTTTTCTTGCCCCTGTTTACAAAGAAGAAAAATATTTTAATCTTCTTAAATCTGCCACAACTTTCCATCCCACACTGCAGTGCATATTATGAAAAGCAACTGTTAGGGATCACCAAACAGCTGAAAAGATTCAAACACTGACCTTTGCTCCCAGATCCCGGTTCCTTGCTCTCATCTTGTTGACCTGAGACTCAGCCATGTCTGCTCTCTCCTCAGCCTGTTCAAGCTCATGCTGGGCCTTCCTCCACCGTGCTAGATGGACATTGGCTTGTTCCTCCTATAAAAGCACATAAAGAGTCCATTTTATGAGTTTTACAGTGAGCGTTTGTGAAGTCAGATGGATATATTTTGACTTACAGCGTCCTCTGCTTGTTTCTTGTAGGCCTTGACTTTTATCTGAAGTTTATTTACCAGATCCTGAAGTTTGTTAAGTGTCTTCTTGTCCTCTTCAGACTAATTTAAAGACAATATCAGCACTTATTAATCTGCTAGACAACCAGCAGTCCAGATGTTCTTGTCTACTGCATACCTGGAATGTAAGCTCCTTTACTTTTTTTTCATATTTACGAACACCTTTGCCAGCATCAGCTCCACGCTTTTGTTCAGCATCCAGCTCATTCTCCAGTTCGCGGACCTGGACAACAGGTACCAAAGTAGTACAAAAAAACATTCATATATTCCATGTGTTGGTTTGACCAAACACCTACGTACCCTGGATTCCAGTTTCTGGAGTTGTTTCTTCCCACCCTTCATAGCTAAGTTTTCTGCTTCATCCAAACGATTCTGCAAGTCTTTGATTGTGGCCTCTAGGTTCTTCCTCATTCGCTCCAGGTGTGCACAGGTGTCCTGCTCTTTCTTGAGTTCTTCCGACATCATTGCAGCCTTGGAGGGAAGCAAGGGCAGAAATTAGCGAATGGGTTCAGAGTGGAATATTTTCATACCTGGTTTGTTTGGAGCTTTTGTTTCAGAACCCAGCTTGGATCTGCACCAAAACAACTGGTGTAAGATTGAGGTGGTGTTTGGGAAACAAAAAGGATTTTTCTATGGCATCATTACAAAAACACCCTTTTGAAACCTTTATTTTTAAGAGTGTACTGTCTAATGACGATGTTGAGGCCACAGACATAATCTGTAAAATCTTAAGATCAGTGTGGATAAGACAAAAGTATTGACCACAGACGGATCAGTGGCCATCCTTTATCTCGAGTCGATGGACATCGAATTGAGCAAGTTCAATAATTTAAATAACTGGGAACAATGATAAAAGGAAAGTAGCGACCACACCAGAAGTCTACTCTAAAACTCGAATTGGTCAAGCAGCCATAGCCTTTGCTTCCCTCAAGTGGCTTCCCTCATCAATGTTCGCATTTTCCAGACTCGAATCCTGCCAGCTCTCCTCTATGGATCAGAAACTTGGACATTACTCAAATTAGACCTGGTCAAACTCAAGGTTTTTCAAATGTGGTGTCTATGCCAGATTGTACGAGTTTCCCTTCATGACCACCTTCAAAATGATGATATCCGCTGTCGATGTGAACATCAACCAATTATCGAGGAGCAGATTCAGAATCGACAATGTAGAATGTAGAATGACTGACAGCAGGTTACCATCCATCCTCTGGGAATATCAACCTACCACATGGATAGTCCAATGAACAGTGCCAAAGAAAATATGGATTAAACAGGTCGAAGATTATTTGAGAAAACAGCATCTAAACCTTGATGATGCCAGGTCCATGGCCATGGACCTCCAGGGATAGAAATGCCTTGTAAAAGAAATCTGGCAACCATTAGCACCCACAGCAGCGTACAGTCTTAGAAAACCAAACCAAGCGCCAGGTATGGATCAAAGAAAGAAAGAAAGTTGTCTGCTTACATCAGTTATTGCTTTCTTAGCCCTTTCCTCAGCATTCCTTGACTCCTGAGCAGAGTCCTCCACTTCACTCTGGAGCTGGGAAATATCAGCTTCAAGCTTTTTCTTGGTGTGCAGAAGGCTGGTGTTCTGAAAAAATGGAGGTAGATGGTACTTTATAAGCCAGGGGTGCCCAAACTCAGTCCTGGGGGGTTGGTGTCCTGCAAAGTTTAGCTCCAACCCCAATTAAAAACACCTGAACCAGCTGTTCAAGCTCTTACTAGACATACTAGAAACGTCCTGACATGTGTGTTGAGGGCTAAACTCTGCAGGACACCAGCCGTTCAGGGCCGAGTTTGGGCACCCCTGTTATAAGCATACTTTTGTTTGCAAACCTATGATTCTAGGTTGTCATTCCTAACCTGGGTGTGCAGGAGTCCCACTCGTTCACTGGCATCTGTCAGTTCCTGCTCAGCGATTTTCCGGCTCCTCTCAGTCTGTTCCAGAGCAGCTCTCAGTTCTTCAATCTCAGCCTGCATCAGCAAGCTCCTGCGTTCAGACATTGCTAGCTGTTCCTTCATGTCTTCTTGTTCTCTTTGAGAATCGCCAAAGTGAAGCTGAACATCCTGTTGAGACATGGACCAAATCAGATTAGTCACATGTTGCGTTTCCGCTTCTTAACTAGCCTAATCAAAAAGACACCCTGGATCAACCAGGCTCCCAATAAAGGAAATGTAGCCAATCAGGTAAACCTGCTGGTGAAAAACAAACCAATGCTGGTTGACCAGCTGGACCCTCACCACAAGTTAGATAAACTGAGTGAAAAATGGCAAGAATGTAATAGGAGCAAATTCTGAGAATGGAATTGGGACATGTTGCAGACTTTGGAAAACTTGTGAAACCTGGATCATCTGCATGTACTTCATCTCAGAACTTTAACCACTAACTTCTGAGCCATGGTTTTAAGAACAATTAACATTAAACAATTTCTAATCAAGTCACCTTGAATTGTCCTTGAAGGTTTCGTAGCTGTTTCTGGGCTTCTGCCGCCATGCGATTGGCGTGGCTCAACTGTATTTCCATCTCATTGAGATCCCCTTCCATCTTCTTCTTGACTCGCAAGGCTTCATTCCTGCTTCTCACCTCAGCATCCAGAGTGCTTTGCATGGAGTCCGTAACTCTCTGAGTGTTTCTCTTCAGCTGGGCAATCTCTTCATCCTTTTCAGCCAGCTTTCTTTCCATTTCCGTCTTAAACTGGTTGAGCTCTATTTGTACACGGAGGATCTTAGATTCCTCATGATACAGGGATGCCTGAAACATATCAAGACCAATTTTGAAGCATTAACCTCACCTGTATGCAGTATATGTATTTTTTTATATCTTTTTACCTCTGCCTCTTCAAGTGTACATTGTATCTCAGTTTTCTCAGTCTCCATTAGCTTCCTGGACTTCTCCAGTTCATGGATGCTTTTTCCAGTCTCACCTATCTGCTGAGTGAGATCTGAGATTTCCTCTGTTAAAAGAATAGGAAACATTGCTAGTTTTATAACTTTATTAGATCTTGCTCTAGATATGTTGAACCGTTCTTTATCGCATCAACCAAACAACTTACGCTGCAAATTCATTTTCTCTCGTTTAAGAGTTTCCAGATGGTCCAAGGTCTCCACATAGGAGTTTTTTAATTTATAGAGCTCAGTGCTCAATGATCGAGACTCTTTCTGAGCACCTTCCAACTCTGCCTGTGACTCTTCATACTTTTGCTTCCATTCAACCAGAACCTACAAAGTTAGATTAAGGAGAATCTCGTCTGCTCATTATGGTTTCTCTATTTCTGAAATTGAACTCTGTATTGTTCTGTTTCAGGTAACCGGTAACAATTATCAAGTACATGTAGAAAAATAAATATATAAATGAATGATTCCATGAAACTGTTTTATATACCTTGTCAAAATTTCTCTGCTTCTTGTCTAAATTGACTGCTGAGCTATTTGCCCTTTCCAAATCTATCATAAGGTCCTCCATCTCACTCTGTAGTCTCTGCTTGGTTTTCTCCAGTGAAGCACACTTTGCGTTTGCCGCTTCTGTTTGCTCCTCTGCTTCTTGGAGTCGCTGAGCAAGCTTTTTCCTGCAATGATTAATGAGACAGTGACGTATAAGAGTGTCCACAATAAAGAAAAGGAAAAATCTTTTTCAAATCTAGTTTATACCATACTTACCAAATTGCTAGGAACATACTCTTTGTATTCAAGTTGGTTTCATGTGGTTTTGAACAAACCATTGAAAACCAGACTCTTTCTTTCTTTATTGTTCCCCAAGGGGAACTTCATTTTGGAGCAAAGGTCAACACAGACTACGAACAGTTACATAGCAAGAAAATGTATTTTAAAAAGAATATGTAAAATATGCAGCAGCTAATTGCATTGCATGATAGATGCTATTTACAGTGAAAACAGCTTATTTTCTTAGCAATACCAACCGTCTTTTGTAATGTTGTATAGTCCAACCATACTTTGGTTGGCAGAGGTAATGTAAATAGCCTTTGCCAACAAGTGGGCTATTTGCACTTGCACTAAATGGCATTAAGTTTGGGGGGAGTCATTTACCTAACTATGGCATTGTGCCTCAGTAACCAACCTCTGAATGGTAATAAGAATGTAAAATCTGGTTGACATGAATATAGTTTCAGGACCAAGGGATATTGAGATATCTAGGAATACCTATTAAGTTGCAAACACATGCTTGTCTTACTTGGCCTCCTCAAGTTCCTCAGTGCGGTGAATAGCATCAGACTCATATTTGGTTCTCCATTGAGTTACTTCACCACTTGCTTTAGACATCCCTCGTTGTAGCTCACCCTTGGCTTCCTGTTCTTCTTCAAACTGCTCCCTCAGGAGATCACAGTCATGACGAGCTGATTGTAAGCCATGGGCTAGAGCAATCTTAGCCTATAAGGGTAGATTATGAGAGTTCAAAAACACATTTTGCTTGCTAGCTCTGATGCCATATTGTCTTGAACATTTCATTACCTTTGACTCCTCCTCAAGCTGTCTCTTCAGTTCATCGATTTGCTGAGTGAAGCCCTGTTTGGCCCGTACCAACTGTGAAATGAGACTATCCTTCTCTTCAATTTGCCTGGAGTACTCACCTGTTGAACAAAGTCAGAAGCTTTGCAGCCAATGGCACATAAGAATTCATTGTTATGAGTGAAATCACTGTCTACCATTTTCACTTTGGAGACGAGCTTTATGGGAGCTCAGGTCATTGATTTGACGCACATTCTCCTCATTCTTGCTATTCACTTCAGACAGCTGGTCTTCAAGATTGTGGCACATCTTCTCCAGATTAACCTGTTAATAACAGATATACTGTATTAGACAACGCCATTGGTGGATGTCAGAACGGTAGAATCTATAAACCTTGGCTTTTGATATGGCCATCATGTTGCTTGCTAGATCATCAATCTCCATCTTGCATTCACTCTTCTCTTTCTCCAGTTTCTGTTTGACTCGCTGGAGATTGTCGAGTTGTTCTCCAAGCTCTGCCATGCTGTCAGCATGTTTCTTGCGTAGAGTTGCCGCAGTGGCCTCGTGCTGTAGGTTTGCTTCTTCAAGACCACGTCGCAGCTTCTGAAAGTCAATCTCTCGTTTCTTGTTCATCTCGGCTTGAGCTGCAGTGGCGCCACCAGCTTCTTCCAGCCTCTCACTGATTTCCTCAAGTTCCCTGGAGAGATCAGATCTCTGCTTATCCACCTTGGCCCGAGCCGCACGCTCAGCCTCCATTTCTTCTTCTAACTCCTCAGTGCGAGCCTAAGACAGGAGGGAATTAAGGTACGTTGAAATAATGAGCTTTTCCATGTCTTCACCTGGCACTTGTTGAAAAACAACGAACAAAACAGCTTACATGGAGCTCTTTTATTTTCTTGTGAAACTGGATACCCATCGATTGCTCATTCTCTAATTTGCTTAATAATTGGCTGATCTCAAAGTCTTTTCTGGAAGAAGGAATTTAGAGATGGTTAATACACTTTGTTAGTGATCCCAGTTTTTCTGTGCTTATCATAAATATTACTTTTTGAGTTTCTCTTGCAGTTGTTGTCTGTCATTCTCCATGTCCATGATGGTCTCCTGAGATATTTTCACATCCCCTTCCAGCTTCCTTTTAGCCCTCTCAAGGTCCATTCGTGTCTTCTTCTCTTGCTCAAGGGAACCTTCAAGCTAATTTGAACAGTATTAGAGTACAAATCTCAAATGAATATATTTAGAGTTTTTGTGATTGCCATACTCACATCATCCACTTGTTGTTCAAGCTTAGTTTTGGCTTTGGTCAAAGTATTGACTTTGTCCTCCTCAGCCTGGAGATCATCAATAACTTGTTGGTGTGCCTCTTGGAGGGCTTTCTTTTCCTTGGTTAACTTCGCAAGATTTGCCTCTTGGCTACATATTTCCTCTGAAAGGTTTTTAACCTGTGAAAATCCATTTGTTGTCCATCAAAACTGACAATGAGATTCTTTCTCTCTCAGCTTACTCCCTTCTAATCAGGGGTCACCACAGCGGAGTGATCCGCACAGCCAATTTGGCACGTTTTAAGCCGGATGCCCTTCCTGACGCAACCCAGTCCTGAGACTGCACTAACTCGTGCAACCCCAGTTGGGACACACCCACTCAAATACTCAAAACTGACAATGAGATTAATTTGTGCAAATTTGTTTTAAGGAAACCCCAGGTATTAAGACATGTATGGCTTAATATAATGTAAATAATGCAATGTTTAAATAAAGGTTTACATGATTTAAAAATCCACATTGTTTTATACATTTTTTGGACTATGGGGGTGCCATTGTTTTTGATGTTGTCAAATGGTTGCACTTGGTGAGCTACAGTCGCGACGTGTTGCTTTTTACCACAACCCAACTCTGAAAATAAAATACTGATACGATGACCACAGCTGAAAGAGCTTATAGGTGGCAATGAATATATGCAAAGACATAAACCAAATGCTGTACTATCGATTTTTCCTCACAAGGAGTCTAAACACCCCTGCATGTCGAGTGAAAACCGCGCTGAAAAAACTGCTTCAGTGACTGTGGCTTCAGTGACTGCGGCGTCATGACAAGTGTCGGGATGTTTAAATCCTGCCAGGATGGCATCTAGTGTTTCTTGTCTCTGTCGTTTGTAAGCTCTTTCAGTAGCTGTGGTCTACTAAAACCCTCAAAAGCATCAGGGCTAAAGGGGAGAGAACAAAGACGCTGATCTTTAGGAAGTTTTATTCGTCCACAGGCATCTTACCATTTTTTCTCCTCTTTTTGTCGCTAGAAAAGCAGTGAAGATTTACATAGTTTCTCTTTTTGCCCTTCGACTGAAAATTACAACCAAAAGCGGCACAATGTGGCATTATATCAGTATTTAATTTTCCGAGTTGTGTTGCGGTAAAAATAGCAGTAGGTAGCGCTAGTAGCTCTGGGAGTGCAACCATTTTATGTGATTGAAATAATGGCACCCCCCATAGTCCAAAACATGTATAAAACAATGATTTTTGAAAATAATGTAAGTCTTTCATGGGTTTTCTATGACATATTTCTGTAAGAAACATCATTTACGATATATTAAGCCATACAAGTCTTAATACCCTGGATTCCCTTCAATGTATACACTAGGATATTCAAACCTTATTCTCAGTTGCATGCTTTTCCTTCTCCACTTTAGCCAAGGTAAGCTCCAGATCATCAATGTCTTTCTTCAGCTCAGAGCATTCATCCTCTAGTTTCCTTTTCTTTGCTGTCAGCTCTGAATTGATTTCTTCTTCATCATCCAGTCTTTCAGTCAGCTCTTTCAGCTTGGCTTCTAGCTGGAGTTTGCTTTTAATCAGCCCTTCACACCTCTCTTCAGCATCTATGAGATTCTCACTGTCCTATGAGTGCAGTAGAAGGAGACAGTCTTTAAATTGTCAATAGTGTCGAATTAGATTTGCTTTCTGTTACTTTTTCCTTAAAGCAATATCAAGAAAAAGGCCAGGAACTGATTATGGCCATACTCCAACAAATGCATGTTATTAAAGGGTTAGTTCACCCGAAGATTCTGGCATTAATTACTCGCCCTCATGTCGCTCCAAAACCATTCCAAAAAGACTCAAAGATTTTTTGATAGTTTTGAAGTTTTTGATAAAATCTGAGATCTTTCTTATCCTGCATATACAGCAACACAACTGAAACTATCAAGGACCAGAAAGTTAGTAAGGACATTGTTAAAATAGTCCATGTGACATCAGTGATTCAACCTTAATGTTATTAAGCTACGAGAATACTTTTTGTGTGCAAAGAAAACTTATTTAACAATTTCATCTCAGTCTTCGACACATGTTCACGAGAATAAAGACTATTTTAACAATGTCCTTACTACCTTTCTGAGCCTTGAACGTGGTTGTGTTGCTGTCTATGCAGGGTCAGAAAGCTCTGGGATTTCATCAAAAATGTCTTAATATGTGTTCCGAAGATGAATGAAGGTCTTACAGCTTTGGAATGACATGAGAGTAAGTCATTAATTTTTATTTTTGGGTAAACTATCCATTTAAAAAAAGTAAAATATTTTTTAAGAAAGGAGAATAATCACTAACAGCTTGGACTTGAATGAGAAGGTCATTCTTCTCATGTATCACAGAGACCATTTTCTCCTCCAGCTCTTTGCATTTGGCCTCAGCTTTAGCAAGGTTCTCTTTGCACTTCAGAAAGTCTTCCTTCATGGTGGCCATCTCTTTCTCAGTTTCAGCACTCTTCAAGAGAGGCTTTATCTTATAAAACAGCTTCATCCATGGCCAGTGTTTCACATTCATAAATGCACGAAGGTTGTATTGCAAAGTGTAAATTGCATCTCTGGAAAAAAAAAAGTAATGTACATTAGGTTTATTAAAGCTAAATAAAATTAGAAAACAAAAAATATATAAAAAAATAAATTAAATTACAATTTTGAGATGTTTGAGATTCCTGAAAACTTACTTTTGAGCATACATTTTCTTGAACTCTTTCCTCATTACATATCCTCGGCATAGGGACTGAAGGCAGGATACTAGTGATGCCAATTTTTCATCTCGCATTTCCTCTAATGTCCCCAGTAGGCCAGCTTTGAAAAACACCTGTTAGATGAATTAAGCGTCAGTATGAAATAGTGAATGTTTACAATAATATTTTTAAAATTGATAACAGAAGATAAATCTGTGCGACCTTTGTGTGGCCAAACTTATACTGTGTGTGATCAATATCAATTGATCCCAAGAGCTTCTCAGAAGCCTTCTTTCCATCGATGAACTGTCCTTCAGGGATCGCACTGGCCTTAAGGATTCTGTACCTATGACCATGAGATTATAGATGTTAGATCATAATTCATAGATATATAAAGGAAAGTACATCGTAAGCTGGTCATAACTGTGAAATGCAATACAGTGTAGAGTAGAGTGTAGAATTTTCCAATTTATTACAATGTGAAATACCAAATAAATGGTCATTAAATATTGATCTGAAATTGAAATTAGTATTATGAAAGAAGAAATAAAGATCATGTTCCATGAAGGTTGTAAATTTCCTTTCGTAAATATATAAGCACTTAATTTTTTTTAGTAAAATGCATTGCTAAGACCGTAATTTGAACAGCTTTATAGGTGATTTTCTCAATATTCAGATTTTTTATTTTTTTTTGCAGATTCAGTGACCCTTATGCCTGGTTTTGTGGTCCAGGGTCACATATGGAAAATCAGTTGGCTGAGACAATGGTCAGTTAGTTAGTATGCATATATGTGACCCTGGACCACAAAATCAGTCATAAGGTTAAATTTTACAAAACTGAGATGTATACATCATATGAATACTCAATAAATAAGCTTTCTATTGATGTATGGTTTGTTAGGATAAATCACCTTTAAAGTTGTCCAAATTAGGTTCTTAACAATGCATATTACTAATCAAAAATTACATTTTGATATATTTACAGTAGGAATTTTACAAAGAATCATCATGGAACATGATCTTTACTTAATTTCCTAATGATTTTTGGCATAAAAGAAAAATCAAAAATTTTGACCCATACAATGTATTTTTGGCTATTGCTACAAATATACCCCAGCGACTTAAGACTGGTTTTGTGGTCCAGGGTCACATATATGATTGACCACAGAATATATTCCACAGAGCCATGTGGTAGTAATATTATAAAAGCAAATGCGCAAATTAGTCTACCTCTTATTTTACCTCTGCTTGAAGTCAGCATAAAGGATTCTACTTGGAAAACCTTTCCTACAAATCCTGATGCCTTCCAATACGCCATTACAGCGTAACTGGTGGATAACCAGATTGTTGTCCATTATTCCTGTATGAGTGAGTGATTAAAATAGAATTACTTTATACTTCGTTTTTAACATTTCAGTCGACTACAGTGCTGAATTCAATCTTATTTCGTGTACCTGGTGTTTTCACCTCATTGGGGATCAGGCAACGCACAAAGTGAGGATGTGTGCGTCGCAAGTTGGTCATTAGCTTGCCCAGGTTTTCCTGTGAGACATGAAATAATCCATGTCATTTCAAATATTAACAAGCAAAAAAACAAATCTAAAACCCCTTGGTGTTCATACTCTGAAAACAGCTGAGACCGTCTGGAAAGATCCTCCTTTCTTCTTGGCTGCTTTTTTGCCTCCTGCGCCTCCATTACTGGCCTCTTTGGAACAAAAAAGTGATGGATTAATGGTTAAATCATTTTAGTTTTACCTCTAATGTTTCTTAATGATTTACCTGCTTCGGTAGAGGCAAAGGAGGCATATAGGTTAGCCAGCAGCTTGACGGATGACTTCTGGTATAACTGAACAACAGACTCGTTTAACGGGTCCTTGTTTTTGTCCAGCCAGCCAGAGATGTTGTAGTCGACGGTGCCGGCATAGTGCACTAAAGAGAAGTGAGCCTCAGCCTTTCCTTTGGTCGGCTTGGGCTTTTGGAAAGCATTGTTCTTGCCCAGATGCTGATCATGCAGCTTGTTTTTGAAGGAGGTGTCAGTGGCCTTTGGAAACATGCATTCCTCTTCAAGGATGGAAAAGATTCCCATTGGCTGGCAGACAAAACGATTAAGTCATAAGAGTACAATGGGAAATCAGACTTGGTACATGCACTATTCATAAATTTATGAAGAGATTCTAGTGAAAGTGTGTACAATTTTTAAGAAGTTTCAAATGAATTAGGACATAAAACTTTCAGATTTCTCAATCACAAATCACATTTCAAGATTTAAAAACTTTTTGCAAATGCGTTAAAGGGATAGTTCACCCAAAAAGAAAAATAAATCTGCCATAATTACTCACCTTCATCTCGTTCCAAACCTGAAGGACCTTTGTTCATTTCGAACGCAAGTAAAGGTATTTTTGATGAAATCTGAGAGGTTTCTGACCCTGCGTAGACGCAACTGAAACATTCAAACGGCCCAGAAAGGTAGTAAAGACATTGATAAAATAGTCCATGTGAAATCAGTGGTTCAACCTTAATTTCATGAAGCTACAAGAACACTTTTGATGCACAAAGAAAACAGAACACCAGCTCCTGCGTTAGCAGCACCACATACATTTGTCATGGTACTCATGAACGTGCCTCGAAGATTGACACGGAAGAAAAGAAATTGTTCAATAAATGTGTTGTTTTTGTATTCTTTGCACACAAAAAGTATTCTCATAGCTTCATAATATTACTTTTGAACCACTGATGTCACATGAACTATTTCATCAATGTCCTTACTACCTTTCTGGGCCTTGAATGTATCAGTTGCGTTGCTGTCTATGGAGGGTTCATTCTATGGCACCTTTAAATTGTTAAAGACAGGTAATAAAATGGGTACACGCGAGTCAATTAGCAATAGCTTAAATAAATAAAACTGAACAAATGTCAGGTAAGGAAATTGAAATCAAAAGTTTAAAAACGCTGCATAGTTTTCTTTTTATAAATAAAATATTGATTAATCTTCATTAAATTTACAAAAGAATTACAAGGATTTACAAGGACTTCTCTCAGTATAATGGACTTCTATGGTGCCCCCGAGTTTGAACTTCCAAAATGCAGTTTAAATGCAGCTTCAAAGGGCTCTAAACGATCCCAGCCGAGGAAGAAGGGTCTTATCTAGCGAAACGATCAGTTTTTTTCTAAAAACATTTACAATTTATATACATTTAAATCTCTATACAGAGTACACACAGAGCTAGAATTTTTTTTTTTTTTTTTTTTAGAAAATAACCAATCACTTTGCTAGATAAGACCATTCTTTCCTCGGCTGTGATCATTTAGAGCCCTTTGAAGCTGCATTTTGGAAGTTCAAATTCGGGGGCACCATAGAAGTCCATTATATGGGGAGAAATCCTGAAAAGTTTTCCTCAAAAAACATAATTTCCTTACGACTGAGGAAAGAAAGACATGAACATCTTGGATGACAAGGGGGTGAGTATATTATCTGTAAATTATTGTTCTGAAAGTGAACTACTCCTTTACTGATTTTCTTTTGTTCTTTGAGTAACATTATTGACAGGCGGCACGTTTATTAGACAGCTGTCACTTTAACACTGAACACAGATCTAAAAATACTGCTATACATGTGTTTTCTTTCTCATCTGTTTACGTTCACTTAAGACAAAAAAAAAAAAAACAGTGTGTTTATGATAATATGCTGACGTATTTCGTACATACTGATCAAGTCAGTTCCGGGCCAAAACTTTTCGAGAACGGACACAGGTCGGGAACCCATTTTGGGACCGCTGTTCTCCGTCCTCGCGCTTCAGATGTGTGCACTGCATCCAAACAGCGTGCAAGTTTTTTTTTCTTCCCGCACTTAAATAGTTTAAAAATCACATTAAAATGTGAATGCGGGAATCGTTATGCAGAAACGAAATACACGTGTCTTATTGAATACCCGGTTATTGGAACCGGTTGTCAATACCCAACCCTAGCTGAACTACAAGTACACCTTCAAATTATTATGCTTCAAAATTACTACTCATGCAAATCTGCACACTTATTTTTTCCCCAAATGGTGAATTTTATACTGACATCTACTGTATCAGCATGAATGCCCATGAAACCAAACTGTTGACAATAGCCACTGACTTCCACAGCAGAAAAAAAAAAAAACTCATATGTGTTTGGAACACGGTTTGAGTTGAAGAAGGCAAACCTCAACAGATTTGTGCTAAAAAGGTACAGTTTTAATTTCAAATCTGGCCCCAAAAGTAATTTTCCCACTCTGAGAAAGTGAGTAAGCCTACTATTTGGTTGGTCATGTGATCTTAACCGGGCACCATGAGGGTGTAGAACTATGTAGAATTAAAACACCTTTTTATAGGCTACTGACATGACTGAGTGCTGACCTTGGGAGAATAATCATAATTTGAAACACATTTGTCAGTATTATTCATTTCCTTTTTTGTAATACATTCACTTGTGCTTTTACAGCCTTACCTTCTCAATAAGCTCAATGCAGGCTGCCAGATCCATTCCGAAGTCTATGAACTCCCAGTCTATTCCCTCCTTCTTGTACTCTTCTTGTTCGAGCACAAACATGTGATGGTTGAAGAACTGTTGCAGTTTTTCATTGGTGAAGTTGATGCACAGCTGCTCCAGGCTATTGAACTAATCCAGAACAATCAAACAATGAATCATTTTGCCATCCACTAGTTAACAAATGAACTTTCATGAGTCACTGTCTTCCTACAGCTATGACAGCCTGTCAAATTAATTATTAAATATGCATTGCTCACATCAAAGATTTCAAATCCAGCAATGTCAAGTACTCCGATGTAGAAGGCACGAGGCTGCTTGGTGTCCAACATCTGGTTGATTCGGACAACCATCCACAAGAACATCTTCTCGTAGACGGACTTCGATAAGGCCATCACTGAATTCGTGACCTGTGGGGTTAATAGATAAAGTAAAGTGTTGACTAGTTCATGTAAGCATGCTAAAGCAGGAATGTGAAGCACATACAGTACCTGTTGAACCGTCTGCCCTTTAGTGACGTACTCATTCCCAACTTTCACTCTGGGATAACAAAGAGCTTTCAACAAGTCGGCAGAGTTTAGACCCATCAGGTAAGCAACTTTATCAGCCACTGCAACAGCCACAATACAGAAATATTCTTACATTTCACAGAATTCTTTCACATTTTTAATGAAATCTATAAAAATCTTAGTGGCTTTTGTGGGTGTAGCTTTGTGAGAATAACAAACCAGTATTTTTTGCATCACTGATGCCACACTTGCCGATCTGCATCTTCACTTGCCATATTTGTATATACATGAACAATGACTTCGCAAAGACCTGCCCCCCTTCATTAATGTTGTTGTGTCCATCAAGCCATGGTGCTCTCACACCGTGAAAAATACATTGCAAAGCAAAGAGGAAACTGGTTTCCAATGTGCCAACAAAAAAGACTGAGCAGATTACTTTAGGTGTGAGACCAGGGCCAGATTAACACTTTGTTGTACCCTGGGCAACAATATTCAAGGGCCCCATCATCACGACCCCAGGATCACCATAATATGGTCATATATAGAATATATTATTGTAATATACAGTAAATATACTCAATACTTCAAATCCTAACTGTCATCATATTTTGATTTACAAATATTTAAATGCTCATAGAACTACAAATGCACTACTATGTCCCCTATCAAAGATATTCACTCACATATGATGCTATGAAAACAAAACACATCAGCATCTGTACAGTATAATCTGGTAAAATTGACCCACTACATTGAGAGGGAGGGAAGTATCCTCCATTTTCACAAAAAATTAATAGTGTCCTCAATGAAAATGTATTTGGTAATAATACACAATGGACAGTTCCATACAAAAAGAGGTTAGACTGCATTTTACATTTCACATGAATACTAAAAACTCTTTGGTCAAATCTTTGGTCAATTTGATGTCGAAGAACATGCTTTAACACAAGGATTCACAACAGCCTTTTTCCTTGATATAATAAGCAACCACTTTCAAACCATTTGCCAGTAGCCAACGTTACTTTTTTCCCGGTACTTAAGCCTACTTTGTGTAAAAACGAAAACATTTATTTCAGTGAAAAATAAGTCCAAAACTCTCTATTTTAACATTTTGAACAATCTTTTTTTTTTTTGAAATTCTTATGTGTTTTAATTTTTCTGATAATCAAATGAAAGCCTAAACATTTATTTATTTTTAATCAAATGAAAAATAAACCCTTTTAATTTTTGGCAAACAGAGATTTACTGTTAAAATCAATACATGGAAGAAAAATTATATTCAGTTTAAATTATATTCAGTTTAAACGTTTAAATAATAATTGTAGTATTTTTTTCTACAATTAAGTGGCTAATCGTGTTGTAATATTTATTTTTTATCATATATATTGTTTTATGTAAATTATTTAAATAGGAATATATAAACACCTACATTATACTGTACAAAAGGAATACAAGACTAATATTGTTGTTACATGTTAAACCGTACTTTTATTTTGACAGGTGTGTACAGTATGATATGATGCTAGTTTTCTTAAATGAAACGGTAAAAGTGACACTCACAGCAGTTTTGGAGATCGAGTTTATCTGTTCATTTGAGATGCAAATGCAAAAAATTAGCAGGAGCGTCACGTGTACTTCTGTATGCATATATTACAAAAACACGTCTCCGCCATTCAAACACACAGAGGCAAACGGAACATGCAGGATTAATATTGAAACGGTCTTTTTGCATTTCAGTTTTCACAGACACTAGTCCATATCGCGATTTGAATTAAGTGACAGACCAACTTTTGATTATTAATCCAAAAATCGACGAATTCCGTGGCATTCCGCGCTATAGTAAATTCGGTTTTTATGAATGGAGTGCGCGATCCCGTCCGTGTTTTCGCGGAGGAGACATTGTAAACGCGCGACTATGTAGAGACAGAAATGACATGCCTTCGTGTAAATAAGATAAATAACATAAGGCAAGTTATTTTGCTCTTGCTCTTGCTGTCCTGGGCCCTTTAGATGTCGTGGGCCCCTGGGCAATTGCCCAGTTGCCCGTATGGTTAATCCGGGCTTGTGTGAGACAACATCTCAGCCTTCAAATTTGGTCATTTTTTAAGAAATTCAAACAATAAATAGCATTTTGTGGCACTTTAATATGCTGTGACAGATCGCTGTAGCGCCTCAGTTTAAAACGGCATGTGAACCCATCATCTCTTTCTGTTTATTAGTTATAGCATGAAATAAACATGAATGAACATCAGAAGGTACAGCTGAAGTCTAAAGTTTACGTACACCTTGCAGAATCTGCAAAATGTTAATTATTTTACCAAAACAAGAGGGAGCGTACAAAATGCATGTTATTTTTTATTTAGTACTGACCTGAATAAGACATTTTACATAAAAGACATTTACATGTAGTCCACAAGAGAAAATAATAGTTGAATTTAAAAATAAAATAAAAATGACCCAGTTCAAAAGTTTACATACACTTGATTCTTAATACTGTGTTGTTACCTGAATTATTCACAGCTGTGTTTTTTTGTTTAGTGATAATAGTTCATGAGTCCCTTGTTTGTCCTGAACAGTTAAACTGCCTGCTGTTGGTCCCACAAATTCTTTGTTTTATTATTATTATTTATTTTATTATTATTATTATTATTATTATTATTTATTTATTTTATTGTTTTGCATTTTTGTGTATTTGAAGCCTTTCCAGCAATGACTGTATGATTTCGAGATGCATCTTTTCACACTGAGGACAACTGAGGGACTCATATGCAACTATTACAGAAGGTTCAAATGCTCCCTGATGCCAGGGGGTAAAAACTTTTTGAATTTGAAGATCAGGGTCAATTTAACTTATTTTGTCTTTTGGGGAACATGTAAGTATCTTCTGTTGCTTCTGAAGGGCAGGACTAAATGGAAAAAAATGATGTTTAGGAAAATGTGCACATCAATGTGAACATCATTCTGTTCAAAAGTTTACACCCCTGGCTCTTAATGCATCGTGTTTACTTCTGAAGCATCAGTGAGTTTTGAAGCTTCTGTAATAGTTGCATATGAGTCCCTCAGATGGATCTCAAAATCATACAGTCATTGTTGTAAAGTCTCTAATACACAAAGATGCTGAAAAACCAAAAAATATGTGGGACCTGAAGGATTTTTCTGAAGAACATCAGGCAGTTTAACTGTTCAGGACAAACAAGGGACTCATGAACAACTAAACAAATAAAACACAGCTGTGGATCATTCAGGTAACAACACAGTATTAAAAATCAAGTGTGTGTAAACTTTTGAACGAGTCATTTTTATAAATTCAACTATTATTTTCTCATGAGGAATGTATGTAAACGTCTTTTATGTGAAATGTCTTATTCCGGTCAGTTCTTAAAAAAAAAAAAAAAAAAAAAAAAAACATGAATTTTGTGTGATCTCTCTTATTTTGGTCAAATAATTAACATTTTGCAAATCCTACAAGGTGTATGTCAACTTTTGACTCCAATTGTACCTTGCTTTAACTGCAGAAAGATGTCAATACACACCATTTTTCAAGTTCAATTCCAAAGTTAATCTACTCTCCTGTCTGGTTTGTTCGTTTGTTTGTTGTAACCCTAATTCTCAAATCTATTTTCTCATTGCATGTCATTGATCTTTTTGCGAACAATTTATCACATTTTGACCACGTAATTTAATCTAAATGTCATTTGCCAAATGTCAAATTCTTGGATGTACATGAAAATACAGAAAAATATATCTGTTGTTACAATAATGTGGCTTCAGAAGCTGTAGCAACTAGAAGAATATGGCACACAATATACTTTTATGATATTTTCTAGTCATTTTTGCAGCTTGACAGCTTCTGTCCACTATTGCTTTCATTGTATAGCAGTATTAACTTCCAGTTAAATATCTTCTTTTGTTCCACAAATTCCACAGAAATTAATGAGTTTGGTATAAACAAGTGTGAGTTTTTGGGTCAGCAAAATGATTAACATTAGAATATTTTGAATAGTCTGGTAAATTAGGAATGCAAAAGTGATGATAGATAGGCCTTATAAAAAATAAAAATAAAAATCAATGATGCTTAAATGTGTTACATTACCTTCAGTGCCGTCTGGTTCAGCCTGTTCTTCACGCTGCTTCTGTTTAAACTTCATGTTCCCATAATGCATCACTGCACCTGTCATCTTATAAATGCTGCCTTTCTCTTCAGTGGTGAAGCCCAGGATGTCAATGGCTGACTGGAACATTTTAAAGAATCAAATTTAGAGACATGAATAGGGCTGTACAGTTTGAAGAAAAAACTAAACTGTGATTTTTCTGATAAAACTTGTGATTTTTGTAAAGATCCAGGTTTGCTCTGTGCATATCAGAGTGACTATTATAAGCACTATTATTTTTATTATTGTTAATAATAATATAAATATTAAATAACGTAATAAATATTTCAATTGTAATATTGCACTGTATTTTTATTATAGTTAAAGCTGCAGTCCTTAATTTTTTTTTTTTTTG
Source organism: Garra rufa (assembly GCF_049309525.1). Lineage (NCBI taxonomy): Eukaryota > Metazoa > Chordata > Actinopteri > Cypriniformes > Cyprinidae > Garra > Garra rufa. The sequence goes on from NC_133361.1 coordinate 55,000,471, forward strand.
TATTCAAAATTTATAGAATTTATATTAGCAGCGAATACATCATGAATCCATTTTCCAAACTGGGATTTTGGCTTATCCTGAATTACTACGGTACACCTATAATACGTTTTTATATCCTGACTATTTCAGACTGGTTCGGGTAGAAACCACTGTGGAGTAGCCCAGTACCTGCATGATTCATCATAGACATAAACAGAGAAAAGTAGTTCCGGCTAAAATGTTCTTCCGCAAAACGCTACCCGCTGGAGAGCCAAAAGTTACGTACTGCAGCTTTAATAAAAACATTCAGCTAGTTGTCAAGAAAACATTTCTCACTTTCATCCCTAGTAGAAAAAAAAAAAAACTAAAACCAGCCTAGGCTAGTTGGCTGGTTTTAGCTGGTCAACCAGCCTGGTATTAGCTGGTCAGCAGGCTGGTTTTAGAGGGGTTTTGGCCACTTTCCGAGACTGGTCAGGCTGGTCTTAGCTTGTCAGACTGGGAAACCTTGCCAGGCTGGGAGACCAGCTACTTCCAGCCTAAACCAGCTAAGACCAGCCAACCAGCCTAGGCTGGTTTTAGCTGGGATTTTTTCAGCAGGGATATAGTATAATTTGATGTACTAAAATATCTAAAACTAAAATGACCGTAGCTGGTTTATAAGCACTACTCACTACAAGTATGGGACGACAGTTGCACATGCTCTAGGTGACCAAATGCATTTTATGCAAATTCAGAGCAGATGCAGAGATAAGTTTGTGTGGAGCAGCATTTACAATGAAATGAGCCGCTCTGAGCTGCTGAAAACACTGGATCATGAATTGCTCACGTGTAATTGAACACGAGTATGAAATTAGTAATTAAACAAGGAATTTAGATGTAGTTTCTGAGTTTTCTTCTCACATCTGTGGCATCCAACTCCTCCTTATCATTAATGCTGGCCACTGAGATCTGGCCTTGGCTGATCATTGGAAAATCATAGGGATTTGTTGTGATGAGGAGCATATCTGAGGAGCAAGAAGGAAACAGATCAAATAGGAACTGGCTTCATTTGACATTATACACTCTTAAAAATAAAGGTGCTTCACGATGCCATAGAAGAACCTTTTTTGTTTAAATGTTCCATAAAGAACCTTTAACTTCTGAAGAACCTTTCTGTTTCACAAAAGGTTCCTTGTGGCAAAAACTGGTTCTTCAGATTATAAAAAGGTAAGAAAGAGATGGTTCTTTAAAGAACCTTTGACTGAATGGTTCTTTGTGGAACCAAAAATAGTTAAGCATCGCTGTGAGAAACCTTTTAAAGCACCTTTATTTTTAAGAGTGTATGTGACATTCTTACCTAACAGCTCTGGTTTATGGCCTGTGATGATCTGATAGAAAATGTGGTAACTTCTTTCATCAGACAGCTGAAACGTCACCCTGGACTTCTCCAGCAAATCTAGAAGGACAAAAACACAGTTACTACGTGGAAAGTGTTTATCATTTTGTTGATGTGCAAAAAGACTTACATGTTTCAATATCAGCGGAGGCGAGTTTTCCAGACGTTCCAAAGTGGATTCGTATGAATTTACCCTGTTGGAATTTGCAGCTTAACATAAACAAATGCTAATTATATTCTTAAAAGTAAAACAACACAACTTTTTAACTCACAAAGCGTGAGGAGTTGTCATTCCTCACAGTTTTGGCATTCCCAAAAGCTTCAAGCAAAGGGTTGGCTGAAATTATTTGATCCTCCAGCGTCCCCTGTGGCGGAAGATTTCAGTAAATATGATTGATTTTTGCTGCTCATGCACTATGATCTTTTCCTCACCTGCATTTTTCCTTGTACGGGCTCTTTCTTCTTGTCTCCAGACACCGCGATTGTCGCAAAGTACTGAATGACACGTTTAGTGTTCACAGTCTTGCCTGCGCCTGATTCTCCGCTGGAAATGACACAGTTACACGGTTACGCAGCTGGAGCTTCACAGCTCATCATCAATCTTTTGAGAGTGTAGAGTTATAGCACAGTCAAGGCCATTGATCATGACTTACGTAATCAGGACAGACTGATTCTCACGGTCTACAAATAAAACAGGAGAAATAATAGGAATCTCTTGCACTTCTTGTTTAGAATTGGAAAGTAAAGTGTTGTCTTTGCTAGCAGTCAGAATGTCAGAATTACAAAAATGTTAGACCTGCTTCTAAAATCAGAGTGGCTAATGTTTCAGCATTGAGAATCATAACCACTTGTTGAGCACTTGAACACAATGGCTATGAAATTTCTCAACAGTGTAAAACTAAAGCAGCTTATAAATGTTTGTCTTGATTAAAAATGTGTCCTTAATTTTGTTCTGATAGTGAATTAGACCCACCTGTAAGCATATTCTGATACGCATTGTCAGACACAGAGAAGATGTGAGGTGGCGCCTCCATGCGCTTTTTGCCCCTGTAAGCCGCCACCACCTCTGAGTTATACACCGGCAACCACTTGTAAGGATTCACAGTGACACAGAAGAGCCCAGAGTAGGTCTGCAGAGAGAAATCACAGGGATTCATTAAAATGATATTAAGTGCTCTACTCCGACCATTTTTCAGAACTGAGGTGTTGCTTACATAAATCATCCAAGCCGCGTAACGATCTTTGAGGTTAAACAGCACCGAGGGCTCGTTGAGGTGGGTCATCATGGCCATGTCCTCAATTTTATCATACTTGGGTGGATTCATCGGGTGACATTCCTCATCCTTCACTGTCACAGTCTGCAGGGAAAATGTCAACTCACTGTATTCTCCAGCGGTCATTACGATTTCTTTTTATTTTGAATAAACGCTTAAAGACATTTCAGTCTAAACCGATTTCATGGCGTCTCACCTCCCCAGCCTCAGTCTGCACTGTAGCCTTGCCTCCTTCTCTATTTTGAATGATGCCTTTAATGTACAGCTCTTTGGCATCAGGAACAAAACAGGCTGTCTTGGCATCAAAAGGACGATTCTGAGCTTCAATTCGCTCCTTCTCGGGTTTGCGGAGATAGACTGAAGCTGGCCCATATTGGGCCATTTCTGCATCGCTGCTCATGATGTCCTAAAACTGGAAAACAACACTAACCTTGTGAAAATATTATGCAACAATAAGAGAAACACTAGAAAGATAAATGGAAAAATTAGACAGTATAGTTCTTACCAGTAGTAGGATATTGATCACACTGTCTTTATAAGATATGATATTATATAAAATGTAACAATTTTTTATTAACCAACAGCTAATTACACTTACACTTTCCCTCATTTACACTCTTAAAAATAAAGGTGCTTCACGATGCCATAGAAGAACCTTTTTTGTTTAAATGGTTCCATAAAGAACCTTTAACATCTGAAGAACCTTTCTGTTTCACAAAAGGTTCTCTGTTTTCTCAGATTGTAAAAAGGTAAAAAAGAGATGGTTCTTTAAAGAACCTTTGAATGAATGGTTCTCTGAGGAACCAAAAATGGTTCTTCTATAGCATCGCTGTGAAGAACCTTTTAAAGCGCCTTTATTTTCAAGAGGGTAGAATAATAACTAGGCTAGATCTTAAATCTGTTTCTACTTACATTCTTTAGTCTATCAGTTTGTCCACCAATGCATATAAACTGAAATAGAGAGCGATCTTACCGTGGGTGACCACGAAGTGACAGTCTCCTTAGCACAGCATGAAGTTCCTTTTTATTAAGATATGCCAGAGCAGCAGAAATCACCCTCTATATTTGGACATGTAATTCTATTCAAACCTTAATCATGTCACACTATCTTTATCTTTCTATAGCCTCTAAATTCAAAGGCTAATTGAATGCGTCTTGAGGATCAGGTGACAATGTTCATGGATCTGGATTTAAATGTGCATGACTACATATTATTTGTTTTTATCTCTAATAATAAAGCTCTAATTAATTTTTCATGTAATTTGTGATGTTAAAATCCTGAATGAAATGTTTAAGGGCGGAAAATACTGTATGTCAAAGGTTAATCTTCATCACATAATCAAGCACCTCGACACCCAAATCCTTGTCAAGTGCAGGTCAATGTTTTCCCAGTCATATCTTTTATTAAAGAGATTTTAAATAGAACTTAAATATGTCTGTCATAATTACTAGTTGTGCCTTATGACAAGAAAAGGGCATGCATTCTTTCTTGCCCTGTGATTTTTTTGCAATAGCCTTCTCTGTATAGGAATGCTTCACGTTAAGAACACCTTAAATCCTTCTCCAAACGTGCACTTCCGTTTTCAAGGACAGATGCTTGCTGACTGTTCTGAGCACATGCTCCTCCAGACCCAAAAATACCACCTACAAAGCTCAGTTTGACTTGTTACACAATTCTACAACTGTGTTAATCTTTGAGAATGTTTGTTTGACATTTATGTTGGAAATCCTTGGTGGAGGACACTAACTGTAAGACAAGTCCTTTACATCCGTGAGCGGACTAATATTAAACTTAGGATAGCTCTTCTAGGAAACCATTTGGGAACAAACATTATTCAAACAAACTCTTTAGTCCGAAGGTACTGCAATATCAGTGCTTTCTAACTATGGTGTTTCCACCGAGGAAGCAAGGGCGGCAATATCTTCTTAAAGAGGAGGTCATATGTTTTATTTTTGTTGTTTTTTTTTGTTTTTGTTTTTTGCAGTTTGTAAAATGGCTATCCGTCAATGTTAACATTCTGCAAGTTGTTAATCAAAACAGTGTATGATAAATAAAGATACTCTCTCTCAAAAGAAAGAGTTGACTCTGAACCTTAATTTTAACAATATACATCACTAGGTAACATTTTAGCCAAATCCCCACCTGCCCGAGAAAAAAACTGACACTCTGACATGCCCACAAACACTTCCGCTATTTAGTGTGTTTACAACATGTCGAGAAAACGCCATTTTCCACGATACCACAGCAATACAATTTGAACCTCTTGTTGTGTGCTCATCATTTTACATAGGACTGCTTCTCTAATCTTGGTGAGTTCAACACGGGATTCGTTAAATGCTTGTCCATGAAAAATAAGTCTGTACCTTCTTTATTTGAACCAACAAGCGTCTCTGAACCACAAGCTGGTTCACCAGTATAATTAATACGTTATGTGTACATTTTCAATTGAGTGCTCAAAATATCAAGTTTTTGTGCAAATATGTGATGTATAACTAGTGCAGCCTTAGGTTTTCAGGTAAACCACGATATTGCTGTCTTACTGAAATACCATGCAGAAAAAAACAGCCAAAAACAGCTTAGGCTGGTTGGCTGGTTTTTGCTGGTCAACAGGCTGGTTTTAGTGGGGTTTTGTCCACTTTACCAGCCTGGCCAGGCTGAGAGACCAGCTAAAACAAGCTACTTCCAGCTTAAACCAGCTAAGACCAGCCAACCAGTCTAAGATGTTTTTTTTTTTTTTTTTTTTTTTTTCTGCAGGGTACTAATAATTTTTGTAAACTCACTATTACCTAAGAATGTGTCGATTAATGTGTCGATTGACTGTTGTTGTTCTAATTAGAATGTAGACACATTTTGGTTTACAAACGGTATTGTTTCATCAGTTAGTCCTTATCACTGGGCTATCCACTGTTATTGTTTTGAATGAATGAATGAATGAATGATGCATTTATATAGCGCTTTCATTGTGTATTGCCGTACACCCAAAGCGCTTTACAATCATATAGGGGATCTCTCCTCAACCATCACCAGTGTGCAGCATCCACTTGGATGATGCATCCACTTGGATGATGCGTTTTGTGAAGTGTTTGGTTTCCGACAAGCTTTGTATAAGGAAAGATCAGTCACAACAGACTTGGCCATCTGACCAATCAGAGCAGAGTAGGCTTATGAAAGGGAGGGATTTACAGATCTTAAGTTTAGAACTTCTTTGAATGAAATCATTGCAAAATTATTTTAATATTAAATGTATATTTGTCACACCCCCGGACTTTCATGTTGGTTTCTCCCATTCTCCCCCGCAGTTCAGAGTGTTTTTGGTTTCTCCCTCATTGTCTCCACCTGGATGTGTAATCAGTCTGTCTATTTAGTGTGTGTTTTCCCCTTTATGCTGTCGGTCTTTGATGTATTCTTTTGGTGTTCCTGTGTCTGCCTATTTCCCTGTGGATTTATTAAAATGTACGTCTTTTTACTACGTCGTTGTTCATCTGTTCCTGCCTAGATTGTGACAGAAAGACCGACCGATACAGTTTATTTTTTTGGCGTGTTATCCTCCGTTTTGTTTCCCGTTCGTTTTTACCAGTCTTTTTGTTTCCGTTGTGTTTCCCCCATGGATTCCTTCCTCCGACCAGAATTCATCCTCCTCCGGCTGAAGCAGGGGGATCTACCGCTCGAGGGATTTACCGTCATGTTCCAGCTTGTAGCAAACACCACCAGCTATCCGTACGAGGACGGCCCTCGAGCGGACTTCGCCGCGTTTGTGGAGTGGACACTGGCGAGAAACGAACTCTCGTTTCCCGCCTGTTCCAAGGAGAATCTTGCCAGTGTCACTCCAGACCCAGAACCCAGCCAGCCACCCCGACGTGCGGATTACGAGCCCGAACCCATCATAGACGGAAAGCCCGAGCCCGGAGCGACAGCTGTATGGAGTGCCGATGGGTTCATAACATCCGACCAGGTGCGAGAGCCGGCCATTACATCCGCGACGGTGGAGTGCTTCGTGGAGCAAGAGAGGGCGGTAGAGAGCCCTGCCCACTGCACCACCACTGAGGGTGAGCTGGAACAAGATTTTGGGGACTTAATAGACTTTGTCACTGATATACCTGTCTGCCTGGATTTCCCATCCACCCTCCCTTTTCTGTCTATCCCTGAATCTCCGCTGGTTCCGTCCAGCCATCCTGATTTCCCCGCTGTCTACTGTCTGTCCCCTTGCTCACCCTCAGACCACCATCTGTGCGGTGGGTTCGCCGCGGGTCTGCCAATCTCCATCGGTGTCATGGCTGGAGGATCCCTCACCATCGCCTCCAGCCTCAGAGTCCTGGACTCCGCCTCGGCCCTCCGACCCTGCGGCTCCACCCCGGCTCTCTGCTCCCTCGTCTCCGCTGTCGCCCGTTGGTCCACCAGCTCCACCGGGCTCCATCGTCCCTCCGGCTCCGCCCTGGTCAGTCGTCGCCCCACCTTCGCCTCCGGACTATACTCCTCCGGCTGTGCCTCGTCGCTCCGTCCCACCGGCTCGTTGGACCTCCTCCCTCCTGCGGGCACAGCCTCGGCCCTCTGTCGCTCCGGCTCCGCCGCGGACCTCCGGATCTCCATCTCCGCCTTGGTCGCCAGAGCCTTGGGTTCCGCCTTGGCCCTCCGGATTCGCGGTGTCACCCAAGATCTTCGGCTTTCCGTCTCCGCATCGGGCTCTCCCACCACCTGCTCCGCCTCCGTCGGTCGGACCCATGGAGTCGTCAGCCTCTCCTCCACCATGGCTCCTCCCTCCATCGGCTCCACCGTGGAATTACATCTTGGCTGCGGCCTGGGTCCCACCTGGCTCCTCCTGCTCCAGCCCCCTCCTGTCACCTCCTTGGCTCCTCCCTCCGTAATCACCTCCATGGACTGTTCCGTCACCATTCTGGACTCCATCTTTCTGACCTTAGATTAATTCAAACCTGTTGTAGGGGACTCCAACACTATATTAAGACACTTTAAAATACCATATGATTGCTCTTTAAAATATTCATTGAGAAAAAAATGTTGTAGTACAAAAATAAAACAACGTCTGTATTACAAAATACAACATTCTATAACATTATAGATATTTCATTTTTTTTTTAAAGAAATATTGCATTGAATAAATGGGGGAAGCGATATGATTGGATATGACTGGTTGTTCAGCTGTGATTGGTTCATGTGATAATCCCGCCTCTTGTGTTCATGCACGTGCTTGTTCCGTATTTGTGAATCAGTCTGAATAAACAATATAATGCCGTTAGTGGAAATAAATTTAAACTAATTTAAATTTAAGTTAACAACTTACACACTTAGATATAACCATGTTGTTACATCAAAATAAGACTTGAAATGGTCTGAAAACACGATCTGTGGGAGTTTTTAGTGAGGATACCCTGCTGAAAAAACAGCTAAAACCTAGGCTCCTTGGTTGGTCTTAGCTGGTTTAAGCTGATCTCCCAGCCTGGCTAGGCTGGTTTTACCCCTCTGAAACCAGCCTGTTGACCAGCTGTGACCAGCTGTATAAGTTCAAACTCGGGGGCACCATAGAAGTCCATTTTATGGAGAGAAATCCTGAAATGTTTTCCTCAAAAAACATAATGTCTTTACTACTGAAGAAAGAAAGATATGAACATTTTGGATGACAAGGGGGTGAGTATCTGTAAATTTTTGTTCTGCAAGTGAACTACTCTTTTAATGCCGCGTTCCAGGCAACCCGTTACTCGTGTTTTTCCAACCTTCTACCCGTGAAAGTGCACCCGAATGGCAGTCAAACCCGTGACTTCCCCTTGTGAACTCGTACTAGATCGATATACTGCCAGTTCCGAGTTCTGATGTAACATAGCCCGCGAAACAGCAATGTCAGCACCTACAGGTTTGGTGTTTATGCAAGTGGTACACGGTGGATAAATAGCCTTTAGGACAATATAACGTTACAAACAAATTACTAATAATATAATATTCATAAATGCGCTCAGGCAGTTTGGCGTGACTTGCCTGGAACACTACAAAGTCGTAAGTCGTGGTTTGAAGTCGTGATTTACAAGCTCAAAAACCTGCCTGGAACGCAGCATAAGGCCCCCCAAAACCCCCGGAAGGTTGAAAGCGAAATTTAAATAAAATTACACAAAAATAATAATAATCCTTAGGGGATCAATAGGGCCCTGTGCCTTGGCTTGGGCTCTAATAATAAAGGTTAAGGACTCTCCTCATTTCAGAACACCACTAAAAAGACATTTGTAAATAGAGTTTAAATAGAACTGTTTGAGTTTAAAAGTGAAGTGTGTACCTGCTTAAGTGATCAATGGAAGATAGAGACATGTTTGGAAACAATCATTATTTGTCACAATTCCTTTTGGTGAACAGAAAAACACCTTCAAAAGAGGAATAGCAGCATAAAAGCGCCTGTAGAAATCTATATTCTGCCTTCTGATCATTAAGGAGTTCTCTGATGCGTGACATCCCTGAAATAGCCCCACGAGAGAGCGCTTTGATCCTGTTTAACATGTTCGGAAGCCGGGACTTTGATGATGTCACGTGAGTGTGTTTTGACACAGGATGCCAAAAGGATACTGTGACAGATGGCTGAGGAGCCTGCAGAGATGTTATCGACGTGAGAATTGGACAAAAGTCAAGGGAATGTTTTGCTAAATGAAAGAGAAACATATTTACTTCTCTATTCATGCGCATTAATCTGTGCAGCACTTTGAGTCTTTGACTTTGTCACAAAGTCACAAAGTGACATCGGACTAAGAGTTCTTGGTGTGTTTTCTTTCCATTTGGTCCATTTATGTCACATATTTGAGATATTTAAAAAAATTGAACACCTTTTTTGTGCATTCTGTTGTTACTGTTAGTCATTTGCAATTGTCCTTGCAGCAGATCAGAATGGCTAGAAAAGAAAAGGTTAGATTCTCAGGTGTCTAATTGATCTGCCTTAAGCATGAGAATGACCTACAGTGTATGACAGCTGTGGCCGCTTGCAAGAGGACGTCCAAGACATTATGATCACAGTTAGTCACTGTATTACTAGAAATCTTGGATGTAATCTTGAAACTCAAACATTCAATAACTCAAATTGGAAACACAGCACAGGATCAGATTTAGAGATCAAACCCTCATTACTGTGTGCCAAAATCTCTTGAAATATCAAATAATTTCACCTTTTTATGACAGGGAAAGGTTGTTTTAGCTTGTATAATCTCATCAGAGCCCTGACATTTGTTAAAAGATATGTGTATGTACTGTACTGTGTGTATGCATGTCTAAATGTCTGTGAAATATAATGAAGCAAGGATGTCACCTGCTGGTGAACTGTACTCACTACAAGCGTGACAGTTTGGTAAACCAAATGTAAACCCAAATTATGGTTCTTCGGCGTTCTTGGTTGTTAAATATAACCTTTTTGCTTTGCTTTGATTTGCTTTGCTTTGCTTTGCTTTGCTTTGCTTTGCTTTGCTTCGGAAGTGCTACCAACCTTATTCTTCAATGCAGAAATAAGCCTATGAGTGAGACTTCTCAGCTCATTAGCCGCTAAATATAGAAATAAGAAGAAGAATAACAACGTGTAGGAAACGGTAAAACTGTTTGAAACTACAAACCAGTGTTTATAATTAAGATAATACATTATAATACGCTGATTTTCAACTGACATTTGAATATTTGAATCAGATCTGGATCTGAAACTGACCCTGTTCATTTGTTTTCAGAAATGAAAATAAGAATCTGTTAGAACTCATTTACATAGAGCTGATAATGAGAGCAGGTGTTTCCTGTGTGTCAGGACTCAACTTCCTGTCCTGAAGAAAATCTCCACAGATCACTGCATCTGATAGAAGACAAACTTCAGCATGAACTTTTCAGATTCACATGATATGTCACTTAATTACGTTCATCTCGTATTCTTCACAAATAAAATTAAAGTTTACTTCTTCTATTGCTCATTCTTTTATTGATTGTATAAGTGAAAATGTCCTTCATTTTGAACGTAACTAAATGGTTTCATGCTTAATTTCTCTGAAAAATCAATAGGAAAAAGTTTTTTTTTTTTAACATGCAGTTTATTAAACAGGTTGTAAATCATTGTACATTAGCATTAAAGCCCAAATATTTTCTGCAAAAAAATTACACAGTTCAGTCTACTAAGTTGCATTATTTAGCTACTTTTAATAGTTTCATGATTCCTATTACACCATGCCACATCAAATTCTTCATGTTCAGTCGCTGCAGTCAGATTTATTGATGCTTTTGCTGGTGGTTTTTGAGGCAGTAGTCGCTTCACATGTCAGCTGTGTGTCTTTGTCCCACTCTGAGCTCTCAATGGTTAAAGAACTGCTCATCTTGAATTTCTTATCAGGCTGCTGTTCAGCAGATCCAGTGAAGACGCCTTCAGTAACTGAGTTCCCGTTCACAAGCCAACGCACATCAGCCAAAGCCCCAGACATGTGATTGATCAGACACACCAGAGTGACTTTACTGGAGCTCAGCTCTTCTCTGGATGGACGGAGGATGTTCAGCACAGGAGCAGCAGCAGCAGCATCTAAACACAAATCAGCATCAACATCTGAAACAAACCTTCATCTCAGACACACAACTCACATATTAATGTTTCAAACTTTCCATACATCTTTAAAATTTCACACATCAACATATAAACAATTACTCTTACATCAAGGAATAAATAATTAACATAATTATTTGCTCAAAGACATAAAAGAATTGATTGCCATAATATGCACATTTTAATGTCCTTAAAAAAATGCATGTGGATTTTTGTTTTCAAAACCAACAATTGTGGTTCAAATCTACATGAATATATGGCACTGTGTATATTTTAGATGCTGACACTTTTTATACCATTTTTATTTCTGTTTCTTAATTAGCTCATTGTCGGTGCAATTTGACAAACCATTAGGTCAGTATATTTCATGTAGTTGATCAATTAATTAATAAACACTGCATGTATAATAATTATGACAGAATGGAATTTTAAAGATCTTTTAAATTAAAGCCCTTGAATCACAACAGGAGAACAGTCTGTTCAATACTACTTCTACTACTGCTACTAATAATAATTATATCTGAATCTAACATACTAACAGATAGAAAACACAAATTAAAGTTAAAGCTGTAGTGAGAGTGTTTTTTCAGTATATTTTTAAATATTTAAAACTGTGACTGAATTCACACATTTAGCTGTAAATGAACAACAAAAACAAGTTTATGAGTTTATGTATCTGCAACAAGTAGACAATATGTAATACAGTAGGAAAAAACATGTTTAAAATGACTTACCAGTCACAATGAGTTTTGTTCCTTGTCCGAATACCACAGTGATTCATTTCATATGTTCAGTCGTACAAAAACCTCCTCAGTCTGTGAAGAGACACAAACAGAAGTGAAACACTCACTGGAGCTCAGCTGACTGTGTCCTTTACACATTTAATTGATGGAGAAATGACTCAGATTCAGACACAAACACTGTTTTAGTTTCATGTTAGTTGTGTTTGACTGCTGTGTATTAAAGTGCTTTGAAACACAATCTCATATGTGGCTGTTGTTATTCTGCAGGTGTCAGTGACTGTCGTGAATCCTGCTCTAGTCAATCACAGTCAATCAAGCACATAAAGTCACTCTGAACATCAACACATCGATCTACTGATGACAGACACTAAAGGAAATGTTCCTTAAAAACCCACTGGACTTTCTGTCTTCTGAGGAGCACAAAAGTTACCATTTAATCAAAGCATAACGTGATCAGTGACTGTCCATATACAAACAGGACAAAAGAGAGTTAAATTACAGGACAGATTAGTAAAGAAACTGCAGAATATTCTCATCATATCTGTTTAGTTAGTTTTCATTTGTTTCATTTAGTTTTTATCATATCAGATTAGTTTTTAATTCAACATGAATCTGAGATGTGAAGTAGTACTCTTATTGTCTGTTGTCTAGAAGCAGAAGTGAATGTGAGCAGTGAGGAGGTTTTTGTCATGCTGTGAATCACTGTGATACCCCCTCACTAACAGAGTCGTCCCATGTGCCACAGTAATACACTGCAGAATCATCCACATCCACATTACTGATGATCAGCTGATAATCAATATTTGACTGAGCTTTAGATGTGAAGCGGCTGGAGGTAAAACCATCCCCATATTTGTCAGGGGAGCTGTGAGAATGATAGTATCTCAACACAAACTGAGGAGCTGCATTGGGAATCTGTTTATACCAGCTGGCATAATTACCCTCATCTTTTTCAATGTTACAGTCCATAGTCACAGATCTCCCTTTTTGTTCAGTCAGTATGGAGGGTTTCTGTGTGACCACTTTTGCACATCTGACAGCTGTAAAAATTACAGTAAATACAATTAATTTAAGTAACCTTGTCAGAGAGAACATGTTTAGAGTGAAATGTGTAACTTACATGACAGAAGAGTGAGAATAAAGCAGTAGAATATTATCAGCATCTTGACTGTGATGAGCAGATTGAGTTTTGTGAAGAGATGAAGAGAAGAAGAGAGAATGAGATACTCATATAGAGAAGAGAAACTCTGAAAGAGGGAGGATCATAGAGTTCAGCCAATCGCTTCATCCTAACAGTGAATTGGACACTTGTTTCATATTCTTAGATATGTATGATTTTAAAAAATCATAATGTTGCCAGTATTCCTGCTAAATGAAATGTATAACAAGTCATATAGGATTTTTTAAAGTCTAAAAACCCTGAATATGTATAGATACATATAAAATATATAGTAATAAAGACAAGCTGAATATACTCTTTTATTTCTTGTCTAGAAACAGAAGTGAATGTGAGCAGTGAGGAGGTTTTGTCATATATATTTAAGGCATTGAATTTAATTCTGTTTTATGTGTATGTTTTTTATAGTTCCTAGTCACTTTCCTTCCTTTATTTACTCCTTTATTATTGTTCATGAATAACTCAAGCTTTTCTCATCATGTGTTGTTTTGCTCTTGTCTTGTTGGATGAACATCAAGTCAATAAATTAAAATAGAGCTCAGAGAAACTGATCATTTACATAGAGCTGATTATGAGAGCAGGTGTTTCCTGTCCTTAAGAAAATCTCCACAGATCACTGCATCTGAAAGAAGACTTCAACGTGAACTTTACACCATATCCATATGATGCTCAGCATTTTTTCTTATAGTGTAAATAGTGACTTTACTGTATAGAAATAATACAATCATTTTACATCTGTAATTAACACTCCGGCTCATTTATTAATTTGACCATCTTCATCTGTGTCCTTAAGCACTTATATACAAAAGGCATTCATCTCTGCTGTGTTCTTCACAAATGATCTTTATAGCAGTAACACTAGTTTAGTTTGATGTGTTTTCAAACTGAAGACAGTTTCAGATTTTGTACAATGCGTCTTTAATTCTACTGTCATTTTTCATTCTTCATTGCTCATAGAAGTGAACATTGACTTCATTTTGAAAGTATAGTTCATTTAAAATTTCTCAAAGAGCCATAAGATGAGATACTGTATCAGATCAGATGATGTGTAATATGATGCATTCGTATTATCAGTTTGATTATTTCGATGGTACCCTTTAGACAGCAGTGCAGTAACTCTGCAACTGCATGCCAGCTCACATTCACTTCTGCTTTCTGCCTGCAGACATTGTCACATTAGATACTGTATGTTTTTACGAATATAATCAAACTCATCATCAAACATTGAGCTGATTATGAGATTATGTGTCTGAACTTCCTGTCCTGAAGAAAATCTCCACAGATCACTGCATCTGATAGAAGACAAATTTCAGGACTCTGTTTTTCTATTCAGAGCTGTCACAAATCCTGTCCATGGTCTTCTGTCTGCTAGCCTCATTACATTGACTCTCACACTACACAGACTGTTACACTTCACCCTGGACTGCACTTCCCATGCTACTTTGCACATATTGCACTTTCACTTGTATCCAATCAGACTTGCTATAAATACAAGACCCATCCCTCTATTCAGGTGTGAGTATTGTTTAGCGTTCAACACTCTCCCAATGTTAGCCACATTTACGGCTAACATTGGGAGAATTACCCTTACCCTTTCAAGTAATTCCTAGTTTCCTGAGTCTAGTTAAATCGTATATCTAGTCTAGTCATCCGTGTCTTAATCTCTGCCTGTTTTATCTTGTCCAGTCTGTTTCTCTGCCTTTCCCTGGATCTCTCGCCTGTTTTACCCGTTTACCTCGCACCCTGAATTATGTTCGCTGTCGATTGACCCTCGCCTGTTCCTAGATTACTATTGTGTCTTGTCTGTAACAAGAGCATGCATTTAAAAAACTCTTTAATTAATAGCATTATTAAACAATTATTTCAACAACATCTGTCTTGTGAAATCAGCAAATGAGTTTTACTTTTAGTACTAGTTTCTGCCTGAGGGCAAAATGCTGCTCGATCGAGTTTCAAGAAACTAAAAGTAAATGAGACCTCCAGAAGGAAGGTGGTCACAACAGATGCCTCCAACTCAGGTTAGGGAGCTCTGTATGAGGGCCAGCATTCAACTCCTGGTCAGACCTGGATAAACGTTTACACATCAACTGCTTTGAGATAATGGCCCTTTTCTAGTCCTAAAAACCTTCCTGCCGGCCATGTCCTGATCTGTTCAGACAACATGACGGTGGTAGCCTTTATAAATCAGCAAGGCCGTCTCTTATTTATATCAGTTTTCCAGGGACACATTTATATGGGCAAGAGTAAATGAAATGCAGGTCAGTAATATGACCTTCATTTGTTCAGATGTATAAAATTTCAATTCATTCAGGGAAAGGTAACTTCAAAAATTGATTGATTGATTGACTGATTAATTGACTAAAGTCTGTGAAAAAAAAATTATGCAATGATGCCACCTGCTGGTGAACTGTAGTCACTACAAGCTTGACAGTCTGATGTATGTTGATCATGGAAAACCAAATGAGTTTTTTTTTTTTTTTTTTTTCCTCGCTTGTAACAATATAGCAGAACCCTTTTTGGTGTTAAATGTAACCTTCTTTAATATAAAAGTCCTTAAAAACATGGTTTAAAAATGCTAACAAGAATATGAGTCCTAACTTTCCCCCCCTTAGCGGCACCCCTGTCGGTGAGTAAGAACCGAACTCCTATTAGTTTGTGAAATACCCGTAACATTAATCTCTGAGGGCAAGTCTGTTTCTACTATAGCCCTGATTGATTCCGGTGCAGCCGGGAATTTTATTGACGCAGACTTTGCTAAAGCTAATTACTTTCCCATCCTCTCTTGTGCTCCACCTGTGGCAGTGGCCGCCCTCGACAGACAACCATTAGGATCTGGACGGATCGACTTCATCACCGACGATCTCACTCTCAGGGTCGAACCATCGATTTCTGGGGTTCTCAAACTTCTACCGCCGCTTCATCCGTCACTTCAGCTCCCTGGCCACACCCCTCACCTCCATGGTTAAGAAAGGCTGTTCCCGGCTCACCTGGTCACAACCCGCCAACCAGGCATTCAACAATCTTCGTCAGAGATTCACCACAGCACCCATCCTCCACCATCCTGATCCCAAAAGACCCTTCCTCGTGGAGATGAACGCCTCTATGACCGGCATCGGGGCAATTCTCTCCCAGCGACATGGGGAACCACCCAAGACCTTTCCGTGCGCCTTTTTCTCCCACAAGTTGAGTCCGGCTGAGAGAAATTATGACGTGGGTAATCGAGAACTGTTGGCCATTAAACTAGCCCTCGAGGCGGCACTGGCTCGAGGGCGCCCAACATCCCTTTACTGTGCTCATGGACCACAAGAATTTGGAGTACCTCTGATCAAGGTCAAGGTCAAGGTCAAGTTTATTTATATAGCACCTTAAAAGCAACGAGTGCTGACCAAGGTGCTGCACAACCAAAAATCAACTAACAAAGCATTAAGACAAATAGAATATAAAATCATTGAAAAATAAATAAGAAATGCAAACATCACAAGACAACAGAGATACAACATAATATGTTCAAATTAAACAAAAGCCTGAGAAAAAAAGATTTTAAGAGATTATTTAAAAGAAGATAATGTAGGGGATGATCTGATAGATAAGGGCAAAGAATTCCAGAGCATAGGACCATGAACCGAAAAAGCCCTGTTCCCTTTAGATTTTAACCGAGATTTTGGGACAGTCAATAACAACTGGGAGGATGATCTAAGCGTTCTCACAGGGGAATAGCAATGGAGGAGATCTGAAATGTAAGTGGGGGCAAGACCATGAAGTGCTTTGAAAACAAAAACTAAAACTTTAAAATCAATTCTAAACTTAACAGGTAACCAGTGGAGTGAATCTAACACAGGGGTGATGTGCTCCCTCTTTTTTACCCCTGACAGAAAATGAGCAGCAGCATTCTGTACTAACTGTAGCCGCGATAATGAAAACTGGTTAATTCCAGCGTAAAGAGCGTTGCAATAGTCCAACCTAGTTTAAATGAAAGCGTGAATAACAACTTCTAAGTCTTTAAAACTAAGAAAACTTTTGAGCTTGCGAAGCCCCTTAAGCTGCAGGAAACTGGCTCTAACTACGGAGTTTATTTGTTTGTCAAATTTGAGTTCAGGATCAAAAATGACTCCCAAATTTTTTACTTTATCACGGATGTTTTCTTCAAAGGGGCACAATGAAGGTCTCAAATTATGTAAATGATGAGAAGGGCTAAACAAGATAGCTTCAGTCTTTTTTTGATTCAACTGTAAGAAGTTAATCGCCATCCAATTCTTAATGTCCTCTAAGCAAGCCAGTAAGGAGGACAGTGAATCAGAACCTGATTTTAGAGGAAAATAAAGCTGAGTATCATCAGCATAAATGTGGTATGAAACTTGATGAGACTCGGAGATATGACGAAGCGGTAGCAAATACAGAGCGAATAAAAGTGGACCTAGGATAGAACCTTGAGGTACCCCACAAGTAATGGGAACTGAGTTAGATGAAAATTCACCGATTTCCACCGAGAAACTCCTATTTGTGAGATACGATACAAACCAGTCTAATGCAGTACCACAAATACCAACCTCAGAATGTAATCTTTTTAACAAAATGTGGTGATCTACTGTATCGAAAGCTGCACTCAGGTCCAGTAGCAGAAGAATAGTGCAGTTACCAGAGTCTGCAGATAACAAGAGATCATTTTCTACTCTTAGAAGAGCAGACTCGGTACTATGTTTTGCTCTAAAACCAGACTGAAAGGGATCCAGAATATTATTAGACGTTAGGTAAGGGGAGATTGGCCTATAATTATTTAAATCAGTGGGATCAAGATTTGTTTTTTTGAGCAAAGGCTGGACCACGTCATGTTTAAGGCAAGAAGGGACAGTACCTGTCTGTACAGAGCTATTAATAATAGAGAGTGAGCTGGGCAAAACAGCTGGCAGGACATCCTTCAACAGCTTTGTAGGAATAACATCATAAGAGCAAGTAGTTGATTTCATATTTAAAATAGTGTCTGACAACTCAGAAAGTGAGATGGCTTGAAAATTTGGAAACACAGAAGAGCTAGTATTTTCATAGTGAGGCTTCTGGGATACATTACAAGAAATCTGCACCCTAATAGAAGCAATCATGTTAATGAAGAAGTTGCAAAACTTCTCACATAACTCCAAGCTAGGATCTAGGCCTGTTGATCTAGAGGGATTTAACACAGCGTTTAATGTAGAAAACAAAATATTTGGACAATGGGAGTTTTTTGAAATTAAATCAGAAAGGTACTTTGCCCGTTCTAGAGAAACGGCTTCCTGAAAAGTAGACAAGGTGCTCTGCAGTAATTGATATGAAATTTGTAATTTATCCTTTTTCCATCTTCTTTCTGCCCTTCTGCAATCTTTTCTTAAAGCTTTGATGCTGTTATTAAACCATGGCTGCTTTTTTGATTTGGTCTTTTTGGGTTTGAGAGGGGCAACTACATTTAAGATATCTAAGCAAGAGTAGTTAAAACTGTTAGCTAACTTATCAGCATTTGTATCCTGTGCTACCAGGGCACTACTTTGAGCAGACAAAGCTGCAAAAACTTCAGTGAACTGCAAGGCCGTAAAGGAATTAATAGATCGAGAAAGGTAGGTAGAAGACTGGTTTACAGGGCTAGGAAAAGCAATCACACTGTCAAACAAAACCGGCCAGTGGTCAGACAATCCAGTCTCACTAACAGTTACGTTACTAACAGAGAAACCTGATGATAATACAAGATCAAGAGTATGACCCAGCTTATGTGACATGTTGAAAAAGATTAAAAGAGTCCAAAAGTTGTACAAAATCTCTTGAAATAGGTCTCGAAGGACAGCACAGATGTATGTTAAAATCACCAAGAATCAAGAGATTATCGGCACATGGGACCACGTCTGATAAGAAATCGGAAAACTCCTTTATAAAATCATTGTTAGCTTTTGGAGGTCTGTATATCAAAACACAAAGCAGAGGAGTAGAAAGTTACACTGTGCATATCAAAACCTCAAAGCTAGAATAAGCCTCAACAGGCAGAGGTTTGCATTTAAAGGTATCCTTAAAAATGACAGCAACTCCTCCACCCCGACTAGAAGTTCTTGGGCAACTAAGATAGTTACACTATACAGGGGAAAGTTCAGATAGAGGGCTTAGGTCATCTGCCGTGAGCCAGGTTTCAGTAATGAATAAGAAGTCCAGGTTGTTGGTTAAAAAGAAGTCATTCAATAAAAATGTTTTGTTCAATATTGATCTTGCATTTATCAAGGCCATTTTATTCTCAAGCTGATTTGGCTCTTGCAATAAGAAGTCATGCTGGGACACCTCTGATAGCGAGCGAAGGAGATTCGAGTTCGCCCTGCGCGGAGATAAGCAACGTCGTCGCGAAAACCGCTCATTAGACAATATTACAGGAAAATTGTCAGATATTACAGACATAGTCAGCTGTGTACGCTGTGTAGAACGAACGCCGCGGTGAAGATATTGTGGTCGACGAAGAACCCCCAAACCAGAGCATCGTAGATAAATGTCTGATGGCAGCATAACTGACTGATCATTTAGTCGGATTAGTTCAGAGAACATGTATGTAAATGACATCGTCGCAGTTGTCATAAGAGATGAGATAGCGAATTGTCGTTCACTGTTCCAAGTGACGATAATTCGGAGAGCAGACAGAAGTAGACAGCAGACAGAGGTCAAATTCATAGTGATAGTCCCATGGAACAGACACTCACCGGGCAAATCCAAGGGAGATCGTGGGAAGATTAGCGGCGTAACGTTACCTCTGACAAAATATTAGACTATGCTCAGAAGTCCAGATCAATAATCCAGAATGCCGCCCAGGTATAGCAGGCATCCGGGGAAAATTCAGCAGCAGAGACTCCGATGAATCACAGTACCGAGTTGCCGATACCCAAATGGCAGTATGTTAATCCAGAAGACGTCCAAATCACCATGCCCGGTGTTGGCACCACTCCGACGGCAACAACGGAGAAGAATTCCCAGGTTAGCTTTAGCATTCGGTTGCAGACTGCTTGAATTTCATATTGCACCGATCGAGGGGGAACTCAACCCGAAGACAAAATTCTCGGTTATCATCAAATTGAAAACAGTTTAAAAACAGATCGTAATAAAATAAACAAATTAATAAAACAAAACAATAAGACCGGAGAGCAGCGGCAAACAATTCGCACAGCGTTCACTCAACCGGAAGAGCCTGATCAGCTAAAGTTCTTAATCACCGCCAGGCCAGATGGGCACTTTTCTTCACCCGCTTCCAGTTTCAGGTAACTTACCATCCGGGATCTCAGAACACCAAGGCTGATGCTCTCACGCATCCACGAACCCGATCACCCCCTCAACTCCTCGGAGACCATACTACCCTCCTCTGTGATTGTGGCTCCTGTCACCTGGGACATTATGACCGAGATCGCAGAGGGGCAATCTTAGGATCCCACGCCTACCGACTGTCCAGCTAATCACACCTATGTTCCCTTGAATCTACGCTCTCGAGTTCTATCCGAAGTCCACTTCTCACCAAGCTCCGGTCATCCAGGCATTGAGGCAACTCTCCACCTGCTCCGCAACAGCTTCTGGTGGCCTTCTCTTCATCCAGATGTCATCACCTTCATTAAGAACTGTTCTGTGTGCAACACTGCCAAGGTCCCTCACCAATTACCTGCCGGTATCCTTCAACCTCTGCCTGTGCCCCAACTTCCCTGGTCCCATATCGCCCTGGACTTCGTTACAGACCTTCCCTCCTCCAACGGGTATACCACCATCCTCACGGTCGTGGACCGCTTTTCTAAGGGCTGCCGTTTCATCCCTCTCCCCAAATTACCCACCGCCATGGAGACAGCGGAGATACTGTGCAACTCTGTTTTTCAATTCTTTGGACTACCAGAGGACATAGTGTCGGACCGTGGGCCCCAGTTCACCTCCTGACTATGGTCTAGTTTCTTCAGCCTTCTTGGAGTCAATGTCAGCCTCACTTCTGGCTACCATCTCAATCCAATGGCCAGACTGAGAGATTAAACCAAAAGTTGACCCGCTTCCTACGTTCCTACTGTCAGGACCACCAGGAGGTCTGGAACCGCTACCTCTTCTGGGCAGAATATGCACAGAACTCACTGCGCAAACCCACCACTAACCTTACTCCATTCCAATGCATTTTAGGGTTCCAGCCGCCTCTGTTTCCCTGGTCAGGGGAACCATCCGACCTGCCAACTGTCAAATCCTGGTTTCAACGCAGCGAGGAGACCTGGAATCAAGCTCACGTCCACCTACAGAGGGCAGTGCATCGTACCCAGACTCAGGCCGATCGGCAGCGCCGACCCCATACGAACCCGGCCAATGGGTGTGGCTCTCGACCTGGGACCTTCGTCTGTGCCTGCCCTGCAAAAAGCTCAGCCCCAGGTACGTGGGTCCATTCAGAATTATCAGACAAATTACCCCGGTATCATTCCGTCTAGAACTTCCTCCTGAATACCGAATCTCACCCACCTTTCATGTCTCTCTGTTTAAGCCCGCTGGTGACCTAGAGAACCTAGACGAGACCGCTCCACGCCTCCCCCCATGATCATCGATGGCGAGGAGGTTTATCGTGTCAACTCCCTTCTGGACTCCCGGCGTCGGAATGGCCATCTCCAATACCTGGTCGACTGGGAGGGCTTCGGTCCCGAGTAGAGATCGTGGGTACTTGCTGAGGACATCCTCGACCCCTCTTTAACCTCTGAGTTTCACTCTGCCCATCCAGATCGACCCGCACCCCGTGGGAGGGGTAGGCCCCGGCGTTGGGCTTCTCCTCGCGCCAGGAGTCGCTCGTAGGGGGGGGGGGGGGGGGGGGGCTCTGTCACAAATGCGGTCTCTGTGGCTCCCTCCAACCGCCACCAGCGGGAACCTTCACCGGAGTTTTGACACTACATTTCCCAGCATCCCCGTACCTGGGTCTCTGACTTCCAGTTCCAGGTCTTCCGGGTCATTTCCCCCTTTCAGCGATTTTAGGAGCGCCGCGCCGGCGTTTCCCTCACGAAGTTTTGTTATAGCCATGACTGCTTTCCCATTGCCAACCAGACTGTGTATCGTTTGTGTGAACTTTTGCCGCCTGCCTTTTGCCGACCCCAGCTCGTTTCACGGATTACCCCTTTGGATTGCCGCCAGCCCCGACCTATTGCACGGACTCTGATTAACCCTTTCAGCTTGCCTTCACTATACCAGTCTGCTGTCGTTGAACCCTGCCTGTTTTCTCGATTTGTATCAATAAAGCTGTTGCATATGGATCCAACGCCTCCGGATCAGTCTATGGCTACGTCACACTATAATTGTTTAGGCGCAACAATCAAAAAGCCTTGATCATATGAATTTTACTTTGAAAGGCAAAAAACTGTTTTACGAGCTAAAATGTGCTTAGCCCTCATGCCATGTGTCTCTCTTCTTTGAGGGATGGGTAAATTGGTTGGCTCTTCAAAAGTATGTGGTCACATGACCAATTTCTTCTATGGTTTTCTAGAAACAAGGGGTGGAACTACTTTCCCCCCTGGCACAAATCACCCCACTTTCCCCTATAGACGTATACAGTAATGAAGACAGAAATTGAACTAGATTTTTACATGTTGCTAGCAACTTTACCTTTCTGAGGTCAAATTGCAAAAATTACGTCCATTACATTGATTAATCCAGCTGAGAGAAAAATACAGCTCAAAACTACTGTACTATGATTCATAGGAAAATATAATTTTACTGTAAAATTTCCAGCTGTTGTAGTTTTACCCATGATGCTTTGCAGATTTACAGCAACATACTGCACTGTAAAATCCAATAGTTTACCTTACTTAGATATAGTTAGTTACCTTTACTTAGTTGCTACACTTACTATGTTTTATTAAGTTATAGCTACTTTCAAGGCAAGTAAAACAATTTACTTACAGCTTTGAGTAAAGCTTACTTAAAATATTCAAGTAGCCACAAAGGAACCAACAATATTAATAAACCAGTGAGAGGCAGCAGTGCACTAATATGGTGGTACTGTGCAAAATAACAATAGAAGAAGATGCAAAGAAAGGTTTTTGAGGTGGAGCAATTCTTAATAGACTTTTCAATCATTTCCTCCATGTCTGCAGTTATCTTTCTTTCACTAGTTTCCCAAAGTCATCTTGAATGTTGAACTTTCAATACAAGTGAAATATTTAAGAGAACGTCGAGCTGACTTCATAAATTGATGTTGATTTAAAAAAAAACATTATAATGATGATTAGTGTTCCCTTTGGTTGGGCACTTGGAACTTGGCAGAAATGCATCATGAAATCAGAGTTACTGTATTTGATTTCAAGGGAAGAAAATAATAAGTACAGTAGATTGCTTTTAGAAAGTGATCTAGCTTCTATTTAAATCATTAGATATATTATAATTATATTTCATTGGCTGTACTTTATGTCACGTATCTGGTCTATCCTGTCATCATGAACTCTTGCACCATACTTCATGGACTTCATTCCCCACAAGCCACTGCACTAATCACTGCATTCACCTGCTCTCACTTTACTGATTACCGCTCACAGCTGCACCTCATCACACTGACTGCATTTAAGCTTCTCACACACACAGCCACTCTGCGAAGTCTTATTGTTCCGTATGGTCTGTATTTCCGAGCGTTTCTTCCCGAGTTTGTTTTCCCTGTGTTTTGATTCCTGGACTCCCTCCCGTGTTTGATTCTTGCTGCCAGCCCCGACCTTTCTGCCTGTTTTTTGACGACGATTTCTGCCTGCCCCTTTGTGTTTGTTTTGTTTCAATAAATGCTGCAAATGGATCCGCACGTCTCTGACCCTCCTTGTGACACTTTACCAGTGATCCTTTATTTTATTGTTCGTTATAAACACCTTGAAAAACATTTAACTTGGTTGATATAGTTTTATACTGTTAATATTTGTGATAATATGCTCGAGTCACACACAGACTTTAAAATAGCATCGCACCACAGACTAAACACCATCAATTCTCAGCAAAACTGAGTCACTCAGGGCTAAGGGCTAAAGGCTAAAGGCGAAACAGCCTCAGACTAAAAGATATCAGATCTCGTAAGCCACTATCTATCACATTATTAATGTTTAATGTTTGTTACATGTTAGTAACATATCCGCTGTCACATTGCATCAAAAGTCTTCAGTTATTATAATGCAATACAATACAATGAATACAGTTCAAATATACTTTAAAACATAGTGCATTTCTGCTATACATTACTGCTATCAGAATAGTCTGTCCTTGTATGTTTGGTGTGGCATCACATGTCCCCTGTTTTGCCTGTTTAATTTTTTGTGACCTATTTTTGATTTGTTGTGTGTCCTGTATTGTCACACATATTGCATGTTTGTACTTTTATTTTTTGTGTTGATTTATTTCTAAACTGCTCTTAGCTGTAAAAATAAAAATATATATATTTGTGTAAAAAAAGGCCAGTTTTTATTGGTAGTTGAGGTAAGTGGTTGTGAGTGAATGTGGTTAATGCAGTGGTTCTCAGCAAATAGTTCTGGCTGAGGACTCCCTGCTCTGCACATTTTGTATATAAGTCTTATCTGACAGTTCAGTTTATAGAGACAGTTTATATGGAGACAGGAATTAAGAAATACTGGTCCATAGAGAAGTGAAGCATAGTAATGCATGTTGAATGGATCATTTGATTTGGCCAATCCAACTTGTACTGTATATTGTCATCAAGCTGTCAGTTATGCCTATAAACTTTTACATTAATAACAATTTTTTATTTATTGCAGGGAAGAAGACTCCAGCCCAGGAAGATGATGCCAGCTCATGTCCATCTCAGGAAAGTACAGGATTCATGCTGAACGTCACATGCTGAAACCAGAATTATTGCATCCCGTTTAGGTTTTCTGTTTGCACTTGTTACATATAGAGTCTGTAATATATATATATATATATATATATATATATAGGTGGCCAAAATTACTTGAACATTAGTATTTTTACCAGCTAAAAATGGTTTTAAGTCAGTTATTTCTCTTTTGCTGTGGTGTGTAAGTAGGAAATATCAGTTTACATTTCCAAACATTCATTTTGCCATTAATTGTAATAATCCACTGAGATTTCTGTGAGATTTCAGCTGGTGAAAATACTAGCGTTCTAATAATTTTGGCCACCACTGTATACGTGTACCCTGTACTGGAACCTAAAATCTATACATTTTTAGGTTTATGCAAAATAAAAAATGTTTACAGACTGAAAAATACAAAATTGAAATGTATTGTATGCTATTTTTATGTATTTTAAAGTCAATAAATGTTATTTTGTGGCAAAAACAGTGTTAAAGCAATAATGCTCATTGCAGTACAGTATACTACTTACTATTTGTTAAAAAGGAATTTATTCATGAATTAATTAATTCAAAAACAGCATTCTATTAATCTGAATGCATTTACGGTACTGTGATATTCACTGTAATAAAAATTACAATAGTACAGTCGTGGCCAAAAGTTTCGAGAATGACACAAATATTAGTTTTCACAAAGTTTGCTACTAAACTGCTTTTAGATCTTTGTTTCAGTTGTTTCTGTGATGTACTGAAATATAATTACAAGCACTTCATACATTTTAAAGGCTTTTATCGACAATTACATGACATTTATGCAAAGAGTCAGTATTTGCAGTGTTGGCCCTTCTTTTTCAGGACCTCTGCAATTCGACTGGACATGCTCTCAATCAACTTCTGGGCCAAATCCTGACTGATAGCAACCCATTCTTTCATAATCACTTCTTGGAGTTTGTCAGAATTAGTGGGTTTTTGTTTGTCCACTCGCCTCTTGAGGATTGACCACAAGTTCTCAATGGGATTAAGATCTGGGGAGTTTCCAGGCCACGGACCCAAAATTTCAATGTTTTGGTCCCCGAGCCACTTAGTTATCACTTTTGCCTTATGGCACGGTGCTCCATCGTGCTGGAAAATGCATTGTTCTTCACCAAACTGTTCACAGGACTGATGGTAGCGCTCGACTTTTCTTCTCCGGACAAGCCTTTTTCCAGATGCCCCAAACAATCGGAAAGAGGCTTCATCGGAGAAGATGACTTTGCCCCAGTCTTCAGCAGTCCATTCGCCATACTTTTTGCAGAAGATCAATCTGTCCCTGATGTTTTTTGTTTTTTTTTGGAGAGAAGTGGCTTCTTTGCTGCCCTTCTTGACACCAGGCCATCTTCCAAAAGTCTTGGCCTCACTGTGCGTGCAGATGCGCTCACACCTGCCTGCTGCCATTCCTGAGCAAGCTCTGTACTGGTGGCACTCCGATCCCGCAGCTGAATCCTCTTTAGGAGACCATCCTGGCGCTTGCTGGACTTTCTTGGACGCCCTGAAGCCTTCTTAACAAGAACTGAACCTCTTTCCTTGAAGTTCTTGATGATCCTATAAATTGTTGATTTAGGTGCAATCTTAGTAGCCACAATATCCTTGCCTGTGAAGCCATTTTTATGCAACGCAATGATGGCTGCACGCGTTTCTTTGCAGGTCACCATGGTTAACAATGGAAGAACAATGATTTCAAGCATCACCCTCCTTTTAACATGTCAAGTCTGCCATTCTAACCCAATCAGCCTGACATAATGATCTCCAGCCTTGTGCTCGTCAACATTCTCACCTGAGTTAACAAGACGATTACTGAAATGATCTCAGCAGGTCCTTTAATGACAGCAATGAAATGCAGTGGAAAGTTTTTTTCAGGATTAAGTTAATTTTCATGGCAAAGAAGGACTATGCAATTCATCTGATCACTCTTCATAACATTCTGAAGTAAATGCAAATTGCTATTATAAAAACTTAAGCAGCAACTTTTCAAATTTCCAATATTTATGTAATTCTCAAAACTTTTGGCCACAACTGTACAGTAAGTTACTGTGATTAAACTCACAGTCAGTGTACTGTGGAATATATTACAGCAAGTTGCTGTAAATTTCACAGTTATCTTTTTACAGTGTATAGTTC
Source organism: Garra rufa (assembly GCF_049309525.1). Lineage (NCBI taxonomy): Eukaryota > Metazoa > Chordata > Actinopteri > Cypriniformes > Cyprinidae > Garra > Garra rufa. The sequence goes on from NC_133361.1 coordinate 55,027,516, forward strand.
ATTTTGAATGGTTACATGCTTAATTTCTGTGCAAAATGAATAAAAAAACTAATTGTTTAATCTTTTGTTCATTAAACATGTGGTAAATTAATATTGCTGTGTAAACAGGGAACATTAAGACACTTTTACCAATTCAGTAAATATTCCCAATAAGAAAGTCCCTCAATCTTTTGCCTATTAGTAAAGCATAAAGTTTAGATATATAAACTAAATATGCATTTATATACATACATAAATATATGTCGAGAATTTCCAAGCTGCTCTTATACGGTAAAATAAATAAAAGCACTTAGATGAGTTAAATCATAGGAGAGATTAATAAAGAAGTTGCAGAATAATATTTTCATGAATTTGAGCTGTGAAGTACAGTAATGCTCTTTTCATCTGTTGTCTAGAAGCAGAAGTGAATGTGAGCAGTGGGGAGGTTTTTGTCATGCTGTGAATCACTGTGATACGTACTCACTAACAGAGCTGTCCCATGCCTTACAGTAATACACTGCAGAATCATCCACATCCACATTATTGATGATCAGACTATAATCTGATTTAGATGAATGTGTTGATGTGAATTTAGGAGCAGAGAAACCAGATCCATATTCAACTGAGCTCCAGCCATGATAAAACCTTAACACATGTTGAGGAACTTCTCCTGGAGTCTGTTTGTACCATCTAGCCCCAGCATCAGTCACTGTCCCCAGATTACAGTCCAGTTTAGCGGTTTGTCCTTTACTGACTGTGATTAATGGACTCTGAGTCACTACAGTCACTCCACTGACACCTGCAGAATAAACACAACCTTTACATGAGATACATGTGTGTCAAAACACTTGAAATCATCAGATCTGATGAAGACTTACAGGTCAGAAGAGTGAAGAAAGCACAGAATATTGTGATCATCTTGTGATTTGGTGTTGATGTGTGAAGATGAGCAGTGCTGCAGAATAATGCTGAGATCAGATCAGAGAGAGAGACTTTAAGACAGTAAAGAGAAAGACCCGCCCACCCAATACAACACACACTCAACACATCTCTCACACTCACTCACTTCAGCACACACCACAATGGATTATTCTTCCAAAAGTGGATTATTATTTTTTAATACATGCACTCAGATAATAAATATATATGAATTTATTTATATTGAATATGAAATATTTGAATAAATTTAAAACCAAAAAATATACATACAGCTTTTTGTATCATGTACATAAAACAGTTGGGTTAGGTGTCTCCTGTGTAAGTGTGTTGGCTTCCCGGCTCACTGCATCCACTTCACAAGTCATACTTCAGTTCTCTGGTAGACTTCAATCATGTCTGTTTTATTCGAATAAACTTAAGATAATGCATACACATAACCCCGAATAAACATTCACTTTACATTAAGATTCCCTTTCACAGGTTATTATTAACTTAACTACAATATAATTTATGAATAAATGGTTCACCCTACAATAAGGTTCATGAAATATAGCAGGAATCTAGTTTTGAGTGACATTAGTGTATAAACAAATATGTTTATTAAGGATTTATAACACATAACTTAAAAATGGCTTATTATTTGGCAGAAAAAAATAACCTTTTTTTGTTTGTTTGCTTATCAAGGGTTTATAATGCATTTGTAAATGAGTTATTAGTCATTTATGAACACCTTTATAAACCCTTTACTAAGGGAATCTTAATGTAATGTGTTACCAAAATATAAATCAGAATGTGCTTTATTGAAGTTAATTTCTCTGAATGTCTGTTCACAGAAACTAAAAACAAAGGACAACAGAAGTTACTGTGTTGGTCTGCAGCAAAATGTTGAATGTTGCAAAAGTCTTTGATTTTGTAAATTAGAATTGCACTTCAAATAAATATAGACTGTTTCACAAAGCAGTGACAGTGGCTCTGAGACAGAAATAAATGCTTACACATGTTGAAGCAATGTCAGCAAAACCTGAATTTTAAGCGAGCGGATATTGGTAGCCAGTGCAAATAGATGAACAGAAGTGTGATGTGTACTCTTTTCGGCTTGTTAAAGACTACTCTTACTGCTGCATTCTGGATTATTGGCAGAGGATTGATAGAACTGCCTTGAAGTCCTTCCAAGAGAGCACTGCAATAGTTCAGCCTGGAAAACAAGAGCTTAAACAAGGAGCTTGTAACACGTTCTGATAGAAAGGGCCTGATCTTCCTGATGTTGTATAAGGCAATTCCACAGGACCGGACCAGACTGGTCTAACAATGTGGTCTGTGAAATTCAGCTGATCATGAAATACAGCTCCAAGGTTCCTGGCTGTCCTGGGTGGTTTTATGGTTGATACACCTGGCTAGACAGAGCAACTGTGATGAAGTGTTGGTTTGGCTAAAACCACAAGTAGTTCTTCTTAATAATGTTAAGTTGAAAGTGATGGTTCATCATCAAACAAGTAATGTCTGTTAGACGTGCTGAGATGTGAGCAGCTATCGTCAAATTATCAGGATGGAATAAGAGGTAGAGTTGAGTGTCTTCAGCATAGCAGTGATATTAAAAGCCATGTAGACAGAGAAGAGAAGAGGTCGGAGAACTGAGCCCTGAGGCACCTCACCCCTCCAAGATACCTTGAAGAACCTATCTGAGAGTTAAAACTCAAACCACTGGAGTGCGGTTCCTGCGGGTGTGGATGTTCTTTGCCAAGAGGGTTGACAGGAGGATCTGGTGATTTACTATATCAAAAGGTGTGGACAGATCCAGCAAGATAAATACTGAAGATTTGGAAGTTGTTCTTGCCAGTCTTAGGGCTTCAACAACCAAGAGCAGGAGAGTCTCAGTTGAATGTCCACTTCTGAGACCAAACTGGTTGTTGTCCAGGAGGTTTTTCTGTGTGAAAAAAGGCTGAGTTTTGGTAAACACAATTTATTCAAGTGATTTTGCAAAGAGACGAAGAAGAGATACCAGTCTGTAGTTTTCTAAAAGTGCTGGGTTAAGAGTGGGTTTCTTATGTAGTGGGTTTATCTGAACCTGTTTAAATGCTGAGGCAAAGACACTAGTGTTAAGGGATCTGTTAATGATGTGAGTGAGTGCAGGTACAACTGAAGGAGAAATATCTTGAAGGAGATGAGATGGAATAGGATCAAGTGGACAAGTAATAAGATGACTGAATGGAATGAGTTTGGATGTAAGTGAGTATATGTTTGCTGGTAAGATGTGTTTGACAGTGGTGTGGAGAATTGTGCATTGATGGTTGTAATTGTATTAATGAAGAATGTGGCAAAGTTGTCAGCTGTTACAGTTGATGAAGGAGGGGAGGATAAGGACAAGTTGTTAATTTTATTTGTGGTAATATGCCCTTTTAGCAGTGAAGACATTAGCAGAGAGGGAAAAGAGGAGTGACTGATACAAACTAAAGCCAGTAGGATTTTTTTTATTTTTGCCACATCCTCTCTGCAGCCCTGAGTTTAGAAAGATCTGATAGTCAATCACTGTATTACTAGCAATCATGGATTTAGTTGTGAAACTCAAACCCTCAAAAACTCAAATTGATGTAAATATAAAATTTTAGCATCATCAGTCAAAAGGGATTGATTGATTGATTGATTGATTGATTGATTGATTGATTGATTGATTGATTGATTGATTGATTGAAGTCTGTGAAATAAAATGAAGCAAGGATGTCACCTGCTGGCAAACTATAGTCACTACAAGCTTGACAGTCTGGTGTTTGTTGACCCTGGAAAACCAAATTAGGGTTTTTCGGCTTGTAACAATAAGCAGAACCCTTTTTGGTGCTAAATATAACCTTTTTTACATATTTAAAATTCCTTGAAAACATGCTTGGAAAGTGCTATAAAGAATATGAAACTGTTGATATGCCTATGGCCAAAAGGTTTGTCTTGTAATGTACATCAATGAGATATTTATTACAAATATCAGTTGTCACTCTATATCTCACAGTAATATCTTACTGATGACAGATGATACTTAAATAGATAATTGAGAGTTGAACTAATAAACATTCCTCAAAAGCCTGATGTATCAAATTTAATGCTCACATTTTAGCATGATTTTTAGTTAATCATGGGAGGAAAGCCATGGCTCTACACAGAGTGTGACACTGAAATAAAAAAATTTAAATGTATTATTATAAAAAAAATGAAAAAATATTGAATTAAAATGTATTACTTTGCTTCAGTGGTGTTTATTTTAATGGCTTTGTGATATAAGCAAGTAACACATTATGAAAATACATTCATATGATGGTAAATACATATACATGCATTCAGTTTTAGTATTTTATGAGTTCGCCTGCTCATTCAGTCCTGCAAAGAATGGTAAACAAACTTGACTTGTTAAAATTACACCAGCATGATGATCGTTGACTAATTTTCATTTGGATATTTGAATCAGATCTGGATCTGAAACTGACGCTGATCATTTGTTTTCAGAGCTAATAATAAGAATCTGTTAGAACTCATTTACATAGAGCTGATTATGAGAGCAGGTGTTTCCTGTGTGTCAGGACTCAACTTCCTGTCCTGAAGAAAATCTCCACAGATCACTGCATCTGATAGAAGATAAACTTCAGCATAAACTTTTTTTAGATTCCCATGTTGTCGTATAATGTGAATGTCAGGCTATTGGAGCATTTTATTTCTTACAGATCAAAACTTTACTGCATCAAATAATACAACAATGTCTAGTTCATTTATTAGTCATGTGACAGTGAGTGTGATTTTGTTGACTGTCACTCAACCATATTCAGACTATATTCATTTCTTCTGTATTCTTCACAAATGATCTTTACCCACATTAACACTAGTTGAAAGTTTACTTCTTTCATTGTTCATGCTTTCATTGATTGCATAAATTAAAACTGACTTCATTTTCAAACTATTTTTAACATGCACTTTATTAAACAGGTTGTAAATTATTGTACATTAGCCTTACAGCCAAAACATTTTCTGCAGAAAAGTTGCATTCTTTAGCTATTTTAATAGTTTCATGATTCCTATTACTGCATGCCAGGAAATAATATTATGTGCTTAAACAGCAAAAAAAAATAAAAAAAAATATCAAAAAGCACATCAAATTCTTTCTGTTCAGTCGCTGCAGTCAGATTTCTTGATGCTTTTGCTGGTGGTTTTTGAGGCAGTAGTCGCTTCACATGTCAGCTGTGTGTCTTTGTCCCACTCTGAGCTCTCAATGGTTAAAGAACTGCTCATCTTGAATTTCTTATCAGGCTGCTGTTCAGCAGATCCAGTGAAGACGCCTTCAGTAACTGAGTTCCCGTTCACAAGCCAACGCACATCAGCCAAAGCCCCAGACATGTGATTGATCAGACACACCAGAGTGACTTTACTGGAGCTCAGCTCTTCTCTGGATGGACGGAGGATGTTCAGCACAGGAGCAGCAGCAGCAGCATCTAAACACAAATCAGCATCAACATCTGAAACAAACCCTCATCTCACACACACAACTCAAATCATATAATCTGATATATATTTGAAACTCAAATATTAAAGTCTGACTGTACATTTCAAACTCTCTACACATCTCTAAAATCATCAACATATAAACAATTACTCTTACATCAATGAATAAATAATTAACATAATTATTTGCTCAAAGACATAAAACAATTGATTGCCATAATATGCGCATTTTAATGTCCTTAAAAAAAATGCATGTTGGATTTTTGTTTTCAACACCAAGAATTTTGGTTCAAATCTACATGAATATATGGCACTGTGTATATTTTAGATGCTGACACTTTTTATACCATTTTTATTTCTGTTTCTTAATTAGCTCATTGTCAGTGCAATTTGACAAACCATTAGGTCAGTATATTTCATGTAGTTTATTAATTAATTCATAAACACTGCATGTATAATAATTATGACAGAATGGAATTTTAAAGATCTTTTAAATGAAACCCCTTAAATCACAACAGGAGAACAGTCTGTTTAATACTACTTCTACTACTGCTACTAATAATAATTATTTCTGAATCTAACATACAACCAGATAGAAAACACAAATTAAAGTTAAAGCCGTACTGAGAGTATTTTTCAGTATATTTTTAAGATTGGTAACTGGAGGTGCCAAATAAAACTGTGACTGAATTCACACATTTAACTGTAAATGAACAACAAAAACAAGTTTATGAGTTTATGTATCTGCAACAAGTACAATATGTAATACAGTAGGAAAAACATGTTTAAAATTACTTACCAGTCACAATGAGTTTTGTTCCTTGTCCGAATACCACAGTGATACATTTCATATGTTCAGTCGTACAAAAACCTCCTCAGTCTGTGAAGAGACACAAACAGAAGTGAAACACTCACTGGAGCTCAGCTGACTGTGTCCTTTACACATTTAATTGATGGAGAAATGATTCAGATTCAGACACAAACACTGTTTTAGTTTCATGTTAGTTGTGTTTGACTGCTGTGTATTAAAGTGCTTTGAAACACAATCTCATATGTGGCTGTTGTTATTCTGCAGGTGTCAGTGACTGTCGTGAATCCTGCTCTAGTCAATCACAGTCAATCAAGCACATAAAGTCACTCTGAACATCAACACATGGATCTACTGATGATGGACACTAAAGGAAATGTTCCTTACAAACCCACAGGACTTTCTGTCTTCTGAGGAGCACAAAAGGAGAAATTTAGCAGAACGTCCAAGCTGCTCTTTAACATTTAATCAAAGCATAAAGTGACCAGTGACTGTCCAGATATAAACAGGACAAAAGAGATGAGTTCAATTACAGGACAGTTTAGTAAAAAAAACTGCTGAATATTTTTAATTTGTCATCAATCTGAGATATAAAGTAGTGCTCTTATTGTCTGTTGTCTAGAAGCAGAAGTGAATGTGAGCAGTGAGGAGGTTTTTGTCATGCTGTGAATCACTGTGATACCCCCTCACTAACAGAGCTGTCCCATGTGCCACAGTAATACACTGCAGAATCATCCACATCCACATTACTGATGATCAGCTGATAGTCAATATTTGACTGAGCTTTAGATGTGAAGCGGCTGGAGGTAAAACCATCCCCATATTTGTCAGGGGAGCTGATAGAATGATAGTATCTCAGCACAAACTGAGGAGCTGCATTTGGAATCTGTTTATACCAGCTGACATAAGTGTGGTCCTTTTCAGTGTTACAGTCCATAGTCACAGATCTCCCTTTTTGTTCTGTCAGTATGGAGGGTTTCTGTGTGACCACTTTTGCACATCTGACAGCTGTAAAAATTACAGTAAATACAATTAATTTAAGTAACCTTGCCAGAGAGAACATGTTTGGAGTAAAATGTGTAACTTACATGACAGAAGAGTGAGAATAATGCAGTAAAATATTATCAGCATCTTGACTGTGATGAGCAGATTGAGTTTAGTGAAGAGATGAAGAGAAGAAGAGAGAATGAGATACTCATATAGAGAAGAGAAACTCTGAAAGAGGGAGGATCATAGAGTTCAGCCAATCGCTTCATCCTAACAGTGAATTGGACTCTTGTTTCATATTCTTAGATATGTATGATTTTAAAAAATCATAATGTTGCCAGTATTCCTGCTAAATGAATGTTAGTTCAATGACAAATGTGTAACAAGTCATATAGGAATTTTCAAAGCCTAAAAACCCTGAATATGTATAGATACATATAAAATCTATAGTAATAAAGACAAGCTGAATATACTTTTTCATCTGTTGTCTAGAAACAGAAGTGAATGTGAGCAGTGAGGAGGTTTTGTCATATATATTTAAGGCATTGAATTTAATTCTGTTTTATGTGTATGTTTTTTTATAGTTCCTAGTCACTTTCCTTCCTTTATTTACTCCTTTATTATTGTTCATAAATAACTCAAGCTTTTCTCATCATGTGTTGTTATGCTCTTGTCTTGTTGGATGAACATCAAGTCAATAAATTAAAATAGAGCTAAGAGAAACTGATCATTTACATAGAGCTGATTATGAGAGCAGGTGTTTCCTGTCCTTAAGAAAATCTCCACAGATCACTGCATCTGAAAGAAGACACACTTCAATACTGACACCATATCCATATGATGCTCAGCATTTTTTCTTATAGTGTACATTGTGATTTTACTGTATAGAAATAATACAATCATTTTACATCTGTAATTAACACTCCGGCTCATTTATTAATTTGACCATCTTCATCTGTGTCCTTAAGCACTTATATACAAAAGGCATTCATCTCTGCTGTGTTCTTCACAAATGATCTTTATAGCAGTAACACTAGTTTAGTTTGATGTGTTTTCAAACTGAAGACAGTTTCAGAGTTTGTACAATGCGTCTTTAATTCTACTGTCATTGTTCATTCTTCATTGCTCATAGAAGTGAACATTGACTTCATTTTGAAAGTATAGTTTTGCAAAATGTATAAAATCTGTATTTATAATAACAGGGTAAAGGCATTATAATGAATGCATAATGTTACTCATGTCACTTTACTTAAAGCATACAAAGACCACTTATAAGTAATAACAATAATATTTCTCAAAGAACCATAAGATCAGATATCAGATCAGATGATGTGTAATATGACACATTTGTATTATCAGTTTGTTTATTTTGATGGTACCTTTTAGACAGCTTTTTATAAGTAACTCTGCAACTGCATGCCAGCTATAGCAGTAATGCCAGTAATAGTACGGGGCTACTAGTAATAGACGGACCCCGTACCGGCGGACTCGTTCCAGAACCGGGCCTTGAGAAAGAAACCAAGGTTTCTTCCACATGTCCAAGGCACGTAGGCATCGCCGCGTGACCTTGAGCGTGCGGAACGGGTTCCCCCTCGGGGAAAACCCCTTGGTTCTGAGCCACCACTGTAGTGGCCTCATGTACAGCAGTCCAAGAGGTATCACGTTGGATGCAGCTGCCATAAGGCCTAACAGTACTTGGAACTGTTTGACAGTGAGTGACAGGCCTAGCTTGACCGCAGAGACTGCAGTAAGGATCGACTCGATCCGTGCAGGTGACATTCGGACTACACCTAGATAAGTGGTTCTCTGTAATCGAGGCAGCACACTTTTGTTGGTGTTGAGTCTCAACCCCAACTCTTTCATGTGAGCGAGAACAACACCTCGATGTTGAACCACTAACTGTTCCGAACTGGCTAAAATCAGCCAGACGTCAATGTAGTTGAGTATGCGGATGCCCTGGAGTCGCAGAGGAGCCAGCGCAGCATCCACACACTTTGTGAAAGTTCAGGGTGACAATGCTAGGCCGAAGGGAAGAACTCTGTATTGGTAAGCTTTGCCCCTGAAAGCGAACCTCAGGAACTTCCTGTGTTGAGGAAGGATGGAGACGTGAAAGTAAGCTTCTTTTAGATTCATCGTGACAAACCAATCCTCGGACCTGATTTGAGACACGACTTGTCTGACAGATAACATTTTGAACTTCAGTTTCTTGACTGAGCAGTTTAACCGTCTGAGATCTAAGATGGGCCTCAGCCCTCCATCCTTCTTTGGAACAATGAAGTACCGGCTGTAGAACCCGGCTTCCCTGTCTAAATGAGGGACCACCTCGATGGCCTCCTTCCTTAGAAGAGAATTTACTTCTGGCTCCATAACCAGACCCTGCTCGGGGCTCACCAGAGTAGGAAAAACCCCTTCGAAAGGCGGCGGTGGAGTGCCGAATTGGATGGAATAACCTTTCTCTACAGTACGCAGGAACTATTCTAGTCTACTAAGGGAACCAGCCTCTCGAGACTGATTTCTGGTGTTACTAGAGATATTGATTCGGTGCCCTGTAACAGCTCGCTGGCAGGGAACACCTGAACCAATTTCTCTGAGGACCCCTGCAGGGGTGGCGAACCTAGCTCCGCTACGTTTCCGGGCGGAGAGACTAGAGAAAGATGTTCACGAGAGATTGCCACGCCCTGTAACACTAGCAGGGTTCGCTGACCGATCTCCTGAGGGCCTCGAGGAAGAACGGGCACCATGAACTGTGGTGTGGACCACTCCTCCCCGAGAGGGGCTACCCTCATTGGCCCTGAGCCATAATTGTCAGGGCCGCTTGGCCGAGGACCTCTTGGACTGAAGCACGACCCTCAGATCCGGCTTAGTCCTTGAGGACCCCGGCCTAGAGCGTTGCGTCCCGTTAGACCTAGAGGGCGGGCTCAGCAACGCTCTAGGCCGAGGTCCTCAAGGACTAAGCCGGATCTTCTTTTGTGTCTCCCTATATGAGGAGCTGGTACACGGCTGGGACTGCTCCCGTCTAGAAGTCCCAGAGGAATAGACACGGCATGGGAGGTATCGCTGGAATGCCGCCTCTTGTTTCTTAGCCTCCTGGTATCTGTCGAAGACTTCATTGACTGAGTCGCCGAACAGACCAGAAGGCTGAAGCGCGGTGTCCAGGAGGTGGACCCTGTCCTTTTCTCTCATGTCGGACAGGGTCAGCCACAAATGCCTCTGCGCCACCACCAGGGCTGCCATAGACCGCCCAACAGCTCGGGCGGTCTCCTTGGTGGCGCGGAGAGCAAGATCCGTGTATGCGGCGTAACTCCGTCACATTAACCTCCTGGCCGTCATCTAATTCCTTAAGCAGGTCAGCCTGGTATGCCTGCAGAATGGACATAGTGTGCAAGCATGCGCCAGCCTGACCTGTCGCCGTGTACCCCTTGCCCAGCAAGCCCGATGTAACTTTGAGAGGCTTGGAGGGCAAGGAAGGAGCCTTCAAAGATGATGCCAGGCCAGGTGACAGATAGCTCGCAAGCGTCTGTTCAACCTGCGGCATCATCTTATAGCCACACATTCCATCCCCCTGACGTTTTCATAATAGTCGGAGGAGGGAACGAAAAGGCGGGCTGAGCAGGGTTTTTCCCATGACCTCGACACCTCAGCGTGGAGGTCAGGGAAAAATGTAAGGCTCCTTCTTTGGAGTGGTGACTTAGTCCGCAGGAAGCGCTCGTCAAGCTTGCTTCGCTGTGGCTCATGAGTGTGTTGTGCAGGCCAGTTGATATTTAAATTGTCTACTGCACGCGTCACCACTTCCAAAAGCTCCTCATACTGTGGAGACCGGGGGAGCGGTTGTACATTTTCATCAACGCTCTCCACATCAACCTCCTCGGAGGAAGACAGGAGAAGCGTTGAGACCTCTTCCTGGTAGGAAGGAACCGCAGCGCCGGCTTCCTCATCCAGTAGGAGGTCATCCGTTCTGCTAGGTGAGGAGAGAGATAGGGGATCACCCGTCTCTACTCCCTCTAACACATCGAGCTGCGAACCCCACGAGTGCAGCCGACGCTCCGCCTCGACGGAAGCGGGGCCAGATCCACGAGGAACGCTGGCGAGGGCTCCCTCCTCAAAGAGAGCCCTCCGGGAACGAAGCACCCGCAGTGGAAAACGCTCACACTGCGGACAGCCAGCCCCCTCAAGAGCTGACTGAGCATGCTCCGCTCCCAAGCAGACCACACACAGAACGTGTGTATCCCCACCAACAATGAAACGTTGGCACGGAGGAACACACCTTCTGTGGGGCTGCACGACCGCTTTTCCTAAACTCTTTCCCCCTTTTATGGTTGACATATTGCTCAAAATAAAGTTGTGCAAACTGGCACAGAAAAACAGCAATATTCAACAGACAGACAAACAGAGAGTGCTTCGCTGAATGACAAAAGCTAATGCCAGCTTGAAACGCACTTGCTTTATACTTCCTGGTCGCTGACATCTCCGCGCCGGTGACGTCACTCCCGTCATTTGATTGGTTGGTAGCAGGGTTGGGGCCATTCATGAATTGAATTGAGAATGAATGGTAAATTCCAGTTCACTTCCTGGAATGGAATTGGAATTGGAATTGCATGCAGCTGACAAGAAATGGAATTGGAATTGAATTGGAATGTCAGGAAACAGAATTGAAATCAAATAAATTCCACTATATTCCACTTGAGTTGCTAAATAAAATAATTTGACTTGATTTGCTTTATAGTTTATAGTTTATAGTTTATTAATCACATAAACAACAAACATATAAAAGAAATACAGAGTACTGTATCTTTAGTATGTCAAGCATGATCATTTCACATGCCAAATTTCAGGAAATGATGATAATTCGATGCAATAAAAAGTGAATGAAATACATGAATGAACATGACTCATTTTTTTGTGAGTTAAGTTATATATTATGTGGTAATCATATATTGAATGTATTGTACATCCAGAAACTTATCACCACTGTCATTCAATTATTAATTCATAATGTACAGTTCTCGTTTTTATTTACTTGCATTTGATCAACTCTATTTAATACATGGTATTTGTAAAGCATCATAAATAAAGTTCAAATGTATGTCTCTAAATGCAATCACAAATAAACACTCAGAAACAGCAATACACGGAATTCAGTGGAATTTACCTGAATTGAATTACACTTCCTGTAATTCCAATTCAATTCCAACTCTGTTTCCTGTAATTGTTGTTGAATTCCAATTTCAATTCCATTTCCTTCTTTGAATTGGAATTGTTGAGTTCATTCCTGAATTGACCCCAACCCTGGTTGGTAGACTACGTTCAGAGAGAGGCTCGCCAGTGGCGTTCCCCATAGCGTTGATGACGCAGCGAGAGTTCCCGAAAGGGAACCCCACCAAGCAGTCACAAATAAAATGTACATTGATTATGCTATTTAATCTTTTATGTCATGATCAGTGTTTATTAATGAAAGAACTAACAGAAAAGGTTTGAAACAAAGTTTTTTTTTTTCATCAGAAATAATAAATTGCTTAAATATTGAGTAAACGGATTATCAAATTTGCTTAACTGGATTGTATTTGTACATAATTATAATAGCAACAACCGTAACAAGAACAACACATACAACCAATCAAAAGGATAAATTATGGAATTAATGAGTGTAGTAACATTATTTTTACCCTCTATTGCACTTGGTTTTGTCAGCCCTGTAAGCAGGTAATTTTCTTTTCCATAATATGAGTCTAGCAGTGATTGGCTGTCAGAGGCTCCTCCCACAAACCTCTCTTAAATAATCTCTGTCTCTGCTCTCTGTACAGCACTTCATTATAACTGTGAGAGCAGATCAACTCAAACAGAGAAACATGCTGACAAAACTCTGCCTTCTCATCACTGCTTGGACATGTATGAACCTCAGATCTTTAGAAGATTCTTCTGAAGCTTGTGTTTCAGCTCATTGTAATAGTTTCTGTCTTTTTCAGGTGTCAGTGGTGTAATCGTAGTGACCCAGAATCCTCCAGTTCTCACGCTGAGTAAAGGACAGACGGCTACACTGGACTGTAATCTGGACACCGTCACTGATAGTGGCTCTCGATGGTATAAACAGATTCATGGAGGAGTTCCACAGTTTGTCTTATATTTCTACCATCCAAACAGTTTTCCTACTTATGGATCTGGCTACTCCTCTCCTAAATTCAACTCAAATCACAAAACTAAATCAGATTATAGTCTGATCATCAATAATGTGGATGTGGATGATTCTGCAGTGTATTACTGTCACACATGGGACAGCTCTGCTAAAGAGAACATATCACAGTGATTCACAGCATGACAAAAAAAACCTCACTGCTCACATTCACTTCTGCTTTCTGTCTGGAGACACTGTCACATTAGATTCTGTATGTTATACGAATAAAATCAAACACATCTACATAGAGCTGATTATGAGAGCAGGTGTTTCCTGTGTGAGCTTCCTGTCCTGAAGAAAATCTCCACAGATCACTGCATCTGATCAGAGCTGTCACAAATTCTGTCCTTGATCTTCTGTTTGTGACCAGAGGTCGCCCACTCATTACATTGACTCTCACACTTTACACATCACCCTGGACTACACTTGCCATGCTCCTTTGCACAGATTACATTTTGACCTGTATCCAATCAGACTTGCTATAAATAAGAGGCCCATCCCTCTATTCAGGTCTAAGTATTGTTGAGCATTCAACACTCTCCCAGTGTAATTCCTAGTTTCCTGAGTCTAGTTAAATCGTATATCTAGTCATCTGTGTCTTAATCCCTGCCTGGTTTATCTCGTCCTGTCTGTTTCTCTGCCTGCCCTGGATCTCTCGCCTGTTTTACCCGTTTGCCTCGCCCCCTGGATTACGTTCGCAGTCGATTGACCCTCGCCTGTCCCTGGATTACTATTGTGTCTTGTCCGTAACAAGAGCTTGCATTAAAAAACTCTTTAATTAATATAATTATTAAACGATTATTTCAAAACAACATATGTCTTGTGAAATCAGCAAATGAGTTTTACTTTACACTAGTTTCTAGTGTTCAATATATTGTTTTATTTGTTGTTATTACTTTATTCATATTTGATAGATTTTTTTATTTTTTTTAAATAAATAAATTATATAATTAAAATTAATGTAAAAAAAACTGATGCTTAAATAATAAACTAAAAATACTGGATGGATTAATGTTGCTAAAGTGTGTTTTTCTATTTTATCATACGCACTATAATAATATAAATTAATTGAATCATATTGAAAATTAAATATTTTACTAAATATTACTGTATTTGGTCTTTTTACTGTGTTCCAGTTTTGTCATGTTTTGTGAAGCATTGTTGTAAATGAGTATAAATCATTAGTTTCCTTTCGAACGGTCTCTTATTTTGCGAACTGCTGTTAGCTGTGTCTAAAACCGCTCTCCTATATTGAAGTGCACTATATCAGGTTTCGGACATTTTGTAGTGCAGTCCGAATTTTGAGTTTTGTTCACTACTTTTTACCCACAGTCCTTTCTGATTTTGAGTGTACAACCGATGCATGCTAAAAAAATGGTCGTCTGAGGGCAAAATGCTGCTTGATTGAGTTTCAAGAAACTAAAAGTAAATGAGACCTCCAGAAAGAAGGTGGTCACAACAGATGTCTCCAACTCAGGTTAGGGAGCTCTGTATGAGGGCAGACCAGCATTCAACTCCTGGTCAGACCTGGATAAACGTTTGCACATCAACTGCTTTGAGATAATGGCCCTTTTCTAGTCCTAAAAACCTTCCTGCCGGCCATGTCCTGATCTGTTCAGACAACATGACGGTGGTAGCCTTTATAAATCAGCAAGGCAGTCTCTTATTTATATCAGTTTTGCAGAGACATATTTATATGGGCAAGAGTAAATGAAATGTGGGTCAGTAATATGACCTTCATTTGTTCAGATGTATAAAATTTCATTTCATTCAGGGAAAGGTAACTTCAATAATTGATTGATTGATTGACTGATTAATTGACTAAAGTCTGTGAAAAAAATGATGCAATGATTCCACCTGCTGGTGAACTGTAGTCACTACAAGCTTGACAGTCTGGTGTATGTTGACTTTGGAAAACTAAATTAGTTTTGTTTTTGTTTTTTTGTTTTTTTGGTGCTTGTAACAATCTAGCAGAACCCTTTTTTTTGGTGTTAAATGTAACCTTTTTTGATATAAAAGTCTTTACAAACATGGTTTGAAAGTGCTAACAAGAATATGAGTTGTTGATATTTATGGCCAAAAAGTTGAAAGCTTGTAATGTACATCAATGATATACATATCTTTATAACAGTATTACAAATATCAGTTGTCACTCTATATCTCACAAAAATATCTTATTGATGAGAGATGATACTTAGATCTTAGATATATGACTGAGATATTAACTAATAAACATTCCTCAAAAGCCTGATGTATCAAATTTAATGCTCACATTTGAGCATTTTTAATCATCTTAAAAGAGCATGGGGAAAAGCCATGGCTCTACACAGAGTGTGACACTTAAATGTTAAATGTAAATGAAAAATTTAAATGTATTACTTTTAAAATAAAAATAATTTCAATGTTTAATTAAAATATATATATTTCTCTGCTTCAGTAGTTAATGGCTTTGCAATATAAGCATAGAAACACATAATAAAAATACATTCATATGGATCTAAATACATATAAATGCAGCACTCAGTTTTAGTATTTCATAAGTTCGCCTGCTCATTCAGTCCTGCTAAAATGATAAATGAACTTGGCTTGTTGACTTGTTTGCTTGTTTTCAGAACTGAAAATAAGAATCTGTTAGAACTCATTTACATAGAGCTGATTATGAGAGCAGGTGTTTCCTGTGTGTCAGGACTCAACTTCCTGTCCTGAAGAAAATCTCCAAAGATCACTGCATCTGATAGAAGACTAACTTCAGTATAAATTTCTCAGATTCACATGTTGTCGCATCAAGCATAACTTTACTGTATCAAATATATAAACAATAATTTCTAGTTAATTTATTAGTCATGTGACAGTGAGTGTGATTTTGTTGACTGTCACTCAAACATATTCAAACTATAATAATTTCTTCTGTATTTCTCACAAATGACCTGTACCTGCATTAACACAAGTTGAAAGGCTACTTCTTTCATTCTTCATGCTTTCATTGATTGCATAAGTGAAAACTGACTTCATTTTAAAACTGTTTTTTAACATGCACTTTATTGAACAGGTTGTAAATTATCGTACATTAGCCTTACAGCCAAAACATATTCTGCAGAAAAAGACAGTTCAAGCTACTAAGTAAGTTATGATTCCTACTACACCTTGCCAGGAAATAATATTACTAACTATCATAAAAATCTAAATCAAACAGCACATCAGATTCTTCATGTTCAGTCGCTGCAGTCAGATTTCTTGATGCTTTTGCTGGTGGTTTTTGAGGCAGTAGTCGCTTCACATGTCAGCTGTGTGTCTTTGTCCCACTCTGAGCTCTCAATGGTTAAAGAACTGCTCATCTTGAATTTCTTATCAGGCTGCTGTTCAGCAGATCCAGTGAAGACGCCTTCAGTAACTGAGTTCCTGTTCACAAGCCAACGCACATCAGCCAAAGCCCCAGACATGTGATTGATCAGACACACCAGAGTGACTTTACTGGAGCTCAGCTCTTCTCTGGATGGACGGAGGATGTTCAGCACAGGAGCAGCAGCAGCAGCATCTAAACACAAACCAGCATCAACATCTGAAACAAACCTTCATCTCACACACACAACTCAAATAATATAGTATGACTGTACCTTTCAAACTTTCTATATTGAATAAAACTGAATAAAAATTGACCAAATTTCTAACAATTACTCGTTCATCAATTAAAAAATTATTAACATAATTATTTGCTCAAAGACATAAAACAATTGATTCTCATTTTTGGATTGATGGATTTTTTAGTTTTCAACACCAGGATTTTAGGTTAAAATGTTCAAATGTAACATTTTTAGTCATCTCTGTGTCTTTACTATTTAATTTTCAATGATTCTGCAGTTTGGCAAATTATGAAGTCAAAATTCATATAGTTTATTAATTAATTCATCAATTCTGCATGTTTAATAATTATAACAGAATATCAAAACATAGTTTTAGGTGAAGTACAGCATGTCACACCACAGGTCGATTTCTCAAATGCTGTTTCACTGTACATTTATAATAAAAAAAGATGCAAAAAAATATTAAAATAAACACAAAGCTGATGCTCCATAAATAACAACAGGATTACAGTCTGTTCAATATTACTACTACTACTAGCTTAATATAACATACAGCCAGTTAGAAAAGACAAATGAAAGTTAACACTGTAGTGAAAGTCTTTTTTAGTATATTTTTAAAATTGGTTACTGGATGTTTTGAACGTAATAACAGTGTAAAAATGACTTACCAGTCACAATGAGTTTTGTTCCTTGTCCGAATACCACAGTGATTCATTTCATATGTTCAGTCGTACAAAAACCTCCTCAGTCTGTGAAGAGACACAAACAGAAGTGAAACACTCACTGGAGCTCAGCTGACTGTGTCCTTTACACATTTAATTGATGGAGAAATGATTCAGATTCAGACACAAACACTGTTTTAGTTTCATGTTAGTTGTGTTTGACTGCTGTGTATTAAAGTGCTTTGAAACACAATCTCATATGTGACTGTTGTTATTCTGCAGGTGTCAGTGACTGTCGGGAATCCTGCTCTAGTCAATCACAGTCAATCAAGAACATAAAGTCACTCTGAACATCAACACATGGATTTACTGATGACAGACACTAAAGGAAATGTTCCTGACAAACCCACAGGACTTTCTGTCTTCTGAGGAGCACAAAAGGAGAAATTTAGCAAAATGTCCAAACTGCTCTTTTACATTTAATCAAAGCATAAAGTGATCAGTGACTGTCCAGACACAAACAGGACAAAATAGATGAGTTCAATTACAGGACAGATTAGAAAAAAACTAATAACTAATTAATAATCTTAGTTTTTAGTTCATCATGAATCTGAGATGTGAAGTAGTGCTCTTATTGTTTGTTGTCTAGAAGCAGAAGTGAATGTGAGCAGTGAGGAGGTTTTTGTCATGCTGTGAATCACTGTGATACCCCCTTATTAACAGAGTTGTCCCATGTGCCACAGTAATACACTGCAGAATCATCCACATCCACATTATTGATGATCAGCTGATAATCAATATTTGACTGAGTTTTAGATGTGAAGCGGCTGGAGGTAAAACCATCCCCATAGCTAGGGGAACTGTAAGAATGATGGTATCTCAGCACATACTGAGGAGCTGCATTTGGGATCTGTTTATACCAGCTGACAGAATAGCCCTGATCCTTTTCAATGTTACAGTCCATAGTCACAGATCTCCCTTTTTGTTCAGTCAGTATGGAGGGTTTCTGTGTGACCACTTTTGCACATCTGACAGCTGTAAAATTACAATAAATACAATTAATTTAATCTAAATGACGCCCCCAAAAGAACAACATGTTTGGAGTAAAATGTGTAACTTACATGACAGAAGAGTGAGAATAAAGCAGTAGAATATTATCAGCATCTTGACTGTGATGAGCAGATTGAGTTTAGTGAAGAGATGAAGAGAAGAAGAGAGAATGAGATACTCATATAGAGAAGAGAAACTCTGAAAGAGGGAGGATCACTAGAGTTCAGCCAATCACTTCATCCTAACAGTGAAATAGACACTAGTTTAATATTCTTAGCTATATGTATGATTTAAAAAAAAATCATAATGCTGCCTGTTAAATGAATGGTAGTTAAATGACAAGTCAAATAGATACATATAAAAGTATATAGTAATGAAGGCAGAAATTGAACTTGATTTTTACATCTTGCTTTACTGAAACACTAAATTCATTTTATCTTCAAGAGTTAACGCATGGTTTAACATAAAGCTGAACACATTTTCATAGATTTTTATTTAACTTTATTGTTTGCATGGTTACACATTTCATGTATGAAAAGATGTGTGATACATGTATATAAGAAAAAAGTGTTCGTGATTTTTGGACAGTTGGTTGTTTGTTAAAGTCATAGGAACAGGGTGGGTGCTGAGATTTTATAAATATAAACATAAATTAAGGTTGTGCCTCCTTTGAGGACAGCAAGAAAAGTTTAGCATTAACTATTAAGACTGGATGTGCAGTTGAAACTGTGAAATCATTATGGAGAAGGAGCTTCATGTTTTCATCTCACACACTCACTCACTTCAGCACACACCACAATAGATTAATCTTGATAAAGTGAATTTTTCTATTTTTTCATATGCACTGTGATAATAAATATAAATGATTTTAATTTATATATTAAATATCACTGTATCAGGTCTTTTTATTGTGTCATGTTAAGTTTTGTGAATTGTTATAAATCATTAGAGTTTTGGATATCTGTCTCCTCTATGAAGCAAAGAGAAACCTCAAAATTTACATCGTCATTTACATAAAACTATGTTGGGTCAACAGGTGTCTCCTGTGTAAGTGTGTGTGTTAGGTTCACGGCTCACTGCATCCACTTTAAGTCATACTTCAGTTCTCTCTCAGTCATGTACACATTCCCTAAATTAACGTCACACTTCTGCTTAGTTATGAGTAGGAGTAAAATGAAGGTGAAATGTCTCTTTATATGTGGTAAAAAGAATTAAAACATACTTTATTGGAGTTTAATTCTTTGAATGCTGTTCACAGAAGCTACAAACAAAGGTCAACAGACGGTACTGTGATGAACTGTAAAGAAATGGAGAAAAACGCTGCAAAAGTCTTTGATTTATAACCCATTTCACAGAGTAATGATGGTGCTGTGAGAGAGAAATAAGCACTCAAATGTGCTGAAGCAATGCCATTTCACTCATTTTCCATGTTTGTACTTCCTCATGTGGGAAGAGATGGATGATGAGATCTCCGCAGATTTCTTGTTCTGTCCAAAATACTCCAGAAACTGGCCATCAGGTCCCACCAGATACATTATGATGGTGTGATCAACCTGCAATTACATGACAATACAATATATGCATGATTAGTACAGGCTTATCAGATTATTAGGAATTATTTAATTAGACAGTCCACCCAAATATGAAAATAATGTCATAATTTCCTCAAGCTGAACCAAACTCGTATGAGTTTCTTTCTTCTGTTGACTATAAAAAGAAGATATTTTGAAGACTGTTGATAACCAAATCAAAAATATCTTATTTTCCATACTATGGTTGGCTACGGTCAACTGTTTAGTTACCAGCATTCAAAATATCTTCTTTTGGGTGAGTAAATGCTGACAGATCAATGGTGATGAGAATTGGTGTTATGTCTGGAAGTGTTTTTATTCTATCTGTGACACAAAAGTAACACATTTTGCTTGAAAATGGTTCTTGAGAAAATGCCATGTTTTCTTATGTAACAACAATTATAATACAAATAAGAATAAATAAATATTTCATAAATAGTAATGTAATTTAATAATACAAATTTGTATTTAAATAGCACATTTCCAATGCACAGTGATAATTTAAATGTATTCGTTAAGGTTTTTCTTGTCCTATCTGTTTCTCTGCCTGCCTTAGATGTGTCTTTATTTAAAAAAAAAAAAAAAAAAAACAGAAAACCCCTATTTTCATTGCAAAAATGTAATTATTATCATTATGAACATTTATTGTATTAAAGAACATCTTGAATCACAAAAATAATTGTAGTTTTAATATTAATTATTTGAACACTCCCAGTTTCTGTTCATAAAAAAGGTTGAAAACAAGTAGCATTATAATAAATTACAGTAGAACATACAGGTGGAAATATTATAATGTATATGAGGGGTCTTTGAATATTGTGTGTTGGACAATGGGGGATCTTTAAGTCAAAAAGGTTGAGAACCACTGCTGTTTATTTCAAAAGCACATTTCCAAAGCCCAAGGCCACTTTAGTATCACTTAAATACTATTTTTGAAATATTATATTCATACTTCTTAGTGGGTAGTGTAAGTTTTAAATACTTTTGGGCCACTGGATAAAAATCAATTCAGCTCAGAGACATTTTCATATGATATTCTTCAAAAATCAAAACATGAGAAGTGAATCAACACTGAGAGCTTTATAAAGTCTAATGAAATGCTACATTACCGATCTCATCAACAGCCTCGATCATTTTCTCCAGTTCATCAGGACAGATGTCTGGACAGTGTGTGAAACCGAAATAGATCAGCAGCCACTGGCCGAGGAAATCTTCACTCTTTGTGGGTTTATTGTTGTGGTCGACGAGTGAGAATGGACCTCCAAGTGACACTTTTCCCATCGACTTTGTTCTTTCTTTCTCAATCACTACAACACCAAAAAACATTAATGTATAAAACATTTGCACAAAATAAGTCTACGGCTATAGTGACTATAGTAGAGATGAGTTAAATTACAGTTCAGATTGGTAAAAAAAAAAAGGAAATAAGAAATAAAGAAAGTAATTTTTTAAAGAAAGTTTTTATTTTAATATGAATCTGAGATGTGAAGTAGTGATCTTATTGTCTGTTGTCTTCAAGCAGAAGTGAATGTGAGCAGTGAGGAGGTTTTTGTCATGCTGTGAATCACTGTGACACATGCTCTTTAGCAGTGTCATCCCATGTGTAACAGTAATACACTGCAGAATCATCCACATCCACATTACTGATGATCAGACTATAATCAATATTTGACTGAGCTTTAGATGTGAAGCGGCTGGAGGTAAAACCATCCCCATATTTGTCAGGGGAGCTGTCAGAAATATAGTATCTCAACACAAACTGAAGAGCTGCATTTGGAATCTGTTTATACCAGTTGGCATAATAGCCCTGATCCTTTTCAATGTTACAGTCCATAGTCACAGATCTCCCTTTTTGTTCAGTCAGTATGGAGGGTTTCTGTGTGACCACTTTTGCACATCTGACAGCTGTAAAATTACAGTAAATACAATTAATTAATCAACCTTGACACCCCTGAGAGAACAAGATGTTTAGAGTGAAATGTGTAACTTACATGACAGAAGAGTGAGAATAAAGCAGTAGAATATTATCAGCATCTTGACTGTGATGAGCAGATTGAGTTTAGTGAAGAGATGAAGAGAAGAAGAGAGAATGAGATACTCATATAGAGAAGAGAAACTCTGAAAGAGGGAGGATCACTAGACTTCAGCCAATCACTTCATCCTAACAGTGAAATGGACACCAGTTTCATATTCTTAGCTAAATGTATGATTTAAAAAAAATGTAATGTTGCCAGCATTCCTGCTAAATGAATGTTAATGAAAAATGTATAATAATAGGAATTATTTTCAAGCATGAAACCCTGGTTGTGCATGGATACATGTTAAAAATATATAGTAATGAAGACAAAAACTGAGCTACATTATTAAATGTAGCTTTATTGAAAAAATTAATTAATTTCACCTTCATGAGTTAATGGTTAACATAAATTTGACCTTTTATCTCACTTTATTGTTAGCATACTTACACATTTGATATATAAAAACATGTGTGATTGTATATAAGGAAAAAAAAGTGTTCATGATCTTTACTGTGAGTAAGACTAGTTTGATGTTGGCACTCAAAGATTGAAAGATTGCATATAATTTCAAACTGAAGAAACAGTCTGAGTATTTGCACAATGAGCCTCTGATACTATTTTCATCGCTCATATAAGTGAAAATGTACTTCATTTTGAAAGTATAGTTCATTTTGAATGGTAACACACTTAATTTCTGTGCAAAATGAATAAAACACTCTTTAAGATGTTAAAGGTGGTAAATTAGTATTGCTAATTCTAATTTTGCTGTGTTAACAGAGAGCATTAATACTCTTTTACCAAATCAGTAAATGTTCACAGCAAGAAAGTCTCACTCTTGCTTATTGAAATATCAGAGCCTATTAGTAAAGCATAAAGTTTAGATATATATAACTGAATGTCCAAGCTGCTCTTATACCACTGAAATAAATAAAAGCACTTAGATGAGGTATATCATAGGACAGATTAGTAAATAATTCAGCAGCTGTAATTTCTTATTAATTCATCATGAATCTGAGATGTGAAGTAGTGTCTGTTGTCTAGAAGCAGAAGTGAATGTGAGCAGTGGGGGTTTTTGTCATGCTGTGAATCACTGTGATACCTCCTCACTAACAGAGGTGTCCCATGTGCTACAGTAATACACTGCAGAATCATCCACATCCACATTACTGATGATCAGACTATAATCTGATTTAGATGAATATGTTGATGTGAATTTAGGAGCAGAGAAACCAGATCCATATTCAACTGAGCTCCAGCCATGATAAAATTTTAACATATACTGAGGAACTCCTCCTGGAGTCTGTTTGTACCATCTAGCAGACTGATCAGTTACTATTCCCAGATTACAGTCCAGTTTAGCTGTTTGTCCTTTACTGACTGTGATTAATGGACTCTGAGTCACTACAGTCACTCCACTGACACCTGCAGAATAAACACAACCTTTACATGAGATACATGTGTGTCAAAACACTTGAAATCATCAGATCTGATGAAAACTTACAGGTCAGAAGAGTGAAGAAAGCACAGAATATTGTGATCATCTTGTGATTTGGTGTTGATGTGTGAAGATGAGCAGTGCTGCAGAATAATGCTGAGATCAGATCAGAGAGAGAGAGAGACTTTAAGACAGTAAAGAGAAAGACCCGCCCACCCAATACAACACACACTCAACACATCTCTCACACTCACTCACTTCAGCACACACCACAATGGATTATTCTTCCTGAAGTGGATTATTCATTTTTAATACATGCACTGATATAATAAATATAAATTAATTTATTTATATTGAATATGAAATATTTGAATAAATTTAAAACCAAAAAATGTACATACAGCTTTTTGTATCATGTATATAAAACAGTTGGGTCAACAGGTGTCTCCTGTGTAAGTGAGTTGGCTTCCCAGCTTACTGCATCCACTTCACAAGTCATACTCAGTTCTCTGGGGGACTTCAGTCATGTCTGTTTTATTCGAATAAACTTAAGATAGAATTCAAAACAATCCCTTATTCTTCTCTACACAGATGCATACACATAACTCCGAATAAACATTCACTTTACACTAAGATTCCCTTTCACAGGTTATTATTAACTTAACTATAGTCTCGCGTAGCCAGACCTTCAGACTGACAGCTGAAGGTCTGGAATTCATGGCAGCTTTCATTGGCCAAGCCCGCCCATAAGACCGTTTGACCGACATGTCAAACAACCAATCACAGTTCGTTTCGTTCAGCGTCACGTTTCGGGGTGTAGAAATGCCCCCACAACAACAGACTGGCATGCAACAAGTCAGTCATTGAAATAACCAGCATTGAAAGTTAACGAAAAAGAAGGAGAACAAGCAGTAAGTCAGTAATTTGTTTGCGAACGTTGCGTATGTGTATAACAACAATGGCGTCTGCATGAGCACATTTTAGCAAAACGCCGAGTAAATCAGTCTGCGCTTTGTTTCCCGGCGGACCGAAAATAAACGCGGCACTCGCGTCTCCCGGAAATCTGGTCAAATTCAACTAATCAGATGACGACTTCGACATTCCTGAAGTGTTTCCAGTTAAGTGTACCATATGCATCAGACGTTTGGCCAACGTTCCGTGGGCGTGACGCCTGAGGCTGAGACTAACTTAACAGAACTATAATTTATGAATAAATGGTTCACCCTACAATAAGGTTTACAGGTAACTAGTTTATGGTAAGAAAAGTGAGATAACCACAAATACAATTTTGCATCATAAAATATATCAGGAATCTGGTTTTGAGTGACATTAGTGTATAAACCAATATGTTTATTAAGGATTTATAACACGTAACTTAAAAATTGTTTATTATTTGGCAGATAAAATCACATTTTTTGTTTGTTTGCTTATCAAGGATTTATATTTATATATTTGTAAATTAGTTATTAGTCATTTATGAACACCTTTATAAACCCTTTACAAAGGGAAACTTAATGTAAAGTGTTACCAAAATATAAATCAGAATGTGCTTTATTGAAGTTAAATTCTCTGAATGTCTGTTCACAGAAACTACAAACAAAGGACAACAGAAGTTACTGTGTTGGTCTGCAGGAAAATGTTGAATGTTGCAAAAGTCTTTGATTTTGTAAATTAGAATTGCACTTCAAATAAATATAGGCTGTTTCACAAAGCAGTGACAGTGGCTCTGAGACAAAGATAAATGCTCAAACATGCTGAAGCAATGCCATCAACACCGGAATTTTATGCAAGCAGCTACTGATAGCAAGTGCAAATTGATGAATAGAGTTGTAATGTGCTCTCTTTCCGGCATGTTAAATTCTACTCTTACTGCCGCATTCTGGATTATTGACAGAGGATTGATAAAACATAAACAAGGAGCTTGTAACATGTTCTGATAGAAAGGGCCTGATCTTCCTGATCTTGTATAAGGCAATTCTGTAGGACCGGACTGGTCTAACAATGTGGTCTGTGAAATTCAGCTGATCATGAAATACCAATGTTCCTGGTTGTCATGGGTGGTTTTATGGTTGATACGCCTAGCTGGATGGATCAACTGTGATGAAATGTTGGTTTGGCTGAAACCACAAGTAGTTCTTCTTAAGGTTGAGTTAAAAGTGATGGTTCATCATCCAGCAAGTAATGTCTGTTAGACGTGCTGAGATGTGAGCAGCTATCATCAGATCATCAGGATGAAATGAGAGAGATGAGTGTCTTCAGCATAGCAGTGATATTAAAAAAGCCATGTTTCTGAATGACAGAACCTACTTATGCCATGTAGACAGAGAAGAGAAGAGGTTCAAGAACTGAGCCCTGAGGCACCCCAATAGCGAGATGTTATGACTTGGACACCTCACCCCTCCAAGATACCTTGAAGAACCTATCTGAGAGTTAAAACTCGAACCACTGGAGTGCGGTTCCTGCGGGTGCGGATGTTCTTTGCCACGAGGATTGACAGGAGGATCTGGTGATTTACTATATCAAAAGGTGTGGACAGATCCAGCAAGATAAATACTGAAGATTTGGAAGCTGCTCTTGCCAGTCTTAGAGCTTCAACAACCAAGAACAGGAGAGTCTCAGTTGAATGTCCACATCAGAGACCAAACTGGTTGCTGTCCGGAAGGTTGTTCTGTGTGAAAAAGGCTGAGTTTTGGTTAAACACAACTCATTTAAATGATTATGAGTGAAAGGAAAAAAGGATACCAGTCTGTAGTTTTGGTACTGCATGCTAAGAGTGTTTTTTTAAGTATAGTGGGGTTATCTGAGTCTGTTTAAATGCTGAGGGAAAGACACTAGTGTTAAGGGATCTGTTAATGATGTGAATGAGTGCAGGCACAACTGAAGGAGAAATATCTTGAAGGAGGTGAGATGGAATAGGATCAAGTGGACAAGTAATAAGATGATTGAATGGAATGAGTTTGAACGTAAGCGAGTGTATGTTTGCTGGTTAGAGTTGTGCATTGATGGTTGTAATTTTATTAATAAAGAATCTGGCAAAGTTGTCAGCTGTTAGAGTTGATGAAGGCAGTGAAGACATTAGCAGAGAAGGGAAGGAGGAGTGACCAATGCAAACTAAAGCCTGTAGGATATTTTGATTTTTGCCACATCCTCTCTGCAGCCCTGAGTGTCACACCCCTGGACTTTATGTTGGTTTCTCCCATTCTCCCCCGCAGTTCAGTGTGTTTTGGTTTCTCCCTCATCGTCTGCACCTGTGTTTGTAATTAGTCTGTGTGTATAAGGTGTGTGTTTTCCCCTGTACTCTTGTCGGTCTTTGATGTTATCCTGATGTTTCCACTCCATGTTCCTGTGTCTGCCTGTTCCCATTGGATTTATTAAATGTTCGTTTTTTACTACGTCGTTGTTCGTGTGTTCCTGCCTACAGCGTGACAGAAAGACCGACCGATACAGTTTTTTTTGCGTGTTCACCTCCGTTTTGTTTTCCGTTCGTTTTCTCCAGTCTTTTATTTCCGTAGTGTGTTTCCCCCATGGATCCCTTCCTCCGACCAGAATTCATCCTGCTACGGCTGAAGCAGGGGGAATTACCGCTCGAGGGCTACACGTTAATGTTCCAACTCGTAGCTAATAACACCAGCTACCCGGACGACGCGCTCTGTGCGTTCTATGACGCCAGCCTCAATGCGTCTTGCAGAGCGCCGTCGTCCGAAGACGGCCCTCGAGCGAACTTTGCCTCGTTTGTGGAGTGGACACTGGCGAGAAACCGATCCTCGTTTCCCGCCTGTTCCACGGAGAATCTCGCCAGTGCCACTCCGGACCCAGAGCCCAGCCAGCCACCCCGACCCGCGGATTATGAGCCCGTCACAGACGGAAAGCCCGAACCCAGAGCGACAACATTATGGACTGCCGAAGAGGTCAAAACTACTGATCAGGTGCGTGAGCCAACCATTACATCCGCGCCGGTGGAATGCTTCGAAGAGCAAGAGAGGGCTGTAGAGAGCCCCGTCCACTGCACCGCCACTGGGGGTGAGCAAGAGCACTCTGGGGACTTAATGGACTGTGTCATGGAAATACCTATCTGCCTGGATTTCCCACCCACCCTCCCTCTTCTGCCTAGTCCTGAATCTCCGCTGGTCCCGCCCAGCCTACCTGAATTCCCGTTGTCGACTGTCTGTCCCCTTGCTCACCCTCAGCCCACCATCTGTGCAGTGGGTTCGCCGCAGGTCTGCCAGTCTCCATCGGTGTCATGGCTGGAGGATCCCTCACCATCGCCTCCAGCCTCAGAGTCCTGGACTCCACCTCGGCCCTCCGACCCTGCGGCTCCACCCCGGCTCTCTGCTCCCTCGTCTCCGCCGTCGCCCGTCGATCCACCAGCTCCACCGGGCTCCATCGGCCCTCCGGCTCCGCCCTGGTCAGTCGTCGCCCCATCTTCGCCTCAGGACTATACTCCTCCGGCTGTGCCTCGTCGCTCCGTCCCACCAGCTCATTGGACCTCCTCCCTCCCGCGGGCACAGCCTCGGCCCTCTGTCGCTCCGGCTCCGCCGCGGATCTCCGGATCTCCATCTCCGCCTTGGTCGCCAGAGCCTTGGGTTCCGCCTTGGCCCTCCGGATCCGCGGCGTCACCCAAGATCTTCGGCTTTCCGTCTCCGCCTCGGGCTCCACCACCACCTGCTCCGCCTCCGTCGGTCGGATCCATGGAGTCGTCAGCCTCTCCTCCACCATGGCTCCTCCCTCCATCGGCTCCACCGTGGATTTACATCTTGGCTGCGGCCTGGGTCTCACCTGGCTCCTCCTGCTCCAGCCCCCTCCTGTCACCTCCTTGGCTCCTCCCTCCGTCATCACCTCCATGGACATTTCTGTCACCTTTCTGGACTTCATTCCTGGCCCCCCTTCCGGAAGAACGTCCTCCACCCAAACCCCCTCCTAAGGACTTTGTAGTTCGGTCGGCGCGTGGACGCGCCTTTTCCGGGAGGGGGGTGTAATGTCACACCCCTGGACTTTATGTTGGTTTCTCCCATTCTCCCCCGCAGTTCAGTGTGTTTTGGTTTCTCCCTCATCGTCTGCACCTGTGTTTGTAATTAGTCTGTGTGTATAAGGTGTGTGTTTTCCCCTGTACTCTTGTCGGTCTTTGATGTTATCCTGATGTTTCCACTCCATGTTCCTGTGTCTGCCTGTTCCCATTGGATTTATTAAATGTTCGTTTTTTACTACGTCGTTGTTCGTGTGTTCCTGCCTACAGCGTGACACTGAGTTTAGAAAGATGAACATCAGATAGTCAGTCACTGTCAGTCACTGTATTACTAGCAATCTTGGATTTAGTTGTGAAACGCAAACCCTCAAAAAGTCAAATTGGTCATCAGTGAAGAGGAATAACTGATTGATTGAAGTCTGTGAAATAAAATAAAGAAAGGCTGTCACCTGCTGGTAAACTGTAGTCACTACAAGCTTGACAGTCTGGTGTTTGTTAACCCTGGAAACTCAAATTAGGGGTTTTCGGCTTGTAACAATAAGCAGAACCCTTTTTGGTGCTAAATATAACCTTTTTTATGTATATAAAATTCCTTATAAACATGCTTTGCAAGTGTCACGATTTGAGCCTCCGTCGCCCTGGGATCACAAACTCTTGCACCATACATCATGGACTTCATCCCCCACAAGCCACTGCACCCATCACTGCTCACACCTGCAGCTCATTCACACACACACACACACACACACACACACCTGCAGTTAATCACACAGACAGCATATAAGCCACACTCACACTTCACTCCCCGAGAAGTCTTGTATTGCCCCGGCTACATTCTGAGCGTTTCTTTCCCGTGTTTTTGATTCCTGGACTCCCTCTTGTGTTTGATTCTCGCTGCCTGCCCCGACCATTCTGCCTGTGTTTGACTACGATTTCTGCCTGCCCCTTTGTGTTTGTTTATTCTTAATAAATGCTGCGAATGGATCCGCTCGTCTCCGACCGTCCATGTGACAGCAAGTGTTAGAAAGTATAAAAAGTTGTTGATATTTCTATGGACAAAATGTTGAAAACGTGTAATGTACACCAATGAGATCTTTATAACAGTATTACAAGTATCAGTTGTCACTCTATCTCAATAATATCTTATTGATGACAGATATTTCAATATATGACTGATAGATGATAAACATTCCTCAAAAGCCTGATGTATCAATGTAATGCTCACATTTGAGCATGATTTATAGGGTTAATCATCTTTGAAGAGCATCAGGGAAAAGCCATGGCTCTAGACATAGTGTGACACTGAAATGAAAAATTAAAATGTATTATTATTTAAAATAAAAATATTTTAAATGTTTAATTAAAATATATTACTCTGCTTCAGTAGTGTTTATTTTAATGGCTTTGAGATATAAGCATAGTAATACATAATAAATATACATTCATATGGTGCTAAATGAATATACATGCAGAATTCAGTTTTAGTATTTCACATGTTCGCCTGCTCATTCAGTCCTGCTAAAAAATGGTAAACAAACTTGGCTTGTTCCAACATGATGATCTTTGACTAATTTTATTTGAATATTTGAATCAGATCTGGATCTGAAACTGACGCTGATCATTTGTTTTCAGAGCTAATAATAAGAATCTGTTAGAACTCATTTACATAGAGCTGATTATGAGAGCAGGTGTTTCCTGTGTGTCAGGACTCAACTTCCTGTCCTGAAGAAAATCTCCACAGATCACTGCATCTGATAGAAGACAAACTTCAGCATGAACTTTTCAGATTTACATGTTGTCGTATCACGTGAATTTCAGGCTGTTGGGAGCATTTTAACTCTTTCAGTTAAAAGCATAACTTTACTGTATCAAATAATACAACAATGTCTATTTATTAGTCATGTGACAGTGAGTGGGATTTTGTTGACTGTCACTCAACCATATTCAAACTATATTCATTTCTTCTGTTTTCCTCACAAATGATCTTTACCTGCATTAACACTAGTTGAAAGTTTACTTCTTTCATTGTTCATGTTTTCATTGATTGCATAAATTAAAAATGACTTCATTTTCAAACTGTTTTTAACATGCACTTTATTAAACAGGTTGTAAATTATTGTACATTAGCATTAAAGCCAAAAAAATTCTGCAGAAAATGACACAGTTCAAGCTACTAAATTGCATTCTTTAGCTATTTTAATAGTTTCATGATTCCTATTACACCATGCCAGGAAATAATATTATGCGCTATCATAAAAACAATCAAACAGCACATCAGATTCTTCATGTTCAGTCGCTGCAGTCAGATTTCTTGATGCTTTTGCTGGTGGTTTTTGAGGCAGTAGTTGCTTCACATGTCAGCTGTGTGTCTTTGTCCCACTCTGAGCTCTCAATGGTTAAAGAACTGCTCATCTTGAATTTCTTATCAGGCTGCTGTTCAGCAGATCCAGTGAAGACGCCTTCAGTAACTGAGTTCCCGTTCACAAGCCAACGCACATCAGCCAAAGCCCCAGACATGTGATTGATCAGACACACCAGAGTGACTTTACTGGAGCTCAGCTCTTCTCTGGATGGACGGAGGATGTTCAGCACAGGAGCAGCAGCAGCAGCATCTAAACACAAATCAGCATCAACATCTGAAACAAACCTTCATCTCACACACACAACTCACATATTAAAGTCTGACTATATATTTCAAACTTTCTACGTCTCTAAAATTTCACACATCAGCATGAAAACAATTAATCTTAATAATTTAATAATTCATTAATTAACATAAATATTTGCTCAAAGACAGAAAACAAATGATTCTCATTTTTTCAAGGATTTTAGGTTACAATGTACATGAATATGTGGCACTGTGTATATTTTAGGTGCTGACACTTTATACCATTTTTAATAATCTCCGTCTTTACTAACTCATTTTCAATGGTTCTGCAGTTTGACAAATTATGAAGTCAAAATTAATGTAGTTTATCAATTAATTAATAAATTCTGCATGTATAATAATTATATCATAATTATCAAAACATAGTTTTAGGTGAAGTACAGCATGTCACACCACAGGTCGATTTCTCAAATGCTGTTTCACTGATACTGTACATTAATAATAATAATGAA
The DNA here is from genome assembly GCF_049309525.1 of Garra rufa. Taxonomy (NCBI): domain Eukaryota; kingdom Metazoa; phylum Chordata; class Actinopteri; order Cypriniformes; family Cyprinidae; genus Garra; species Garra rufa. The sequence continues at coordinate 55,059,274 of NC_133361.1, forward strand.
AAAGATTTTTAAAATATCAAATTAAACATAAAGCTGACGCTCCGTAAATAACAACAGGATTACAGTCTGTTCAATACTACTACTACTAGCTTAATATAACATACAGCCAGTTAGAAAAGACAAAAAAAAAAGCTAACACTGTAATAAAAGGTTTTTTTTAGTATATTTTTAAGACTGGTTAATGGAGGTTCTGGATAAAACTGACTGTGACTAAATTCACACTTTGAACTGTAAATGAACAACAAGGTAAACTAAAAAAAATAATGAGTATTTCTGTATATCTACAATCAGTAGACATACAGTGAGAAAATATGTACATGTAATAACAGTGTAAAGATGACTTACCAGTCACAATGAGTTTTGTTCCTTGTCCGAATACCACAGTGATTCATTTCATATGTTCAGTCGTACAAAAACCTCCTCAGTCTGTGAAGAGACACAAACAGAAGTGAAACACTCACTGGAGCTCAGCTGACTGTGTCCTTTACACATTTAATTGATGGAGAAATGATTCAGATTCAGACACAAACACTGTTTTAGTTTCATGTTAGTTGTGTTTGACTGCTGTGTATTAAAGTGCTTTGAAACACAATCTCATATGTGGCTGTTGTTATTCTGCAGGTGTCAGTGACTGTCGTGAATCCTGCTCTAGTCAATCACAGTCAATCAAGCACATAAAGTCACTCTGAACATCAACACATGGATCTACTGATGATGGACACTAAAGGAAACGTTCCTTACAAACCCACAGGACTTTCTGTCTTCTGAGGAGCACAAAAGGATTTAGCAAAATTTAGCAAAATGTCCAAACTGCTCTTTTACATTTAATTAAAGCATAAAGTGATCAGTGACTGTCCAGAAATAGGACAAAAGAGATGAGTTCTATTACAGGACAGATTAGTAAAGAAACTGAAGAATATTTTTAATTTGTCATAAATCTGAGATGTGAAGTAGTGATCTTTTCATCTGTTGTCTAGAAGCAGAAGTGAATGTGAGCAGTGAGGAGGTTTTTGTCATGCTGTGAATCACTGTGATACCATCTCATTAGAGTTGTCTCGTGAACAACAGTAATACACTGCAGAATCATCCACATCCACATTATTGATGATCAGCTGATAGTCAATATTTGACTGAGCTTTAGATGTGAAGCGGCTGGAGGTAAAACCATCCCCATATTTGTCAGGGGATCCGTGAGAATGATAGTATCTCAGCACAAACTGAGGAGCTGCATTTGGAATCTGTTTGTACCAGCTGACATAATCATAGTCCTTTTCAACATTACAGTCCATAGTCACAGATCTGCCTTTTTGTTCTGTCAGTACAGAAGGTTTCTGTGTGACCACTTTCACACATCTGACAGCTGTAAAATTATAATTAAAAAAATTATAATTTTATCCACATTGACACTCCTGAGAGAACAAGATGTTTAGAGTGAAATGTGTAACTTACATGACAGAAGAGTGAGAATAAAGCAGTAGAATATTATCAGCATCTTGACTGTGATGAGCAGATTGAGTTTAGTGAAGAGATGAAGAGAAGAAGAGAGAATGAGATACTCATATAGAGAAGAGAAACTCTGAAAGAGGGAGGATCACTAGACTTCAGCCAATCACTTCATCCTAACAGTGAACTAGACACTGGTTTAATATTCTTAGCTAAATGTATGATTAAAAAAATATTGTAATGTTGCCAGCATTCCTGCTAAATGAATGTTCAATGACAAATGTCTAATAAGTCATATTTTCAAAGCGTGAAACCCTGGTTGTGTATGGATATATATTAAAATATATATAATGAATACAAAAACTTAACTACATTATTAAATGTAGTTTTATTGACACAATTAATTAATTCCACCTTCATGAGTTAATGGTTTACATAAATCTGACCTTTTATCTCACTTTATTGTTTGCATAATTACATAATTTGATATATGAAAATATTTGTGATTGTATATAAGAAAAAAAGTGTTAATGTTCTTTACAAGGAGTAACACTAGTTTGATGCTGGCACTCGTATAATTTCAATATTATTTCATATTATTTGCACAATGCATCAATACTATTTTCATTGCTCATAGAAGTGAAAAATGGTTTCAGTTTGAAAGTATAGTTCATTTTGAATGGTTACATGCTTAATTTCTGTGCAAAATGAATGAGAAAACTCCTTGTTTAATATTTTATTAATTAAACAGGTGGTAAATTAATAAATTAACTGAATGTCCACAATGTCCAAGCTGCTCTTATACAGATAATCATAGTATATTGTGACCACTGAAATAAATAAAAGCACTTAGATGAGATATATTATAGGACAGATTAGTAAAGTGTAATTTGTTATTAATTCATCATGAATTTGAGATGTGAAGTAGTGATCTGTTGTCTAGAAGCAGAAGTGAATGTGAGCAGTGAGGAGGTTTTTGTCATGCTGTGAATCACTGTGATACCCACTCACTAACAGAGGTGTCCCATGTCTTACAGTAATACACTGCAGAATCATCCACATCCACATTACTGATGATCAGACTATAATCTGATTCAGATGAATGTGTTGATGTGAATTTAGGAGCAGAGAAACCAGATCCATAACATTTGGTGTTGATGTGTGAAGATGAGCAGTGCTGCAGAATAATACTGAGATCAGATCAGAGAGACAAACTTTAAGACAGTAAAGAGAAAGACCCGCCCACCGAACACAACACACACTCAACACATCTCACACACTCACTCACTTCAACACACACCACAATAGATTAGTCTTGCTAAAGTGGATTTTAGTCTATTTTATCATATGCACTGTGATAATAAATATAAATGATTTTAATATATATATTAAATATGAAATATTTAAGTAAACATCACTGTATCAGGTCTTTTTACTGTCATGTCATGTTTTGTGAATCATTGTTGTAAATGAGTATAAGTCATTAAATTTTTTTTAATGTTTCCCCAATGAAGCAAAGAGAAACCTCAAAATTTACATGTTTTTTTTTGAGTAATTTACATACAACTATGTTGGGTCAACAGGTGTCTCTTGTGTAAGTGTGTGTGTTGGGTTCACGGCTCACTGCATCCACTTCAAGTCATACTTCAGTTCTCTCTCAGTCATACATCCCCTGAATAAACATCACACTTCTGCCTAGTTGTGGAGTAAAATGAAGGTGAAATGTCTCTTTTTATGTGGTAAAAAGAATTAAAACATACTTTAGTGGAGTTTAATTCTTTGAATGCTGTTCACAGAAACTACAAACAAAGGTCACAGACAGTACTGTGATGAACTGTAAAGAAATGGAGAAAAACGCTGCAAAAGTCTTTGATTTCTTAAATCAGAATTGCACTTCAAATAAATATAACCCATTTCACAGAGTAATGATGGTGCTGTGAGAGAGAAATAAGCACTCAAATGTGCTGAAGCAATGCCATTTCACTCATTTTCCATGTTTGTACTTCCTCATGTGGGAAGCGATGGATGATGAGATCTCAGAAGATTTCTTGTTCTGTCCAAAATACTCCAGAAACTGGCCATCAGGTCCCACCAGATACATTATGATGGTGTGATCAACCTGCAATCACAGGAAAATAAAATATATGCATGATTAGTACAGGCTTATCAGATTATTAGGAATTATTTAATTAGACAGTCCACCCAAATATGAAAATAAAGTCATAATTTACTCAAGTTGAACCAAACTTGTATGAGTTTCTTTCTTCTGTTGACTATAAAGATATTTTGAAGACTGTTGATAACCAAACCAAAAATATCTTATTTTCTATACTACAGATGGCTACCATCAACTGTTTAGTTACCAGCATTCAAAATATCTTCTTTTGGGTGAGTAAATGCTGACAGATTTTGGGTGAATTATTTCTTTAACATAAGGCGGGAGAATATAAATGTTTCTTGTGTCAGGTTATTACTCAATCAAAACTACATTATTCTACACTAAATGCTCACAATGTAGTCGTTGTCTTCATCTTTTGGGCCCTGGCTGTAGTACACTCTGTAGGCTCTGGACACTTGCTCGATCTGGGCAGTTTTGCCTGTCAGACCGATCAGCTTGGGGGAAAACTCTGCATGCGAGATTCAGATAAATATAAATGATGAGGAAATCATATCACAGCATATGTCAAATGTATTCATAAAAATGATCCTTGCTCACCTTTGACATAAGCTGCCAGTGCTTCTGGTGTGTCTCTATCAGGGTCAATGGTGATGAGAATTGGTGTTATGTCTGGAAGTGTTTTTATTGTATCTGTGACACGAAAGTAACACATTTTGCTTAAAAATGGTTCTTGTGCTATTTTTCTTAAAAAAAAACTCTTTTTCAGATGTAATAACAATTATAATACAAATAATGAATTATTAATAAATATAACATAAATAATCGAGTAATTTACATTTTCTTACATTTTTAGTGGTAGCTTAATGTATGACTTTAAATGGTTTATATTAATTTATCCACAAAATCTAACTTAAAATTCTGCGAACATATGAAATCAAGGTCTAAATTTGATTTTCTTATTTTTTTATTTTAAATAAAGAAGGTAAACCCCAATTTCATTGCAAAAACCTAATTATTATCATTATGAACTATTACTGTATTTAACAACATCCAGTTCTTAAAAATCACAAAAGTTCTTGAATCACAAAAATAATTGTGGTTAATCATTTTAATATTAATTATTTGAACACTCCCAGTTTCTGTTCATAAAAAAGGTTGAAAACAAGTAGCATTGTCATAATTACAGTAGAACATACAGGTGGAAATAGTATAATGTATATGAGGGGCCTTTGAATAGTGTGTTGGACAATGGGGGATCTTTAAGTCAAAAAGGTTGAGAACCACTGCTGTTTATTTCAAAAGCACATTTCCAAAGCCCAAGGCCACTTCAGTATCACTTAAAGACTATTTTTGAAATATTATATTCATACATCTTAGTGGGTAGTGTAAGTTTTAAATACTTTTGGGCCACTGGATAAAAATCAATTCAGCTCAGAGACATTTTCATATGATATTCTTCAAAAATCAAAACGTGAGAAGTGAATCAACACTGAGAGCTTTATAAAGTCTAATGAAATGCTACATTACCGATCTCATCAACAGCCTCGATCATTTTCTCCAGTTCATCAGGACAGATGTCTGGACAGTGTGTGAAACCGAAATAGATCAGCAGCCACTGGCCGAGGAAATCTTCACTCTTTGTGGGTTTATTGTTGTGGTCGACGAGTGAGAATGGACCTCCAAGTGACGCTTTTCCCATCGACTTTGTTCTTTCTTTCTCAATCACTACAACACCGAAAATCATTATTGTGTGGAGCATTTGCACAAAATAAGGATGCAGTGAAGGTCAATCACTTCTAAATACTGTTCAGATGCAGAAATCCATGTCCTTACTTTCCTCTTTTTCTCTCTTGAAGTATTTCATCCCTAGAAGAAAACCTCCTCCCAACGCAAATGTGATCGCAAGAGACTTCCATGTAACTGGCTGCCAACAAAAGAGACATCAGTATCATTCATAAGCTTGATGGAAATACACTTAGCGGTTCAAGAAATCTGTAAAGTGCCCTACTTTTTGAGCATCAAATTATCAAATTAGAATAATTACTAAAGGTTAATGTGATCATGTAATCAATTACATTCTGAAATACAATAAATATATGCTTTCTAGTGTATTTTTAATAAAATAAATGCATTTGTTTGATTATTCTAATGTATAAGCCTAAATATATTGCAAATTTGTTCTTTTTATGGATACTTTTATCCAAACCCTGGAGAACCAATAACTTTTCAGTCACCAATCTTGATTTTTCACAGCAGAGAGTTGTATAGTGCTGTAAATGAAGCTTACACCGCTCTTCTTGTTGCTGGATTTGTCTCTTTTAGATGAAGGTGGTGGAGGTAGAGTGGACAGTGGCCGTATGCTCAGAAAGGACACACATGCTGCTGTCCTACACGTCCTAAACTGAAGAAGGTGGTCAAACAGAAAAAAATTAAATCCTGAAATAGTAGACACACCTACATATAAACATCATTTATAAAAGAGAAGTCATTTCGACCAATGGTTTTCAACCAGGAAACTTCTAAGTGTCCCACAGGATGATTTTAAATGGTTTACTTTCATTTAAAATCAAGGTGATGCTACATTTAAAGGCATAATAACAATTAACACATTTATATGAATAGACAAATGCTGAGAATTAAACAGGCAGTAACACTAATGATTTACACACGAAGCTGCAGATATATATTTGACAGTATTTATGAATGACTGAATGAAACAGCCAGTGACCTACCAGTGTGTTGGTTTGTGAGAGCACTGCACATGTGTGCGCTGATCTTGACACACTGCAGGGATTTCGGACATTATAACATCTACTGACACATATCGATCTGAACGACTGACATCTTAAACTCTTCAAACTAAATACTCCTCTTAAAGCCATAGTGCTAAGAGTCAACATCATGCGCTTCCTCAACGCGGAACTGACTGTGGTTTACACAACCTTACGCTGTACAAAAGTCGCATACAAATGACTGACCCCGAATGAGATGTTAATATTTAATTATATTATATTTATAATATTAAAAAAACAAACTAAAACTATTCTTACAATGCATCTTTTTACTGTCACTGTTCATTCTTCAGTGCACACAGAAGTAAAAATTGACTACATTTTGAAAGTAGTTGGTTTTATGTGGTTGCTTGCATGCTTCATTTTTCTGCAAAATCAGTAAGAAAACTGTTTTGCCTCCAGAAAGTGACACAGTTCAAGCAACTAAATTGCATTTTCAGCTATTTTTGAAAGTGTTTATATTCATGATTTCTATCACACCAGTAAATATTATCTCTGGCTATTATAAAAATCCAAACCCATCAAATTCTTTGAGTTCAGTCACTGCAATCAAATTTCTTGATGCTTCTTTCTTTTCTTTTTTTTTTTCACTTCACAGGTCAGGTGTCTTTGTCCCACTCTGAGCTCTCAATGGTTAAATAACTGAAGAAATAAATGCACTTGTTGACAATCTGATAAACTCCTAAACATTAAATATTAACAAAAAGATTACTCATTTTTAAAATTTTAACCAAATATCAAAATTTTAATTATTGCTATGTATTTAATACTCTTAATACAATTCAGTAAATGTTCACAGCAAAAAAAAAGCACATACTGAAATATCCCATTAGTAAAGTTTAGATATAAAAAACTGAATGTCCAGAATGTGTACGCCGCTCTTTATACATAATCATAGCATATTGTGACCACTTACTTTCCAACAAAACATCATCAGATCACCATAAGAAATTAAATTACAGGATAGAACTCATGTAACTTGTTATTAATTCATCATGAATGTGAGATGTGAAGTAGTGATCTTATTTTTTATCTGTTGAAGCAGAAGTGAATGTGAGCAGTGAGGAGGTTTTTGTCATGCTGTGAATCACTGTGATATGTACTCACTAACAGACTTGTCCCATGTGTTACAGTAATACACTGCAGAATCATCCACATCCACATTACTGATGATCAGACTATAATCTGATTTAGATGAATGTGTTGATGTGAATTTAGGAGCAGAAAAAACAGATCCATACTGAACTGAGCTCCCACTATGATGAAATCTTAACATATACTGAGGAACTCCTCCTGGAGTCTGTTTGTACCATCTAGCAGCAGATTCAGTTACTGTCCCCAGATTACAGTCCAGTTTAGCCGTTTGTCCTTTACTGACTGTGATTAATGGACTCTGAGTCACTACAGTCACTCCACTGACACCTGCAGAATAAACACAACCTTTACATGAGATACATGTGTGTCAAAACACTTGAAATCATCAGATCTGATGAAGACTTACAGGTCAGAAGAGTGAAGAAAGCACAGAATATTGTGATCATCTTGTGATTTGGTGTTGATGTGTGAAGATGAGCAGTGCTGCAGAATAATGCTGAGATCAGATCAGAGAGAGAGACTTTAAGACAGTAAAGAGAAAGACCCGCCCACCCAATACAACACACACTCAACACATGATACTGTATGTTTGGTGTGGCATCATAAGGGTGTCCCCTGTTTTGCCTGTTTAATTTTTTGTGACCTATTTTTGATTTGTTGTGTGTCCTGTATTGTCACACATATTGCATGTTTGTCCTTTTATTATTTGTGTTGATTTATTTCTAAACTGCTCTTAGCTGTAAAAATAAAAATATATATTTGTGTAAAAAGGCCAGTTTTTATTGGTAGTTGAGGAAAGTGGTTGTGAGTGAATGTGGTTAATGCAGTGGTTCTCAGCAAATAGTTCTGGCTGAGGACTCCCTGCTCTGCACATTTTGTATATAAGTCTTATCTGACAGTTCAGTTTATAGAGACAGTTTATATGGAGACAGGAATTAAGAAATACTGGTCCATAGAGAAGTGAAGCATTGTAATGCATGTTGAATGGATCATTTGATTTGGCCAATATAACTTCAATTCAATTCAATTCAATTCAAGTTTATTTGTATAGCGCTTTTTACAATACAAATTGTTGCAGAGCAGCTGTACAAAAGTTTTAGGCTACTACAATATATTTAGTAGCTTATTAGTGGTGAATACTGTATGTTGAGTCGATGTACATATGATATAAATATTAAAATCAGTAACTGTGTAATCAAACAGATGATGAACACTAATTGCAATGGTTATGTGCTGTAATCGACTTGTAGGAAAATTATGTAGTGCTGTATGTTGTTTCAAGGCTGGCATCATCTGCGGTCCTCTGAGGGGTTGGCATCATCTCTTCTTCTGAATCCGGGCTGAATCTTGTGTAAACCCTAGTTACCACGGGATGGAAATCCCGTGGCAGAGACAGAGAAACAAAGAAATAATTAGCGTAGCTGCTGTTCCAACTTCCGACCAAACAAAAAATATGTGTTTAGCCCAAGCTGAGGAATATTAATGTGCATTTGATCAGATGTAACTGAAATTACAACGTTATGAGATACATTATGTGAATGCTTGGCTAAAGAGATGAGTCTTTAATCTAGATTTAAACATAGAGAGTGTGTCTGAAACCCGAACGTTATCAGGAAGGCTATTCCAGAGTTTGGGAGCCAAATGAGAAAAGGCTCTCCCTCCTTTAGTGGACTTTGCTATCCTAGGTACTACCAAAAGTCCAGAGTTTTGCGACCTTAGGGAGCGTGAGGGATTGTAGCGTAGTAGGAGACTAGTTAGGTATGCAGGAGCTAAACAATTTAGGGCCTTATAGGTAAGAAGTAATATTTTGTAAGTGATACGGAACCTAATAGGTAGCCAGTGTAGAGACTGTAAAATTGGGGTAATATGATCATATTTTCTTGACCTGGTAAGGACTCTAGCAGCTGCATTTTGGACTACCTGTAGCTTATTTATTGAAGAAGCAGGACAACCACCTAGTAGTGCATTACAATAGTCCAGTCTAGACGTCATGAATGCATGGACTAACTTTTCTGCATCAGAAACAGGTAACATGTTCCGTAGCTTAGCAATGTTTCTAAGATGAAAGAATGCTGTTTTTGTAACATAGGAAATATGATTTTCAAAAGACAGGTTGCTGTCTAATATAACACCCACATTTGTAACTTGTACTGTATATTGTCATCAAGCTGTCAGTTTTGCTTTTACGTAATACTTTTACATTAATAACAATTTTTTATTTACTGCAGGGAAGAAAACTCCAGCCCAGGAAGATGATGCCAGCTCATGTCCATCTCAGGAAAGAAAAAAGGATTCATGCTGAACGTCACATGCTGAAACCAGAATTATTGCATCCCATTTAGGTTTTCTGTATGCACTCCTTATATAGAGAGCTGTTTTACTTAAAATTCTTTGAAGAAAAGATACCAAAAGATAAGCTTAATTGATGTCTATAATATATGAAGATATAGATTTTGATAGATTTTGAATGGTTACATGCTTCATTTCAAATTTCACTTCAAATTAATAAGAAAACTAATTGTTTAATATTTAGTTAATTAAACACATGGCAAATTAATATTGCTGTGTAAACAGAGATCATTAATACTCTTTTACCAATTCAGTAAATATTCACAATAAGAAAGTCTCACAATCTTGTTAAGAAAAAGTACTTATTGAAATATCAGAGCCTATTAGTAAAGCATAAAGTTTAGATATACAAACTAAATATACATTTATATACATACATAAATATATGTCCAAAATGTCCAAGCTGCTCTTATACAGGAAATAAATAAAAGCACTTAGATGAGTTAAATAACAGGAGAGATTAATAAAGAAATTGCAGAATAATATTCTCAACAGCAGTAATTAATTCATCATGAATTTGAGATGTGAAGTAGTGCTCTTGTCATCTGTTGTCTAGAAGCAGAAGTGAATGTGAGCAGTGAGGAGGTTTTTGTCATGCTGTGAATCACTGTGATACGTACTCACTAACAGAGCTGTCCCATGTGTTACAGTAATACACTGCAGAATCATCCACATCCGCATTATTGATGATCAGACTATAATCTGATTTAGATGAATGTGTTGATGTGAATTTAGGAGCAGAGAAACCAGATCCATAACGAACTGAGCTCCAGCCATGATAAAATCTTAACACATGTTGAGGAACTCCTCCTGGAGTCTGTTTGTACCATCTAGCCCCAGCATCAGTTACTGTCCCCAGATTACAGTCCAGTTTAGCCGTTTGTCCTTTACTGACTGTGATTAATGGACTCTGAGTCACTACAGTCACTCCACTGACACCTGCAGAATAAACACAACCTTTATATGAGATACATGTGTGTCAAAACACTTGAAATCGTCAGATCTGATGAAGACTTACAGGTCAGAAGAGTGAAGAAAGCACAGAATATTGTGATCATCTTGTGATTTGGTGTTGATGTGTGAAGATGAGCAGTGCTGCAGAATAATGCTGAGATCAGATGAGAGAGAGAGAGACTTTAAGACAGTAAAGAGAAAGACCCGCCCACCCAATACAACACACACTCAACACATCTCTCACACTCACTCACTTCAGCACACACCACAATGGATTATTCTTCCTAAAGTGGATTATTATTTTTAATACATGCACTGATATAATAAATATAAATGAATTTATTCATATTGAATATGGAATATTTGAATAAATTTAAAACCAAAAAATGTACATACAGCTTTTTGTATCATGTATATAAAACAGTTGGGTTAACAGGTGTCTCCTGTGTAAGTGAGTTGGCTTCCCAGCTTACTGCATCCACTTCACAAGTCATACTTCAGTTCTCTGGGGGACTTCAGTCATGTCTGTTTTATTCGAATAAACTTAAGATAGAATTCAAAACAATCCCTTATTCTTCTCTACACAGATGCATACACATAACTCCGAATAAACATTCACTTTACACTAAGATTCCCTTTCACAGGTTATTATTAACTTAACTATAGTCTCGCGTAGCCAGACCTTCAGACTGACAGCTGAAGGTCTGGAATTCATGGCAGCTTTCATTGGCCAAGCCCGCCCATAAGACCGTTTGACCGACATGTCAAACAACCAATCACAGTTCGTTTCGTTCAGCGTCACGTTTCGGGGTGTAGAAATGCCCCCACAACAACAGACTGGCATGCAACAAGTCAGTCATTGAAATAACCAGCATTGAAAGTTAACGAAGAAGAAGGAGAACAAGCAGTAAGTCAGTAATTTGTTCGCGAACGTTGCGTATGTGTATAACAACAATGGCGTCTGCATGAGCACCTTTTAGCAAAACGCCGAGTAAATCAGTCTGCGCTTTGTTTCCCGGCGGACCGAAAATAAACGCGGCACTCGCGTCTCCCGGAAATCTGGTCAAATTCAACTAATCAGATGACGACTTCGACATTCCTGAAGTGTTTCCAGTTAAGTGTACCATATGCATCAGACGTTTGGCCAACGTTCCGTGGGCGTGACGTCTGAGGCTGAGACTAACTTAACTATAACTATAATTTATGAATAAATGGTTCACCCTACAATAAGGTTTACAGGTAACTAGTTTATGGTAAGAAAAGTGAGATAACCACAAATACAATTTTGCATCATAAAATATATCAGGAATCTGGTTTTGAGTGACATTAGTGTATAAACAAATATGTTTATTAAGGATTTATAACACGTAACTTAAAAATTGTTTATTATTTGGCAGATAAAATCACCTTTTTTGTTTGTTTGCTTATCAAGGATTTATATTTATATATTTGTAAATTAGTTATTAGTCATTTATGAACACCTTTATAAACCCTTTACAAAGGGAAACTTAATGTAAAGTGTTACCAAAATATAAATCAGAATGTGCTTTATTGAAGTTAAATTCTCTGAATGTCTGTTCACAGAAACTACAAACAAAGGACAACAGAAGTTACTGTGTTGGTCTGCAGGAAAATGTTGAATGTTGCAAAAGTCTTTGATTTTGTAAATTAGAATTGCACTTCAAATAAATATAGGCTGTTTCACAAAGCAGTGACAGTGGCTCTGAGACAAAGATAAATGCTCAAACATGCTGAAGCAATGCCATCAACACCGGAATTTTATGCAAGCAGCTATTGGTAGCCAGTGCAAATTTGATGAATAGAGTTGTAATGTGCTCTCTTTCCGGCATGTTAAATTCTACTCTTACTGCCGCATTCTGGATTATTGACAGAGGATTGATAAAACATAAACACGGAGCTTGTAACATGTTCTGATAGAAAGGGCCTGATCTTCCTGATCTTGTATAAGGCAATTCTGTAGGACCGGACTGGTCTAACAATGTGGTCTCTGAAATTCAGCTGATCATGAAATACCAATGTTCCTGGTTGTCCTGGGTGGTTTTATGGTTGATACGCCTAGCTGGATGGATCGACTGTGATGAAAGGTTGGTTTGGCTGAAACCACAAGTAGTTCTTCTTAAGGTTGAGTTAAAAGTAATGGTTCATCATCCAGCAAGTAATGTCTGTTAGACGTGCTGAGATGTCAGCAGCTATCATCAGATCATCAGGATGAAATGAGAGGTAGAGATGAGTGTCTTCAGCATAGCAGTGATATTAAAAAAGCCATGTTTCTGAATGACAGAACCTACTTATGCCATGTAGACAGAGAAGAGAAGAGGTCCGAGAACTGAGCCCTGAGGCACCCCAATAGCGAGATGTTGCAACTTGGACACCTCACTCCTCCAAGATACCTTGAAGAACTTATCTGAGAGTTAAAACTCTATCCACTGGAGTGCGGTTCCTGCGGGTGCAGATGTTTTTTGTCAAGAGTGTTGACAGGAGGATCTGGTGATTTATATCAAAAGGTGTGGACAGATCCAGCAAGATAAATACTGAAGATTTGGAAGCTGCTCTTGCCAGTCTTAGAGCTTCAACAACCAAGAACAGGAGAGTCTCAGTTGAATGTCCACATCAGAGACCAAACTGGTTGCTGTCCGGAAGGTTGTTCTGTGTGAAAAAGGCTGAGTTTTGGTTAAACACAACTCATTTAAATGATTATGAGTGAAAGGAAAAAAGGATACCAGTCTGTAGTTTTGGTACTGCATGGGTTAAGAGTGTTTTTTAAGTATAGTGGGGTTATCTGGGTCTGTTTAAATGCTGAGGGAAAGACACTAGTGTTAAGGGATCTGTTAATGATGTGAATGAGTGCAGGCACAACTGAAGGAGAAATATCTTGAAGGAGGTGAGATGGAATAGGATCAAGTGGACAAGTAATAAGATGATTGAATGGAATGAGTTTGAACGTAAGCGAGTGTATGTTTGCTGGTTAGAGTTGTGCATTGATGGTTGTAATTTTATTAATAAAGAATCTGGCAAAGTTGTCAGCTGTTAGAGTTGATGAAGGCAGTGAAGACATTAGCAGAGAAGGGAAGGAGGAGTGACCAATGCAAACTAAAGCCTGTAGGATATTTTGATTTTTGCCACATCCTCTCTGCAGCCCTGAGTTTAGAAAGATGAACATCAGATAGTCAGTCACTGTATTACTAGCAATCTTGGATTTAGTTGTGAAACGCAAACCCTCAAAAAGTCAAATTGGTGTAAATATTCAATTTTAGCATCATCAGTGAAGAGGAATAACTGATTGATTGAAGTCTGTGAAATAAAATAAAGAAAGGCTGTCACCTGCTGGTAAACTGTAGTCACTACAAGCTTGACAGTCTGGTGTTTGTTAACCCTGGAAACTCAAATTAGGGGTTTTCGGCTTGTAACAATAAGCAGAACCCTTTTTGGTGCTAAATATAACCTTTTTTATGTATATAAAATTCCTTATAAACATGCTTTGCAAGTGTCACGATTTGAGCATGTAACATGTAATGTACACCAATGAGATCTTTATAACAGTATTACAAGTATCAGTTGTCACTCTATCACAATAATATCTTATTGATGACAGATATTTCAATATATGACTGATAGATGATAAACATTCCTCAAAAGCCTGATGTATCAATTTAATGCTCACATTTGAGCATGATTTATAGGGTTAATCATCTTTGAAGAGCATCAGGGAAAAGCCATGGCTCTAGACAGAGTGTGACACTGAAATGAAAAATTAAAATGTATTATTATTTAAAATAAAAATATTTTAAATGTTTAATTAAAATATATTACTCTGCTTCAGTAGTGTTTATTTTAATGGATTTGAGATATAAGCATAGTAATACATAATAAATATACATTCATATGGTGCTAAATGAATATACATGCAGAATTCAGTTTTAGTATTTCACATGTTCGCCTGCTCATTCAGTCCTGCTAAAAAATGGTAAACAAACTTGGCTTGTTCCAACATGATGATCTTTGACTAATTTTCATTTGAATATTTGAATCAGATCTGGATCTGAAACTGACGCTGATCATTTGTTTTCAGAGCTAATAATAAGAATCTGTTAGAACTCATTTACATAGAGCTGATTATGAGAGCAGGTGTTTCCTGTGTGTCAGGACTCAACTTCCTGTCCTGAAGAAAATCTCCACAGATCACTGCATCTGATAGAAGACAAACTTCAGCATGAACTTTTCAGATTTACATGTTGTCGTATCACGTGAATTTCAGGCTGTTGGGAGCATTTTAACTCTTTCAGTTAAAAGCATAACTTTACTGTATCAAATAATACAACAATGTCTATTTATTAGTCATGTGACAGTGAGTGGGATTTTGTTGACTGTCACTCAACCATATTCAAACTATATTCATTTCTTCTGTTTTCCTCACAAATGATCTTTACCTGCATTAACACTAGTTGAAAGTTTACTTCTTTCATTGTTCATGTTTTCATTGATTGCATAAATTAAAAATGACTTCATTTTCAAACTGTTTTTAACATGCACTTTATTAAACAGGTTGTAAATTATTGTACATTAGCATTAAAGCCAAAAAAATTCTGCAGAAAATGACACAGTTCAAGCTACTAAATTGCATTCTTTAGCTATTTTAATAGTTTCATGATTCCTATTACACCATGCCAGGAAATAATATTATGCGCTATCATAAAAACAATCAAACAGCACATCAGATTCTTCATGTTCAGTCGCTGCAGTCAGATTTCTTGATGCTTTTGCTGGTGGTTTTTGAGGCAGTAGTTGCTTCACATGTCAGCTGTGTGTCTTTGTCCCACTCTGAGCTCTCAATGGTTAAAGAACTGCTCATCTTGAATTTCTTATCAGGCTGCTGTTCAGCAGATCCAGTGAAGACGCCTTCAGTAACTGAGTTCCCGTTCACAAGCCAACGCACATCAGCCAAAGCCCCAGACATGTGATTGATCAGACACACCAGAGTGACTTTACTGGAGCTCAGCTCTTCTCTGGATGGACGGAGGATGTTCAGCACAGGAGCAGCAGCAGCAGCATCTAAACACAAATCAGCATCAACATCTGAAACAAACCTTCATCTCACACACACAACTCACATATTAAAGTCTGACTATATATTTCAAACTTTCTACGTCTATAAAATTTCACACATCAGCATGAAAACACTTCATCTTAATAATTTAATAATTCATTAATTAACATAAATATTTGCTCAAAGACAGAAAACAAATGATTCTCATTTTTTCAAGGATTTTAGGTTACAATGTACATGAATATATGTGGCACTGTGTATATTTTAGGTGCTGACACTTTATACCATTTTTAATAATCTCCGTCTTTACTAACTCATTTTCAATGGTTCTGCAGTTTGACAAATTATGAAGTCAAAATTAATGTAGTTTATCAATTAATTAATAAATTCTGCATGTATAATAATTATATCATAATTATCAAAACATAGTTTTAGGTGAAGTACAGCATGTCACACCACAGGTCGATTTCTCAAATGCTGTTTCACTGATACTGTACATTAATAATAATAATGAAAAAGATTTTTAAAATTTCAAATTAAACATAAAGCTGACGCTCCGTAAATAACAACAGGATTACAGTCTGTTCAATACTACTACTACTACCTTAATATAACATACAGCCAGTTAGAAAAGACAAAAAAAAAAAAGCTAACACTGTAATGAAAGGTTTTTTTTTTTGTATATTTTTAAGACTGGTTAATGGAGGTTCTGGATAAAACTTACTGTGACTAAATTCACACTTTGAACTGTAAATGAACAACAAGGTAAACTAAAAAAAAAAAAATAGTATTTCTGTATATCTACAATCAGTAGACATACAGTGAGAAAAACATGTAATAACAGTGTAAAGATGACTTACCAGTCACAATGAGTTTTGTTCCTTGTCCGAATACCACAGTGATTCATTTCATATGTTCAGTCGTACAAAAACCTCCTCAGTCTGTGAAGAGACACAAACAGAAGTGAAACACTCACTGGAGCTCAGCTGACTGTGTCCTTTACACATTTAATTGATGGAGAAATGATTCAGATTCAGACACAAACACTGTTTTAGTTTCATGTTAGTTGTGTTTGACTGCTGTGTATTAAAGTGCTTTGAAACACAATCTCATATGTGGCTGTTGTTATTCTGCAGGTGTCAGTGACTGTCGTGAATCCTGCTCTAGTCAATCACAGTCAATCAAGCACATAAAGTCACTCTGAACATCAACACATGGATCTACTGATGATGGACACTAAAGGAAACGTTCCTTACAAACCCACAGGACTTTCTGTCTTCTGAGGAGCACAAAAGGATTTAGCAAAATTTAGCAAAATGTCCAAACTGCTCTTTTACATTTAATTAAAGCATAAAGTGATCAGTGACTGTCCAGAAATAGGACAAAAGAGATGAGTTCTATTACAGGACAGATTAGTAAAGAAACTGAAGAATATTTTTAATTTGTCATAAATCTGAGATGTGAAGTAGTGATCTTGTCATCTGATGTCTAGAAGCAGAAGTGAATGTGAGCAGTGAGGAGGTTTTTGTCATGCTGTGAATCACTGTGATACCATCTCATTAGAGTTGTCTCGTGAGCAACAGTAATACACTGCAGAATCATCCACATCCACATTATTGATGATCAGCTGATAGTCAATATTTGACTGAGCTTTAGATGTGAAGCGGCTGGAGGTAAAACCATCCCCATATTTGTCAGGGGATCCGTGAGAATGATAGTATCTCAGCACAAACTGAGGAGCTGCATTTGGAATCTGTTTGTACCAGCTGACATAATCATAGTCCTTTTCAACATTACAGTCCATAGTCACAGATCTGCCTTTTTGTTCTGTCAGTACAGAAGGTTTCTGTGTGACCACTTTCACACATCTGACAGCTGTAAAATTATAATTAAAAAAATTATAATTTTATCCACATTGACACTCCTGAGAGAACAAGATGTTTAGAGTGAAATGTGTAACTTACATGACAGAAGAGTGAGAATAAAGCAGTAGAATATTATCAGCATCTTGACTGTGATGAGCAGATTGAGTTTAGTGAAGAGATGAAGAGAAGAAGAGAGAATGAGATACTCATATAGAGAAGAGAAACTCTGAAAGAGGGAGGATCACTAGACTTCAGCCAATCACTTCATCCTAACAGTGAACTAGACACTGGTTTAATATTCTTAGCTAAATGTATGATTAAAAAAATATTGTAATGTTGCCAGCATTCCTGCTAAATGAATGTTCAATGACAAATGTCTAATAAGTCATATTTTCAAAGCGTGAAACCCTGGTTGTGTATGGATATATATTAAAATATATATAATGAATACAAAAACTTAACTACATTATTAAATGTAGTTTTATTGACACAATTAATTAATTCCACCTTCATGAGTTAATGGTTTACATAAATCTGACCTTTTATCTCACTTTATTGTTTGCATAATTACATAATTTGATATTTGAAAATATTTGTGATTGTATATAAGAAAAAAAGTGTTAATGTTCTTTACAAGGAGTAACACTAGTTTGATGCTGGCACTCGTATAATTTCAATATTATTTCATATTATTTGCACAATGCATCAATACTATTTTCATTGCTCATAGAAGTGAAAAATGGTTTCAGTTTGAAAGTATAGTTCATTTTGAATGGCTACATGCTTAATTTCTGTGCAAAATGAATGAGAAAACTCCTTGTTTAATATTTTATTAATTAAACAGGTGGTAAATTAATATTGCTGTGTAAAAAGAGAGAATTAATACTCTTTTACCAATTCAGTCTATTTTCAGTCTTCAATTCAGTTATTGTTTTCACAGTAAAAAGGTCTTACAATCTCTTTAAGAAAAAGTATGTATTGATGATTATCAGAGCCCATTAGTAAAGCATAAAGTTTACACACATATATATATATATATATATATATATATATATATATATATATATATAACTGAATGTCCAAAATGTCCAAGCTGCTCTTATACAGGTAATCATAGTATATTGTGAACACTGAAATAAATAAAAGCACTTAGATGAGATATATTATAGGACAGATTAGTAAAGTGTAATTTGTTATTAATTCATCATGAATCTGAGATGTGAAGTAGTGATCTTGTCATGTTGTCTAGAAGCAGAAGTGAATGTGAGCAGTGAGGAGGTTTTTGTCATGCGAACTCACTAGCAGAGCTGTCCCATGTCTTACAGTAATACACTGCAGAATCATCCACATCCACATTATTGATGATCAGACTATAATCTGATTCAGATGAATGTGTTGATGTGAATTTAGGAGCAGAGAAACCAGATCCATAACACTTGGTGTTGATGTGTGAAGATGAACAGTGCTGCAGAATAATACTGAGATCAGATCAGAGAGAGAGACTTTAAGACAGTAAAGAGAAAGACCCGCCCACCCAATACAACACACACTCAACACATCTCACACACTCACTCACTTCAACACACGCCACAGTGGATTAGTCTTGCTAAAGTGGATTTTAGTCTATTTTATCATATGCACTGTGACAATAAATATAAATGATTTTAATTTATATATTAAATATGAAATATTTAAGTAAACATCACTGTATCAGGTCTTTTTACTGTCATGTCATGTTTTGTGAATCATTGTTGTAAATGAGTGTAAGTCATTAAATTTTTTTTAACGTTTCCCCAATGAAGCAAAGAGAAACCTCAAAATTTACATGTTTTTTAAAGTCATTTACATAAAACTATGTTGGGTCAACAGGTGTCTCCTGTGTAAGTGTGTGTGTGTTGGGTTCACGGCTCACTGCATCCACTTCAAGTCATACTTCAGTTCTCTCTCAGTCATACATCCCCTGAATAAACATCACACTTCTGCCTAGTTATGGAGTAAAATGAAGGTGAAATGTCTCTTTTTATGTGGTAAAAATAATTAAAACATACTTTAATGGAGTTTAATTCTTTGAATGCTGTTCACAGAAACTACAAACAAAGGTCACAGACGGTACTGTGATGAACTGTAAAGAAATGGAGAAAAACGCTGCAAAAGTCTTTGATTTCTTAAATCAGAAGTGCACTTCAAATAAATATAACCCATTTCACAGAGTAATGATGGTGCTGTGAGACAGAAATAAGCACTCAAATGTGCTGAACCAATGCCATTTCACTCATTTTGCATGTTTGTACTTCCTCATGTGGGAAGCGATGGATGATGAGATCTCAGAAGATTTCTTGTTCTGTCCAAAATACTCCAGAAACTGGCCATCAGGTCCCACCAGATACATTATGATGGTGTGATCAACCTGCAATTACATGACAATACAATATATGCATGATTAGTACAGGCTTATCAGATTATTAGGAATTATTTAATTAGACAGTTCACCCAAATATGAAAATAAAGTCATAATTTCCTCAAGTTGAAGCAAACTTGTATGAGTTTCTTTCTTCTGTTGACTATAAAGATATTTTGAAGACTGTTGATAACCAAACCAAAAATATCTTATTTTCTATACTACAGATGGCTACCATCAACTGTTTAGTTACCAGCATTCAAAATATCTTCTTTTGGGTGAGTAAATGCTGACAGATTTTGGGTGAATTATTTCTTTAACATAAGGCGGGAGAATATAAATGTTTCTTGTGTCAGGTTATTACTCAATCAAAACTACATTATTCTACACTAAATGCTCACAATGTAGTCGTTGTCTTCATCTTTTGGGCCCTGGCTGTAGTACACTCTGTAGGCTCTGGACACTTGCTCGATCTGGGCAGTTTTGCCTGTCAGACCGATCAGCTTGGGGGAAAACTCTGCATGCGAGATTCAGATAAATATAAATGATGAGGAAATCATATCACAGCATATGTCAAATGTATTCATAAAAATGATCCTTGCTCACCTTTGACATAAGCTGCCAGTGCTTCTGGTGTGTCTCTATCAGGGTCAATGGTGATGAGAATTGGTGTTATGTCTGGAAGTGTTTTTATTGTATCTGTGACACGAAAGTAACACATTTTGCTTAAAAATGGTTCTTGTGCTATTTTTCTTAAAAAAAAAAAAACTCTTTTTCAGATGTAATAACAATTATAATACAAATAATGAATTATTAATAAATATAACATAAATAATCGAGTAATTTACATTTTCTTACATTTTTAGTGGTAGCTTAATGTATGACTTTAAATGGTTTATATTAATTTATCCACAAAATCTAACTTAAAATTCTGCAAACATATGAAATCAAGGTCTAAATTTGATTTTCTTATTTTTTTATTTTAAATAAAGAAGGTAAACCCCAATTTCATTGCAAAAACCTAATTATTATCATTATGAACTATTACTGTATTTAACAACATCCAGTTCTTAAAAATCACAAAAGTTCTTGAATCACAAAAATAATTGTGGTTAATCATTTTAATATTAATTATTTGAACACTCCCAGTTTCTGTTCATAAAAAAGGTTGAAAACAAGTAGCATTGTCATAATTACAGTAGAACATACAGGTGGAAATAGTATAATGTATATGAGGGGCCTTTGAATAGTGTGTTGGACAATGGGGGATCTTTAAGTCAAAAAGGTTGAGAACCACTGCTGTTTATTTCAAAAGCACATTTCCAAAGCCCAAGGCCACTTCAGTATCACTTAAAGACTATTTTTGAAATATTATATTCATACATCTTAGTGGGTAGTGTAAGTTTTAAATACTTTTGGGCCACTGGATAAAAATCAATTCAGCTCAGAGACATTTTCATATGATATTCTTCAAAAATCAAAACGTGAGAAGTGAATCAACACTGAGAGCTTTATAAAGTCTAATGAAATGCTACATTACCGATCTCATCAACAGCCTCGATCATTTTCTCCAGTTCATCAGGACAGATGTCTGGACAGTGTGTGAAACCGAAATAGATCAGCAGCCACTGGCCGAGGAAATCTTCACTCTTTGTGGGTTTATTGTTGTGGTCGATGAGAGAGAATGGACCTCCAAGTGACGCTTTTCCCATCGACTTTGTTCTTTCTTTCTCAATCACTACAACACCGAAAATCATTATTGTGTGGAGCATTTGCACAAAATAAGGATGCAGTGAAGGTCAATCACTTATAAATACTGTTCAGATGCAGAAATCCATGTCCTTACTTTCCTCTTTTTCTCTCTTGAAGTATTTCATCCCTAGAAGAAGACCTCCTCCCAACGCAAATGTGATCGCAAGAGACTTCCATGTAACTGGCTGCCAACAAAAGAGACATCAGTATCATTCATAAGTTTGATGGAAATACACTTCGCAATTCAAGAAATCTGTAAAGTGCCCTGCTTTTTGAGCATCAAATTATCAAATTAGAATAATTACTAAAGGTTAATGTGATCATGTAATCAATTACATTCTGAAATACAATAAATATATGCTTTCTAGTGTATTTTTAATCAAATAAATGCATTTGTTTGATTATTCTAATGTATAGGCCTAAATATATTGCAAATTTGTTCTTTTTATGGATACTTTTATCCAAACCCTGGAGAACCAATAACTTTTCAGTGACCAATCTTGATCTTTCACAGCAGAGAGTTGTATAGTGCTGTAAATGAAGCTTACACCGCTCTTCTTGTTGCTGGATTTGTCTCTTTTAGATGAAGGTGGTGGAGGTAGAGTGGACAGTGGCCGTATGTTCAGAAAGGACACACATGCTGCTGTCCTACACGTCCTAAACTGAAGAAGATGGTCAAACAGAAAACATTAAAATCCTGAAACAGTAGACACACCTACATATAAACATCATTTATAAAAGAGACATCATTTTGACGGTTTTCAACCAGGAGCCCACTAGAGGGCCTCAACAAACTTCTAAGTGTCCCACAGGATGATTTTAAATGGTCTACTTTAATTTAAAATCAAGGCAATGTTATATTTAAAGGCATAATAACAAATAACACATTTATATGAATAGACAAATGCTGAGAATTAAACAGGCAGTAACACTAATGATTTACACACGAAACTGCAGATATATATTTGACAGTATTTATGAATGACTGAATGAAACAGTCAGTGACCTACCAGTGTGTTGGTTTGTGACAGCACTGCAGTTGTGTGCGCTGATCTTGACACGCTGCAGGGATTTTGGACATTATAACATCTACTGACACATATCGACCTGAACGTCTGACATCTTAAACTCTTCAAACTAAATACTCCTCTTAAAGCCATAGTGCTAAGAGTCAACATCATGCGCTTCCTCAACGCGGAACTGACTGTGGTTTACACAACCTAATGCTGTACAAAAGTCGCATACAAATGACTGACCCCGAATCAGATTCAAAACGCGAACTGAATGGAGACCAACGGCGATCAAACTCACACGAACTGATCTGAGGTCTGTTTAAAGGTATTAACTAGAAATCGGATATGACGTAGGGTTACTTCTTCACTTCTCCGGTTGAAATTTTTCGTCCGGGCGAATATTGGTGACATCTAGCGCTTTAAAACTTTAAAACACGTTAAAAACGATGAAATAATAAATAAACGATGAATTAAAAACAAAAACGAACTTGCGCTTATGAACAAATAACGTTACTTTTAAAAACAATTTTGTTACCAGCACTTTCTCCTTTAGGGTACTAAAGAATTATAGTGTAATTATGATATATTATATATTATGATTTATAGAACTATAATTTTATTATTATTATTATTATTATTATTATTATTATTATTATTATTATTATTATTAAATCTACAAGGATATTTTGTTTGCAAGTCGTTTTTGTATTATTATAGAACACGTAAACAACAAAATTACAGAAAAAACAGGCATTAAAAACAGAAGCTCCAAAGATGGTTAAAAAAACAACAACAAAAAGGAAGACATTCACAAGACGCCAAATACAGATTCGTAATATTTTACAATGGGCAGCTTTTACATTTTTTTTTTCAACTTTAAGAGTGAGTTCGTTATAGAAATACTTGCCATTCAAGATGATAAAAGACATTCGTTAGTTAGTTTGGTTGTTTTTTACAGAAATAAAATAACTAAAAAGGGTTACATACATTAATCCAAAGCATATTATATTGGCTTATAGGATTTACATCACGAAAGAGTCTTGCAATAGAATTATTAGAGTTTCTTAAAGAGTTCGCATGCATATCAAAATCTTTCCTGAAAATAAAAAAGTATTGAGTTTTCTTTGAAAATGTACATTTATGAATGTAAAATTTAGCAAGGAATAACAATAAATTTACAGTGACAAGGGTCGAAATTCAAAGCGAAACCTAATACATTTTTGGGGGTTATACAGAAATTTGGATCTAAGTATTTTTTAACAAAATTAGAAAAGTCGACCCAATACACTTAGCCTAGTTGTTGTTTCTTCAGACTGAAGACAATAAAGAGCAATTGGAGGAAATACTATTATTAAATTTAGCACGTTTATAATTTACCGGATAGCAATTATGGATAATTTTAATAGAGACTTTATTAGATAAAAAATATTTTTTGTCAACGAAGCTAAAACTCTTCTCCTTCTATATCACCAAATTGCCGCTAGAGGTCACAGGAGTTTGCGTTTCACTTTTGACGTCATACTTGTGCGACATTTTCATGAACACATGCACCATGCGTGTAAAAATATAGAGTCATATGAAGTACTACACATGCTTTAAATAATATCTGTATTCTTCACGAGAGGTTAAAACATCGTGGGTTGTCATGGCTGGAAACACGCTGCTGTTTAAATCAAAGTAAGAGTGGTTTTCTTCTATTTTGACTCTTCTCAATGGCAAAGATTCTTTAAAATGTGCAGAGCTTACAGTGACTACTTGAGATTGCTGTTAACTATTTTATTTGACAACTAGTTTATGATTATCTCGTTTGTTTGTTTAGTTACGCAGTCTCCGGCAAAATAGAACCGTTCTATAAGGGAGGTAAAGTGCAGGTAAGTTCGTAATTTAGTAACGTTAGTTGGAAAATTACTTGACGTGGTCTGTGAATTACAGCTGTTATACTCAAGTATTTTGCTTGTTTTGTTTCTCCCTCCAGATAAGTCATGATGAGCAGTACATATTTTGCACATGTGGTCCAAGAGTCAACATTTTACAGATCAGTACAGGGAAAATCGTCCATAGCATTGAGCAGGTCAGTGTCTTACAGTTTTGTTTTATATGTGTGTTTCTTCAACTATGGGCAAAATAAACCACATTTTTAGTTTATTTAGTGTGTCTATAAAGAGTAAACACACAATAACAGAAGATCTGTGTCTTTTTTGCAAATAAATAAATACGATTGCAACATAAAAAGCTGAAATGATGTATGAATGTTTAGATTTTTTTTCCCACCAGTTTTTCTGTTTTGGTTTCAGAAAATATCTTTTTTTCTGACTAGTGGAAAGAAAACATCCAAAATACAAATTTAGGTGTTTATTACGCTTTATCAATTTGCATCTGCAGATTTAAAGGCCATTAAAGAAACCAAAGGCCATTTATGTGTTAAAAAGAGGCACCTTTGTGTTACTTATAGTTACACTTTCAGTCAAAAGTTTTTTTTAATGTTTTTAGTTTTTAAAAGAAGTCTCTTCTGCTCACCAAGCCTGCATTTATTTGATTCAAAGTACAGCAAAAACAGTGAAAATGTTTTTACTATCTAAAATAAATCTTTTCTGTTTGACAATATTTTAAAAGGTAATTTATTCCTGTGAATTTATTCATTACTCCAGTCACATGATCCTACAGAAATCATTCTAATTTGCTGCTTAAAAACATTTATTATTATTATGTTTTTTTTTTTCAGGTTTCTTTGATGAATAGAAAGTTCATAAGAACAGCATTACCTGGAATAGAAATCTTTTGTAACATTATAAATGTCTTTATCATCACCTTTGATCAGTCTGAAGCATCCTTGCTATAAAAAAGTATTAATTTCTATAATTTCTTTCCCAGAAAAAAAAAAAGATATATTGTTACAAAAGCTTTTTATTTCAGATAAATGCTGATCTTTCTATTTTTCAAAGAATCCTGAAAAAATGTACTCCGCCGTTTTAAATATTGATAATAATAATTAAATGTTTTTTTTTTTTTGGAACATTAGGTCAGCATATTAGAATGATTTCTGAAGGATCATGTGACACTGAAGACTGGAGTAATGATGCTGAAAATTTAGCTTTGATCACAGGGATAAATTACATTTGAAACTATTTTCCAATAGAAAGCAGTTGTTTTAAACAGTAATATAATATTATATATATAAAAATATTCACAATATTACTGCTTTTGCTGTATTTTGGATTAAATATATGCAGGCTTGGTGAAAAAAAAAAACATGTACTTTTGAAAAATAGCAGTGTGATTAAAGGCTGTTAACAAGCTTTATGCAAACTTTATTTACCAAAGAGAAAAAAGGTGAACTACTTAGCTTTAATAAAAATCAGCCCCTGTGATATAAAAGTGCCCAAAATTGAAGAAGCGCTCATATCTGAAATATGATTGCTTATGATTACCAGTGTTTCTCACTTTTGTTTTCTCTGAGCAGGATGATCAAGAGGACATCACCTCGTTCTCTCTCAGCCCTGATGATGAGGTAAGATGAGCTTCATTTACCTGTCTGATGTTTCAGCATTAGTCTAGACTGAGGTTGTTTGTCTGCAGATGCTGGTGACTGCCAGCAGAGCTCTGCTCCTCAAGCAATGGGACTGGAAGCAGGAGAAATGCACTCGCTCGTGGAGAGCCATCCACAATGTGCCTGTGGCCAGCATGGCCTTTGACTGCACTTCTACCCTGCTGGCTACAGGTGAGACTCAAACTGTATCTTTAATGCACCGAGTAACACTAAACAACAGTTATGGTATCAGACATCTGTTAATAATACTGCAAAATGTCATACTAAGTCAAAAGTTTTTGAACAGTAAGAGATAAGTCACTTCTGCTCACCAAGCCTGCATTTATTTGATCCAAAATACAGCAAAAGCAGTAATTTTGTAAAATATATTTACTATTTAAAATAACTGTTTTCTATTTGAATATATTTTGAAATGTAATTTATTTGTGTGATCAAAGCTACATTTTCAGCATCATTGCTCCAGTCTTCAGTGTCACATGATCCTTCAGAAATCATTCTAATATGCTAATATGCTTTAACCTTTTTTTTTTAAATTATTATCATTATCATCATCATTATTTAAAATGGTATTTTTTTTTTCAGGATTCTTTGATGAATCGAAAGATCCAAAGAGCAGCATTTATCTGAATTAAAAAGCTTTTTTAATATTATACTTTATTCTATTACTTTTACTTACAGTAAACCAATACTTTAGCAAGGATGTTTTAAATTTATCAAAGTTGATGATAAAGACAGTTGTAATGTTATAAAAGATTTCTATTGAAGATAAATGCAGTTCATAAATTTTACATCAAAGAAACCTTACAAAGTTTTACTGCTGTTTTCAACAATAATAATAATAATAAATGTTTTTTGAGCAGCAAATTAACATATATATATGATTTTTGAAGGATCATGTGATGCTTAAGACTGAGTAATGATGCTAAAAATGTAGCTTTGATCACATAAATAAATTACATTTTAAAATATATTTAAATAAATATAAATAAATGGTAAAAAAAAAAATCAAAGTTTTTGCTGTACTTTGGATCAAATAAATGCAGACTTCATAAAAAAACATTAAAGATCTTACTGTCCAAAAACTTTTGACTGGTAGTGAATATTGATTTGAAGTCTTGATTTTAATTATTTTGCTCAGGACTACGCTTGTGAAAAAGTACACTTTTGCATATTTTACAAAGAGTACTTATGAAAATAACACATTTACAAAATGTATACCTTAGTGCAACTGAATCTAAAGTGTTTAGACGCTTAATTGAATGTTAATTGCAATTAAGTGTGCTAGTTTTTCAAATGCAAATAAATGCTTTTTTGGTTCATTTAGGTAGAACTTTTTTAAATGCACTTCTGTTGGCTTTAAAATATGTTTAAAGTGAACTGCTAATTGTACTGTCAAGCATTAAAATATACTTTGACTTTAATATAATTGCTATTGAAGCTTGTATGTCATCCATTTGAAGATATTTGTATTTACTTATTTGTAATGGTGACTTTTGCAATTTAGTACATTTTAAAATATTTTAACTTTTTAAATGTAATGTTGCATATCACTACAGTTAAAATTATCATCAAGAACTTAACATGTGCTTCAACACATCAAAATAACTGCACGACAAAAGATTATTAAAACATAATGATTTAAAATGCACTTTAAAGTAAATCTTTGAATTTAACATTGCAAAGTGCACTTAAGTATGTTAAGAAACATGGAAGTGTCTCTCTTTAAGTGCACCTAATTGTGTTCATAGGTGGTTGTGATGGCACCATCAAGCTGTGGGATGTTGTGAAGCAGTACTGCACACACAATCTGAAAGGATCGTCTGGCGTTGTACAGTAAGTACTAAAGAAACTTTCCTTCCAAAATTTAGTCTGCTCTGGAATTGTCTCTCAGTTTGTAATACAGGCACAGCTGCTTGTTATACCATATATAACAACTATAACATCTCTCTTCTAGTTTGGTTGAGTTTCATCCAGACATCAGCAGACTGCAACTCTTCTCTTCCTCTGTGGACTGTGGCATCCGTATTTGGGATCTGCAGACCAGCAAGTGTATTTGTATTTTGGAGTCCCACTACAGTGCCGTCACATCGCTGGCCTTCTCTCCTGATGGCCAAATTCTAGTCAGGTAATAAAAAAAAGAAAATCTTGTGAAGAATTTGTGCTTGTACTGGTCAAATTTGAACAGAGATGTGCTGTCTTCATTTTCAGCTCTGGCCGAGACAAAATCTGTTCAGTTTGGGACCTGAAGAGTAATGCGGTGAAGAAGACTGTCCCTGTCTATGAGGTCAGACAGTGACTTTGCACCTTAACTATTATCCTCAAGCAGATTTCTCTGCAAATACAGCATTGATATTTTACGTGGACTTATTTTGTTTGTCAATGTTCAGACTGTGGAAGGTGTTGTTCTTCTCCCTGGGAAGAGTGATTACTCTCAGATGGGTGTGAAAAATGACAGTTTACACTTTGTCACAGCTGGCAGTAAAGGTAAGCGCTGTATTTCAAATCAGAATCACAGTTATTTGTGACCTTGGACCACAAAACCAGTCGTAAGTAGCATGGGTATAGTTCGAGCAATAGCCAAAAATGCATTGTATGGGTCGTTTTTTCTTTTATTCCAAAAATCATTAGGATATAAAGTAAAAATTGTGTTCCATGAAGATGTAAGTTTCCTACCGTAAATATATCAAAACTTAATTTTTGATTAGTAATGCATTGCTCAGAACTTCATTTGGACAACTTTGAAGGTGATTTTCTCAATATTTAGATTTTTTTTGCACCCTCAGATTCTGGATTTATTCCAAATAGTTGTATCTCAACCAAATATCATACCATATATCAATACAAAGCTATTTATTCAGCTTTCATATGATGTATACAGTGGTGTGAAAAAATGTTGCCCCCCTTCCTGATTTTTTTTTTTTTTTTTGCATGTTTGTCACTCTTTAATGTTTCAGATCATCAAACCATTTTAAATATTAATCAAAGATAACACGAGTAAACACAACATGCAGTTTTTGAATGAAGTTTTTTTATTATGAAGGGAAAATCCAAACCCACATGGCCCTGTGTGAGAAAGTGTTTGCCCCCTAAACTTAATAACTGGTTGGGCCACCCTTAGCAGCAACAACTGCAATCAAGCGTTTGCGAATAACTTGCCATGAGTCTGTTACAGCGCTGTGCAGGAATTTGGGCCCACTCATCTTAGCAGAATTGTTGTAATTCAGCCACATTGGAGGGTTTTTGAGCATGAACTGCCCTTTTAAGGTCATGCCACAGCATCTCAACAGGATTCAGGTCAGGACTTTGACTAGGCCACTCCAAAGTCTTCATTTTGTTTTTCTTCAGCCACTCAGAGGTGGATTTGCTGGTGTGTTTTGGATCATTGTCCTGCTGCAAAAACCAAGTTTGCTTCAGCTTGAGGTCACGAACAGATGGCCGGACATTGTCCTTCAGGATTTTTTGGTAGACAGCAGAATTTATGGTTCCATTTATCACAGCAAGTCTTCCAGGTCCAGAAGCAGCAAAACAGCCCAAGACCATCACACTACCACCACCATTTTTTAGTGCTGGTATGATGTTCTTTTTCTGAAATGCTGTGTTACTTTTACTCCAGATGTAATGGGACACACACCTTCCAAAAATTAAACTTTTGTCTCATCAGTCCACAGTATTTTCCCAAAAGTCTTGGGGATCATCAAGATGAGTTCTGGCAAAACTGAGGTGAGCCTTTATATTCTTTTTTCTCAGCAACTGTTTTCGTCTTGGAGCTCTGCCATGCAGGCCATTTTTGCCCAGTCTCTTTCTTATGGTGGGGTCATGAACACTGACCTTAACTGAGGCAAGAAAGGCCTGCAGTTCTTTAGATGTTGTTGTGGGGTCTTTTGTGACCTCTTGGATGAGTCGTCGCTGCACTCTTGGGGTAATTTTTGGTCGGCCGGCCACTCCTGGGAAGGTTCACCACTGTTCCGTGTTTTCGCCATTTGTGGATAATGGCTCTCACTGTGGTTCGCTGGAGACCCAAAGCTTTAGAAATTGCACACACCACTGTAAATCTCAATATAAGAAATTTAACCTTATTGGTATACTGGTTTTGTGGTCAAGGGTCACATTTATTAATGCTGTATGGTGCCTCTATGCATAACATATGTTGAATACCCTCTATATGGCCTTAGGTTGTTTGTGTGTAAGTGGATGTTCTGCTGTTTTCCACAGGTGTTCTTCGAGTGTGGGACTCTAGCTCAGCGCAATGTGTGTTCACTCAAACGCTGCGTGATGCTCAAGTTCTCAAAACAGAGGATGGCGATTTGGACCCGCGCAGTCTGATGCACCTTCTGCCCATGCCACAGTCCAACAAACTGGTTACCGTCACCGCAGAGCACAACATCATCATCCATCAGATGCCCGATCTCGCTGTACAGCAGCAGGTAAGCCTAACAATCCAATTTCCATCAGAAAACATCTACTATATAGCTAATTACTGAGTTTAAAGGGATAGTTCACCCAAAAATAAAAACTGTCATTATTTACTTACCCTCCATTTGTACTAAAGCACACAAAAGAAGATATTTTGAAGAATGACTTTCATACCATTTAGTTTTTTTATACTATGGATGCCAATGGCTAAACTGTTTGGTTAACAATATTCTTTAAAATATCTTCTTTTGTGTTTAACAGAAGAAAAAGAAATATGTGACCCTGGACCAAAAAAAAAACAGTCTTAAGTTGCAAGGGTATATTTGTAGCCATAGCCAAAGATACAATGTATGGTTCAAAATGATAAATTTTTCTTTTATGCCAAGAATTTTTAGGATATTAAGTAAAGATCATGTTCCATGAAGATATTTTGTAAATTTCCTACCGTAAACATATCAAAACTTAATTTTTGATTAGTAATATGTATTAATAGGCGATTTTCTCAGTATTTTTGAGATTCCAGATTTTCAAATAGTTGAATTTCGACCAAGTATTGTCCTATCTTAACAATCCTTACATAAGTGGAAACAAATTGACCCTTATGACTGGTGTTGCGGTCCAGAGTCACATATAGGTTTAGAACAGCTTGAAAATGAGTAAATAGTGACAGAATTTTTATTTTTAGATGACCTGTCTTATTCAGAATCTGAAATGGTAATTCATGTTGCTTGTTTTTCTCTTCTTATAAAGTTTGTTGGCTACAATGATGATATCCTGGATGTGAAGTTCTTGGGAAAGGATGACACACACATAGTTGTGGCCACTAACAGCTCTCAGCTGAAGGTGTTTGAGTTGGCCACTAACAGCTGTCAGATTCTGTATGGACACACAGGTGAGTGAGCCACAAGAGGGCGGCAGCACTGTGGATATGTTCTGCTTACTACACACCACAGTATATGCTGGGTGCGCACAGTATGTTTTAAGCAACTTTAGTAATTTGTATTGCTGTCACATGACCTCACGACTAGGCCTGCTGTGATTAACCACTGAAAATTGTTTTAGTGAAAAGGTTGTATGTTGAAGGATTAGTTCACTTCCAGAATAAAACTGTTCTAAAGATTTACTCGCCACCTTGTCATCCAAGATGTTCATGTCTGTCTTTTTTCAGAAAAACATTTCAGGATTTCTCTCCTTATAGTGGACTTCTATGGTGCCCCGAGTTTGAACTTCCAAAATGCAGTTTCAAAGGGCTCTAAACCATCACAGCTGAGGAAGAACGGTCTTATATAGCAAAATGATCAGTTATTCTCTTTAAAAAAAAATACAATTATATATGTTTTAACCTCAAATGCTCATCTTATGTAGCACTGCATCAGCTATGTGTATTCTGGTTCAATACAGTTAGGGTATGTTGAAAAACTCCCACCTCATTGTCTCCTCCAACTTCGAAATTGCCCTAAATCGCCATTTGACCTTTTTTTTGTAAAAAGCATTTGATCTTCTTTGCACGTTCACTTTGTTAATACTTCTGCAGCGATGTAGGATGATTTTGAGGTTGGAGAAGAAAATGAGATATGAGTTTTTCAACATACCCTAACTGGAATACACAGGTTAAAAAGTATATAAATAGTTTTGTTTGTTTTTTTAAAGAAAATAACCGATTGTTTCACTAGATAAGGCCCTTTTTCTTCGGCTAGGATCATGTAGAGCCCTTTGAAACTGCATTTTGGAAATTCAAACTCGGGGGCACCATAGAAGTCCACTATATGGAGAAAATTCCTGAAATGTTTTTCTCAAAAAAATAATTTCTTTACGACTTAAGAAAGAAAAACAGTAACATCTTGGATGACAAGGGGGTGAGTACATTATCTGTACATTTTTGTTCTGGAAGCCACTTCTCCTTTAAAACAACTGTCTTTATAACTTTAAGTAGGGATTGTCAGGCTGCCTACGTTC
This sequence comes from Garra rufa, assembly GCF_049309525.1. Taxonomy (NCBI): domain Eukaryota; kingdom Metazoa; phylum Chordata; class Actinopteri; order Cypriniformes; family Cyprinidae; genus Garra; species Garra rufa. The sequence continues at coordinate 55,092,035 of NC_133361.1, forward strand.
TTTCCTCTTCAGTAATCAGTCTGCATTGTTGACATTGTTAGTGCACAATTCTCTTCAAGTCATCTGACTATTTTCTATTCTTCGTCTGCAGATACCATCTTATCTATTGATGTCTTTCGCAAAGGTTCCATGTTTGCAAGCTGTGCAAAGGTGATTCTTTCACTTTTTCATGAAAAGCTGCACTGGTTGCTTTTCACTGGCTTGGAACGCCATTCAAAAAAAATGTACAGCTTCGCCCCCACACTTGGAAAGGTGACGTTTATGTAATCTTTTGCACAGGACAAGTCCTTGCGGCTGTGGAAAATGGATCCGGAGAGCGGGCGGGTGCACTGTGTGGCTCAGGGGAGCGGACACTCCAATGCTGTGGGTTCTGTCGCCTGCTCCAGGTCTGATCTCTCTTAGAAATATTAGTTAGATAAGCAATAGAAGTTGAGACACAAGCAGAACACCTTTGAAAAGTCTGTTTCCTGAATCATTGACACACTTTCTACTAAGCTGATAACACATTCTGTCATATTTAGATTAATAATTGCGACATTCCTAAACATTATAATCTAGTCTAATTTAGTTCACAAACTTTTTCGGCTGCCATGTTATGCAGCACTTACTGGCAATTTTATAACACCTTAGAACATGGCCTATCTAATCAGATTTAAGAAGTTCACTTCCAGAACAAAAATTTACAGATAATGTACTCACGCCCTTGTCATCCAAGATGTTTATGTCTGTCTTTCTTTCTTTCTTTCTTTCTTTCTTCAGTTGTAAAGAAATAGTGGACTTCTACAGTGCCCCGAGTTTAAACTTCCAAAATGCAGTTTAAATGCAGCTGCTTCAAACAATCCCACATGCAGTTGTAGACTGTCCCAGCTGAGAAAGAAGGGTCTTATCCAGCGAAACAATCTTTAATTAAAAGAAATACAGTTTATATACTTTTTAACCTCAAACGCTCGACTTGTCTTGCTCTGCCTGAACTCAGTTTTTTCCAGTTCAAGACAGTTAGAGCATGTCAAAAAACTCCCATCTGATTTTCTCTCTCAACTTCAAAAATCATTTCAAAATTATCCTATGTCGCTGCAGAAGTAGCGACCCAGTGTTTACAAAGTAAACATGCAAAGAAGCTTAAACATCTTTAACAAAAAAGGGGAGTTTTTCAACATACCCTAACTGTCTTGAATCAGAAATCAGAGCTCAGGCAGAGCAAAACAAGACAAGCGTTTGAGGTTAAAAAGTACATAAATTGTAATTTAAGGAATTTAAAATAAAAAAAATTATTTTGCTTGTCTGGGATCGTCTGAAACCAAATTTAAACCGCATTTTGGAAGTTCAGACTCAGGGCACCATAGAAGTCCACTATATAGAGAAAAATCCTGAATTGTTTTCCACAAAAAAAACACTTTTTTTTTTTTTTCTTTACAACTGAAGAAAGAAAGACACGAACCTCTTGGATGACAAGGGGGTGAGTACATTATCTGTAAATTTTTGTTCTGGAAATGAACTTTAAAAAAACAGATCCATTTTTTTTTAACCATTTATTGGTTTGTATATTTGTCACTTTATATTATGTAAACGGTTGTGTTTCCTTGTTCCTGTGCCAGTGTTATTTTTGCTTTTGTTTTTTGTTTTTTAATTTTATTTTTAAATTTAAAGTTTGTTTTTGTCTTTTCTTTTAGTTTTTTAGAGCATAAATAAAATTGAGAAACGTTGCATTGGCAGCTAGCTGAAATAAAGTATAGTTTTATTTCATTTTAGTTTCACTTAGATTTGAAGCAAACATGATCTCAGTTAGATGTTTTTGAACTGATATATTTACACGGAATATCACAAATATACACTAATAATACCATCAATAATTTTTTGTGAACTTTTGCTATAAATGCTATTATTTTAATACATACACTACCCGTCAAAAGTTTTTGAACAGTATAATTTTTTGAAGTCTCTTCTTTGAAGTTGCTCACCAAGTCTGCATTTATTTGATCGAAAATAGAGCAAAAGCAGTTATATTTTTACTATTTAATATAATTGCTTTCTGTTAGAATATATTTTCAAATGTAATTTATTTCTGTGATTTCAAAGCTGAATTTTCAGCATCATTACTCCAGTCACATGATCCTTCTTTAAAAAACATTAAAAATCTTACTGTTCAAATCTTATGACTGGTAGTGTATTAAAGTGTTTCAAGTAAAAAAAAAAAAAAATGTTAACACTTTACAATAAGGTTTAGTAGTTAACACAAGCTAAGAATGAACAATAATTAAAATTACAGTTAACATTAGTTAATGCACTATGAACAAACAATGAATGACTATTTTTATTAACTAACATTAGCAAAGATTAACAAGTAGTTTAAAAAAATCTATTGTTGGTTCATGTTAGTTAATACATTAACTAATGTTAACAAATGACAGCTTAGTGTTACCGTTTTATGTTTTTAGTTAATCATAATAACCCTGTTATGTACACAGGTTAAGGAGCACCTTCCTGGTGTCGGGCAGTCAGGACTGTACTATTAAGGTCTGGGACTTGCCTGACCTTCTTCCTGATGTGGGATGTGAACCGCTTTTGATAACAGCAAGACTCACAGAGAAAGTTCACGACAAGGTGGGTAGTTGCCCCTGTCACGTTCTCTCTCAGACAGGAAATGCCTTCAATGATGAAATGTGGATGAAAACATGTTTATCCAGTTGCAAAAATAGTTTTGACAGCAGAAACCATGCTTTTAAACACATTGCTTTTTTTGTTATTGACGTCTCTTGTGTGTCCATTACATCAAAAACAGGGTGTTGAGAAGTTTGTCTTTCTCTGATGTCGTGAAAATCATTCAAATAGTCAGTATTTTTTTAATATATAAGAATATACACTGCTGTTCAAACGTTTGGGATCAGTAACATTTTTAATGTTTTTTTTTTTTTTTAAGAAGTTTCTTATGCTCATTAATGCTGTAGCTATTTAATTAAAATACAAAAAAAAATAATTTTGTGAAATATTATTGAAATTTAAATGATCAATTTTCTGTTTTAATGTAGTTTAAAATAAAATGTATTCCTGTGATGCAAAGCATCATTATTCTAGTCTTCAGTGTCACATGATCCTACAGAAATCATTCTAATATGCTTTATTATCAAAGTTGGAAACAGTTGTTCTGCTTAATATTTTTAGAACGTGTGATACTTTTTCGGGATTCTTTGATAAATAGGTTAAAAGAACAGTATTTATTCAAAATTGAAATTTTGTGTTACAATATACACTACTATTAAATTGTTTGAGACCAGTAAGTTTTTTTTTTATTTTGTAAGAAATTAATACTTTTTATTCAGTAAGGATGTGTTAAATGGATAAAAAGTGATAGTAAAGTCTTACATTGTTAGAAAAGGTTTCTATTTTGAATAAATGCTGTTCTATTTTAACCTTTCATTCCTTAAAAAAATATTAAGCAGCACAACTGTTTCAATACTCATAATATATCAGCATATTAGAATGATTTCTGAAGGATCATGGGACACTGAAGTCTGGAGTAACTGCTGGTGAAAATGAAGTGCTGCGTCACAAAAATAAATTGCATTTTAAAGTATATTAAAGTAGGAAATAAATATTAAAAATTGCAATAATATTTCACAACGTTACTGTCTTTTTGATCAAATAAATACAGCCTTGATGAGCATAAGTGATTATTAAAACTGTAAAAATATTACTGATCCCAGACTTTTGAAAGGCAGTGTATATGTATTTTAATCAGAGTTGTATTTATCAAACACAAACAAATGGTGATGTCGATTTGCTGTTTTTGGCCTTTATTTATTTGAACTATCAAAATGTATCAAAGTTGTCATTTTATATTTCATCATCTCCTCTTCTGTTGTCCTGTCTCTTTCTCATAAATTCCTGAAGGATGTGAACAGCGTGACCATCTCTCCCAATGACAAGCTGCTGGCCTCTGGCTCTCAGGATCGCACGGCTAAACTCTGGTCGCTGGCTGATATGAGTCTGTTAGGTGTCTTCAGAGGTCATAGTCGAGGTATTTGGTGTGTTCAGTTCTCTCCTGTGGACCAGGTCCTGGCCACGGCCTCAGCGGATGGCTCCATCAAAATCTGGAGCATTCAAGACTTCAGCTGCCTCAAGGTGAGTTACGTTTAAAGAGCTGTTTAGGTAACTTTGATATGTGTGTTCTAGAGAGTTTTTTTTTTTTTCCATACCGTAACGTAACTCTTTGTTAAAGAGGTACATGCCATAAACCAAGCCAAAAAGCATTTTATTCCAACCTTACTAACTTTGATTTAAATGGGGCATAGGATGAAAAATTCACTTTTACATGGTGTTTGCATATAAATGTGTCTTATCATTGTGTGGACACAACCACCCTACAATGAAATAAATACATCTACATCTACATCTACATCTTTTAATCGCCAAAAAACCTAAACAGTCGGAAAATGGCCATCTGGTATCCTCTTTAAAGCAAAATAATTGAAAAACAAGCAAAACGTTATAGGATTATATTTGCAGCTTTAATGAAGGAAAGAAGTACAATTCCATGAATCATTGTGAATAGCAATCAAATTAAAAACAATGGAGAAATATAAAGCTATTGATTTAATTTCGTGAATTGTGACCCTGGACCACAAAACCACTCATTAGGGTCAATTTTGCCATCATCTGACAGCTGAATAAATAAGCTTTCCATGTATGGATTGTTAGGACAATAGGACAATATTTGACCAAGATAAAACTATTTGAAAGGAATCTGAGGGTGCAAAATCTTAGAAAATCAGTAAAGGTGGATTTAATTTTATCCTATTTGATAGTAAAATGTGACCCTGGTCTTAAGTAGCACGGGTATATTTGTAGCAATAGCCAACAATACATTGTATGAGTTAAAATGATTGATTTTCTTTTATGCTAAGTAAAGATCATATTCCATGAAGATATTTTGTACATTTTCTACCATAAATAAATTAAAACTTAACTTTTGATTAGTAATATGCATTGCTAACGCCTGTTTCACACATACTCCGTCTGCAGTGAGCATGCAGTCCGCACGGACTCGTTTTGCTTTCACACAGGCCGCGTTTGCAGTCCGTTCCTGATCCACGGCTGTTTACCACAAACACACCATTTATCCATTATTTTGATTTCGAATACAAAAGTGCTTTTTCAGCATTGTGATCCTCTTTTATTACAGTACAGTAATACAATCGTTCATAGACATATTCACATTTAAACTCAATAGATTAAACATAATATTCAATGCACTTGACTTCTAGATGTATATATTAAGTTGCTAAAGCAAGTTGCAGCACATATAAACAGCATAGGTATAGCTTCCTTTTCTTATTAAAATTGGGCTATCACAAATATTTTAAATTAAAACTTATCACAGACAGAAACAGACGGCTCTCGTGCCTTTCGCATTAAATCGTTATTAAAAACAATCCCTTAAAGAACTTTTCTACCTGGACAGGTGCATCTATTATGTTGCCTTGTTTATTTAAAAGTGCACTTTTCCTAGTTTTAAACTTAGCCAAAAAGCCACGTGTTGACTGTAAAACATAGTAGACATTTATATGCATTTATGGTGTAATCACCACATTTCCATGTCAATACATGTAAATTTTAACAGCTAACAATGCACTGTCACTTTAATTCAAGGCTGCAGCACAGCAAAAAATAGACTCGCTGCACTGCTGCAAACGCACCGCTTCTGGAATGCACTGCCGGACAGCAAACGCGTGCAGTGTGGACGCTCTAGTCCGTTAACATGGGTGCGGGAAAAAAATACGCCATGCATACGCACTGCAGACGGAGTATGTGTGAAACAGGCGTAAGAACTTCATTTGGACAACTTGTGGTGATTTTCTCAATATTTTGATTTTTTTGCACCAGTGTTGTTTTCGTCAACGATGACGATGACGAAATCATTTCGTTGACGCCACTTTTTTTCATGACGATAACGAGACGATGACGAGATAAAAATGGCTCGTTGATGACTAAAACATGACGAGACGTGAGTTTTCGTTGACGAGACGAGAATAGACGAAAATGTTAGTGGGTGGTCCGTCAGACGTTTAAAATGCATGACATTTCTGCTTATTGTGCATGCCAATTAAAACCTATGAAGTATCTGACGCTATGGCAAGCCGTTTTAGCATTAAATACTCTTTGCTATACTAGTATGGCAAGCCGTTTTAGCATTCCATCCTTTTTTGTCTTTTATGTTCTAAAACATTCCTTCATTATTGTAATTATTGGTGAAAATAGTCGATCCGGAAGCTCACATTGTGTTGAACTATGGATCTGCTATTTTCAGAACTTATAAGTGACACTACCCAACAGCAAAATACTTACTGACCTACATTAATTTGTTAAAAGACTACTTTTTTCCCTTTTTTGACTAAAACTAGACTAAAACCTTTTTGACTTTTCGTCGACTAAAATTGGACTAAAACTATAACATATAGAAGTGACTAAAATTTGACTAAAACTAAGAAGCATTTTAGTCCATAAGACTAAGACTAAATCTAAGATGGTTGTCAAAAACAACACTGTTTTGCACCCTCAGGTTCCAGATTTTCAAATAGTTGTATCTCGGCCAAATAATGTCTTATGCTAACAAACCATACATCAATTGAAAGCTTAATTTATTCAGCTTTTTTTTTTTTTTTTGAAGGCAAATGTATATATTTCTTTAGCTTAACATGCACTGAATCATTGGAGACCTAGAACATGTATTAGAAAAGTAAACAGGGTACATTTTCATTTTTTTAATTTCACTGTGAGAAACTACACTGTATTTTAATCCTTCTTCAAACATTAGCTTTAAATGATTTCTGTGTTTTGTCTCTGCAGACTTTTGAGGGTCATGATGCCTCTGTGCTAAACATCATATTTGTCAGCCGAGGAACTCAAGTAGTGTCTAGGTAGGTTATCTTACATTTTGTAACCACGATTCACACGGACTACGTTCAGCTATGTAAACATTCACTTTCATTTTAATAAGAATGCTTGCAGATTTTTGTAATGCTTACGGTCTTTTAAAGCAGTTCAAAGCCTTTTCCTAGTGACCTGAATGTATTTCTCTGTCATTCTTCAGTGGTTCTGATGGACTTGTGAAGTTGTGGACAATAAAAACTAACGAGTGTGTGAAAACATTGGATGCTCACCTAGACAAAGTGTGGGCTCTGCACGGCAGCCGCAAAGATGACCTGATAGTGACGGGATCAGCTGATTCCATGATCACACTGTGGAAGGTCAGTCCACCTGATGCATCCTGTGCAGGATTAAAGCCCTTTGTTCACTTCCAGAGCAAAAATGTACAGATAATATACTCACCCTCTTGTCATCCAAGATGTATATGTATTTCTTTCTTTATTCGTAAAGTAATTATGTTTTTTGAGGAAAACATTTCAGGATTTCTCTCCATTTAATGGACTTCTATGGTGCCCCCAAGTTTGAACTTCCAAAATGCAGTTTAAACGCATCACAGAGATGAGAAAAAGGGAGCATTTGAGATTTAAAAGTATATAGATTGTCTTTGAAGCTGCATTTAAACTCCATTTTGGAAGTTCGAACTTTGGGGTACCATAGAAGTCCAATACATGGAGAGAAATCCTGAAATGTTTTCCTCAAAAAACTAGGGGGGGATGAGTACATTATCTGTAAAAAAAAAAAAAAAAAAAAAATCTAGAAGTGAACTAATCCTTTAAACAGGGGAATGTGAAATGAAACAATCCAAAGCGTGTTTTGTGCTGCATGTTTTCATGTGTAAAACAGGTAATCATTAATGTTTCCTTTAGAGAGAGAAAAGAGCCATTGTTTTATGCTGTGGCACTGTTCTTTATAATGAATACATTTCACTTCCTTGTTTTTGGATTTACAGTGGTGTGAAAAAGTGTTGGCACCCTTCCTGATTTTTTATTTTTTGCATGTTTGTCACACTTTTAATGTTTCAGATCATCAAACAAATTTAAATATCAATCAAAGATAACACAAGTAAACACAAGATGCAGTTTTTGAACGAAGTTTTTTTATTATGAAGGAAAAACAAAATCCAAACCAACATGACCCTGTGTGAAAGTGTTTGCCCCCTAAAATGAATAACTGGTTGGGCCACCCTTAGCAGCAACAACTGCAATCAAGCATTTGCGATAACTTGCAATGAGTCTCTTACAGCGCTGTGCAGGAATTTTGGCCCACTCATCTTGGCAGAATTGTTGTAATTCAGCCACATTGGAGGGTTTATATAAATTGTCATTTAAATAAAAAAAAAAAAATCTGATAATTTCGCTAGATAAGTCCCTTTTATTTTCGTCTGGGATTGCTTACAACCGCATTTGAGGTCATTCGAAGACACATTTTAGCTGGATTTTGGAAGTATAAACTCAGGGCACCATAGAAGTCCACTATATGGAAATAATTCCTAAAACGTTTTCGTCAAAAAAAAAAACTATTTTTTTACGGCTGAAGAAAGAAAGACATGAACATTTTGAATGACAATGGGGTGAGTAGATTATCTGTACATTTTTGTTCTGGAAGTGAACTACTGACTGACAATAAAATGATTTCTGAAGGATCGTGTGACTGAAGACTTGAGTAATGATGCTGAAAAGCTTTGGCACAGAAATAAATTACATTTTTAAATGTATTAAAATAGAAAACAGTACACAATATTACTGTTGTATTATTACTGTATTTTTATTCAAATAAAAGCAACCTTGGTGGACACTTTCTCGCAAAAAAAAAGCCACACCTGTGAAAAAAATCATTTCAGAGAAAGATAATGTTTTTTTTTTTCTTTTTAATAATGTGTGTGTGATTTTAAAGGATAACTATTGCCAAAATGCAACCTGGGCTGTTTTTTTTTTTACTGTAAACGAGACAAACTTATATCTAAAAGCATAATTACGACAAACGAGCCGTTTTTGAGATTGACCGTGATTTCGTTTTGTGGTCAATGGCCGGTGAATGGGAGTACTAGGGGCATAACTTTGAGCGCATCAAAATCTATATTTTTATAACACTAAGAAGGCTCGACACACCATGAAACTTTGCTCAAAGTATCGCCTGGGTCTCTACACATGAACTCGAGCATTGAGAACATTGTTTGTGTACACAGAGTTTACTAAAAAGAAAGGTTTTGAACAACTCACTTTCACTGTTTGAGTTTCCACTCACGGCCCTCTTGCCAGTCAAGAAGTGTCGATCTCTGACTGCGAGGAGAGTAAAGATGGATAGCTCCTAAAGCATATTTTCATATAAATGCACGGCTAATTCGTTGTTTTGTCGCAAGTGAAAAACAATATTAACCTTCTAGTTGTAAAAAGAGCCTCATATAAGCCTAATATTTCGTCCTATGGAGTCCATTCATTCGCATTCGGAGATCGACACTTCTTGACTGGCAAGACGGCCGCGAGCGGAAACTCAAACAGTGAAAGTGAGTTGTTCAAAACCTTTCTTTTTAGTAAACTCTGTGTACACAATGTTCTCAATGCTTGAGTTCATGTGTAGAGACCCAGGCGATACTTCGAGCAAAGTTTCATGGTGTGTCGAGCCTTCTTAGTGTTGTAAAAATATCGATTTTGATGCGCTCAAATGTATGCCCCTAGTACTCCCATTCACCGGCCATTGACCACAAAACGAAATCACGGTCAGTCTCAAAACGGCTCGTTTGTCGTAATTATGCTTTTAGATATAAGTTTGTCTCGTTTACAGTAAAAAAAAAAAACAGCCCAGGTTGCATTTTGGCAATAGTTATCCTTTAAAGCATGATAAAGCAAATGTAGGCCATGTTTATTATTTACCAGTTATGCCTACAAACAGGATGTTGTCTGATTAACTTGCATAATATTTTAGTGGCCAAGTAGGTCAGCAGTTTCATAACAGATGTTTTACTGCCAGTGCATTATTACAGTATAAGACTAATGCAGTGATATGTTCATGCTGAATACAAGTGATTTAATTCTGTTTTTAAGCATTGATCCTAGTCCTGATGACACTAAGAGATGTGAATTTGAAAAATTGTCTAATGAGTGCTAGTGTTTACAACACCAGTCTGTATGACGTTCTTTTATAGTTGCTTATATAACAAATGAATGGAATCCACAATTGGATGAACATTTAATACGTGATTATCAAATAACATGGATGACATGAATAATTAACAAGCTATTTCGGCGACACCCATTACTATGTGCAACTGCATGCTAAACTGTAGTGTAATGGTGTACAAATAATAATTTTCATTCCACCAACAACATTTCTATTCATTGATTATACTTGTTATGTTTTTGTTTCAATTGTCTATGCGTATTGACCAGTTTCAGTACGTTTGTTTGTTTGTTTCTCTTCTGGTTAGGACGTGACTGAAGTGGAGCTGGCAGAGGAGCAGGCCAAACAAGAAGACCAAGTCCTTAAGTAAGTCACTACCTGCATTGTAGTACGTAACAAGCAAATGGAGTCAGCCGTTTAGACATGTGATTGAAGACTGACAAGGCTTGTCTTTTGTCTTTTGACTGAATAACTGAATCCTGATGTTGCAACAAAACATTGTTTCTTAAAGCCAAACATACACACAATCACTAATTGAATTCTGGACTTGATATGGTTGTATTAATTATTAGTTTTCTAGTAATAAAAGGATAATTCAACCAAAACTAAAACTTGTTCATGTTGTTCCAAACCCATAAGACTGACTTTCATTAATCTTCAAAACACAAACATAGACAAGTTTGATTAAACCTGAGTCAGTTCTGTCCATTAAATGTCTACCAAAACTTTCACACTTCATAAAGTTCATAAAGACATCATTTAAAAAAATCCATATGAAGTCTTATGAAGATACGTGATCAGCAGAGCTTTTCACGTAAAATCATTTATTACAACTTAATAAACTTTTTGAAGCTTCAAAATGTTGTTGTAATGAACCTTAGATGCAGGGACAGAAATTTCTCATGTTTTATTAAAAGTATATGCACTGTAAAAAGCTTTCACCAGATTCAACTTCTAAACCTTTATAAAAAAGTTCAGAAGCTGCCTTAAGTTTTTAAGTTAAATCAGCTTAAAACAAGTCATTTTAACCTATTTCAGTAAAAATTAGTTGAAATACCTTGTGAGTTTAAATGACTTAAGTTGATTTAACTTAAAATCTTAAGGCAGCTGCTAAACTTAAATTTTTAAGTTGAAACTGATAAACCTTTTTCAATGTGTGTTTCGAAAGTCTTATGTTTTTGAATGATGTGAAGGTGAGTAAATGATGACTGATATTTCATTGTTATGTTAATATAGTTTGAGTGTTTATATTTTTGTGGTGTCTTCGCAGGCAGCAGGAACTGTCAAATTTACTTCATGAGAAGAAGTATCTGAAGGCTTTGGGAATTGCTATCTCTTTGGATCAGCCGCACACTGCATTACGAGTCATCCGAGGTACTTTTTCTTTCTTTTCTCTGCATTAATGAGTCAACATGCCTGGTTTACTTTCCAACCGCATTTGTTTTAAATAGCACCTTGATTGTTAGATATAAAATCAGGTAGAGCCACATTTTATACTTCATGATGTTTATTCGCCTGATGTTTAAAACACTCCCCTACTTCTGTATAATTGTGTTGTGTGTTTTTTTTTTTGGAATGAAGTGAATGATCTTTAGTTCTAGAATGTCGCAATGCAAAATCTGGCCAATTTCCGATTATGATTGTGTAAGATGATGTTTGGTGAATACTTTCTCATTGTCTTTTATTTGAAGGATGTTCTCTTAAAGGTTGTATCAGCGATTTCTAGCCTAAAACATAAAGTGTCAATTTCAGCTGACCTTTCTTCACGATCCGCTCGCTGCCTGCCCCATAAATTGTCTGATGAATTGGCTGATTGGTTGGAACACTGTTTGTTTATGTGTGGAAAGGTTGGTAGTGCCGATTGTTTTTTTTGGCATATCTCGGACCCTAGGCTGACCAGAGAGACGTGGTTTTTTCACAGACAATTTATGGGGCAGGCAACGAGCGGATCGTGAAGAAAGCTCAGCTGAATTTGACACTTTATGTTTCAGGCTAGAAATCGCTGATACAACCTTTAACCAGAGCTTTATGTAAATGCAAATGCAATGTGACAAGTGTATTCAACAGCACTTTTTTAGAAATTCCAGCGCTGCTCTTTTTGCATAACAGGTCAAACCTCAAAAATTAAATAAAAAAGCTATGTATTTGTTGATTTGTCGTGAGGTGATGCAATCCTAATGAATAGACCCATTCAAAGAAAAAAAAAATCAAATTCCTTTAATTACATTCATATATATATATATATATATATATATTAGGGCCGGGACTTTAACGCGTTAATTTAGATTAATTAATTACACAAAAATAACGCGTTAATTTTTTAACACATTTTAATCGCACTTAGTTTTGCACCGCGGAACGTTTCTCGCTGGATGAGATTCGGCGGACCGATTATACTGGAGCACCAACTAGCGTTCAGACAAGATGCGTCCGTCCTAAATAGTATTGTATGTCCCAAATCGTAGTATGTTTAAAAAGTATTCCAAAGATTCCCGGATGGTCTACTACTTAACGATCAATGCACACTCTACCGGCTAATAATGCCCGCAACACACTGCGCCGTGAACGAGGATTCGATTAGAACTACAAACGCGCATAAAAAGTGTTAAAAAACTACAAACATGGAGGATATGAGCGACCAACGGACAGGTAGAGAAAGGGGTTTAAGTGATAAATAATCAGTGTGTAACCTGACAAAAAATATTTTTTAAATGTTATCCGCGTTATATTCCATGTGCAGCAACATTTATAATGATAGGTTTGGTCATTAACGTTTAAATGCATAATTAAGCAAACACAAGAGCAGAGTTCTCGGCATGAAAGACTCGTTAAAGAACGTGCCTCTTAATTTCTCTCTAATACGGTAGGAAATTAAATTAAACTAAATGTAGATAATTGTTAACTGTGATGATTGACAGGGCAGTTTAAACAGTGACAGGATTCAGGTAACTAAGCAACAGAGCGTCCGTTAAAGAAGCAGTTATGACAAAGTAGTATGTCCCAAAGCTTGCCTACTATTCTGCTACACACTCAAAAGTATGTACTTTTCTTCACAAAAAGAGTACATACTTATAGGGCATAGTATAAGTAGGCGAATTGGGACGCAGCAAAACAAACCACAGTGAACATGGACAAAAAAGCTGATGGGACCGCTTTGGTTGGCCCTGTGGATGGGAATTTTTGTTATAAAAAACGAATGGATGGAAGCGTCGATAAGAGCATGGTTGTGTGCAAGCTATGCAACAAGGAATTCGCATATCACCGTAGCACAACAAGCCTATTGCTACACTTAATGGCAATATTGCACTGGTCTGTTGGACTTGGTTGAACAAAAATAAACAATATTTTGTTGCTTAAGCTTATGTATTCAGTCATTATTCAATGGTATACTAAAAATCCATGTAAAAATCTTACTTCTCACTGTTCTCAGGTCAAATATTTATATGCGATTAAAATGCGATTAATTTCGATTAATTAATTACAAAGCCTCTAATTAATTAGATTAAATTTTTTAATCGAGTCTCGGCCCTTTATATATATATATATATATATATATATATATATATATATATATTCATATATATATATTCATCGTATGTATACACACTAAACCTCCGTTACTAATTTGAAAACTTAAGATCTAGCAAAGTAACAAAGGATCGTTGAATATTATGAGAGAGTGTTGGACTGAGCGAGTGTGGGTGCATCTGATACGGCGTTCATTCTTCAGCTCAATCTCATATTCACAATAAAACATTAGTTTAAATGTCCGCTGAAGAAAGCAATATCTTTGTCATACTATCCTTTCATCTTTTAAAAAGTGATTTCCGATGACAGCGCTGCTCAGTTCCTTTGTTGGCTGTGTCTTATAAGCTGTTGTTAAAAAAAAAAAAATCTTTGTTTACAACTAGGGCTGGGCGATATGGCAAAAAAAAATTATCACGATAATTTTTTTCATATCAGTCGATGTCGATAGTTATCACGATAAATGTCAAATCTTTATATCTATCAATATTAAAGGCAGATTTTTACTCCTGAGTGAAAGAAAAACCAGGTAATTATTTATGGTTTATTGTCAGAACATGACAAATACTTTCCAAACAATGATCAATTGAGGTAGAATACAGATTAGAATATTACTAGTAAAATCAACATCAATAGAATACAATATTATTAATATTAATAGAATATATAAAAAGTTTTTTATAAAAAATAAGAACTATAATATAATACAACACTTGTAACATGGCTCTGACTGTAAATGCAGAGTTAAAGTGATTTTTGAGTATATTTATCATTCAGCAAAAATAAGAATAGACAAATCTTTTCAGCATGCCAATCCTCTGTGCAACTGATTTAACACATTTTGTAAAATGTTTTAGCTGTCTGATAATATAAATACAAAATAAAAAAATGGTTCAGGGCTCTGTGCTTACTTTTCTTGCTAGGAGCACTTGTGCTCCTAACTTAAAATATTTAGGAGCACAGTCAAATTTAGGAGCAAATTCTAAACAATAATAAAAACTCTGATAAAAAAAAGTGCCTTCCTATTACGATATTCGACCCCTTAAAGTGATTTACAAGGAAATTTTGTTTTTTACCTTTGTTTTTACCCTTTCATATGTTTAATGAGGCTCAGAGGTGAAATGAATGCAATCAAAATCATAAATTCATGTTGAGATTAATGTTTTTAGTATAAAGTTATGACTACAGAAATATTAAAGATTTAAATAACTGAACAGATCTGCCAGCAGATGGCGGCAAGACACTGATTTAATTACTGAATCATATTCTTTTGATTCGTTCGAAAGGATGATTCATTCGGGATTTAAGCAAGTGATTCTCTTTATGAATGGCAAATTGTATCATTTCACTCGATTCATTTAAAAACGCACGTTCATTCATAAACGAAACACCGCTGTGTTTGAATGGAGATGCGCGCAGTTGTGACTCGTTTCAGAATACTTTTGACGACAAAATGGAACAAAATCAGGCAATAGTGTTGTAGTGAGTCAATGTAAGTCACTTAATAATAACTTCTTGTTTATTTAACTGCTGTATTAAATCAATGTCTCATTTACAAACTCCCTTAAAATTATTAAAAGCTGTCACTCATCTTAGTTCGCGATATCACAAAGCTCTATTATAAACAACGATGCTCTCTATACTGCACAATCAGTCTCTTAATTACACTCTCTTTACACGTTATCATGAAAGGATTCGTGAGATTTGTCCGTGATGCATTACTCAACGTTGCAAAAACACGTAGAAACCTTTGAAGCTCCCCTGAGCGCAAACACAAATATGCTGATCGGGTCAGTCGCACATGGTGCTCCTAAATATTTTTTTTTACAGTCGCACGTAGTAATTTTCAGTCGCAAATGCGAGTGAAATGGTTGCACTGTAGAGCCCTGTGGCTGTAAAGTAAATACTGCGTGCAGCATCCAGAAGTGCAGGCTGAAAAATGCCTGCGCAGCGTTACGTATAGTGCGTAAACATTATCGAGCGATAATCGAACTGTCATTATCGTTTTATCGAGGAAAAAAAAAAAAAAAAACTATATCGTGATAATTATCGTTATCGAATTATCGCCCAGCCCTATTTACAACCCTGTATAATGTAACTAAAATCTCCATCACAAACACACCATTTCCCAAACCTTGTAGAATCTATAATGCAAAGTGCATTTTTTATTTTATTTAGTACTTTCCACAATAACACATTTATAGACTCAACCGTATGTGAACTTTTGAACGGGTTAATTTTTATAAAATGCTGCTATTATTTTATCTTGTGGACTGTATGTAAATATGTTTTGTAAAATATCTTAATCAGGGCAGTACTAAATGGAAAATAACATGCATGTTGGATGACCTGTCTAATTTTTGTAAAATGCTTAACATTTTGCAGATTCTGCAAGGAGTATGTAAATTTTTGACCATAACTGTTTACAACATAAATGTGATACAAATAATTTAATGTCCTTAGATAATGATTATATATATTTTTTAAATAATTTTCTTCAGAGATATCATATTTTATCCATTAGGAGAACACTACATAAACTCACACGTTTATTTTGTGCACCCTATTTTTCACTTTGCTTAAAATGGCCTTTGTCTCTTACAATACAGTTTTTGCAATGCCTGCTTATTGAATTGATACATCTTGAATTCAAAAATTGTGAATGAAATGTTTAAGTCAAGATTATGAATATTACATTTATTTCTACACTGTAAATACTTTGGGAAGTTTGGAGAGTTTAACTTAAAGTTTCCTTCAAATAAGAAAATATTTCATTTATTACTCAAATCCACCAAAATTCTATTAACTATGTTTCAAAACAAAACACCTAAAAAAAACTAAAAAAAAAAATGGTTTAGCCTAAAGCCATGATTCCGGCATCATGTGATGTGGTTTTGTTTTGCAGCATTGAAAATTATGGTAAATGTCTTGTAATGTAATCTCCAATGATCTACCGTCAAGGAGTATATTACTTACCTGTTGACTATATTAAGTTTTTATGGTTTGCAAAATTATGATTCTAATTCAAATAAATGTTAACCTCGAAGAAAATAAAATATGGTTGGCCAGACAGTGCCTGCCATTGAAATTGAGTCAAAATGCTGAAATTATCTGTATATTACCTGTCAACTCATAGTTTGTCTGTAACATAGTTCACAAACTCAGCAACAGAGAAAACATCTTCTCCGTTGTAAAATCAAAATGGCATTTAATAGTTAAACTTGGCACTAAGCAGATAAGTTACACTGATAATAAGTGCCAGTCTTTGGAAATATCATCTGAAAGCTGAATAAATAAGCTTTCCATATTTGGCCAAAATACAATTATTTGAGAATCTGTAATCTGAGGGTGCAATAAATCAAAATATTAAGCCTTTAAAGTTGTCCAAATGAAGTTCTTAGCAATGCATCTTACTAATCAGAAATTAAGTTTTGATATATTTACGGTAGGCAATTTACAAAATATCTTCATGGAACATGATCTTTAGCATAAAAGAAAAATGGATAATTTTGACCCATACTATGTATTTTTGGCTATTGATACTAATATATACATGCTACTTAAAACTGATGTTCCTTTTCTTAAATGCTCAACAGAAATTCGCCAGCAGGAAAATGGGATACAGGAGCTGGAAAAGACCCTCCTGAAACTTCGTCAGGATCAGAAAGGTTAGACGTCTTGTGATGGTGCACTTAGATCACCAGATTCATTTTGTTTGCATTGCCTGATTGTGATGTGTGTTGTTTTCAGAATCGGTGCTGCGGTACTCTGTGGTGTGGAACACTAATTCACGCAGCTGTCTGGACGCCCAGGCCGTCCTGCAGGTGCTCCTCACACACCTGAGCCCAGAGGAAATCCTGCAGTATCAAGGCGCTCGTACTCATCTAGAAGGCCTTATACCGTACACAGGTTGGTTGTTATTTGCATTCCCAGATTAAACATAAACCATTAAAATTTCTAGCAATTGCATTGAAAATGGCTATATAAATGATTGTTTCTAATTTGCAGAGAGACATATGCAGCGGATTGGCCGTCTCCTGCAGTCATCAATGTTTCTGGATTACATGTGGCAGAAAATGCGTATTACAGGTGGTAAAGACAGGTAAAAACAAGCTCCCAAAACTTCCTGGTTGTATATTCATTAAAAAAAGGAAGGTGTGCTTGCTAAGGGAAGCATCTGTGTAGCAGTTGCTCGTGGTTAATGATCTAAACATCCTTTGAACTGTGAGTCTTAAACTTTGCATCCAAAACGAGTCCTTTATGTTTGTGCTATAAAAATTAATGATGCAATAGCCTAGCGAACATCTTACAGCATCGGAGAACCCAGCCAAATTTTCTTGGGTAAGCACTACTTGTTCTTGCAAGAAAGCAAATATATAAATCTAAATACGGTTGTAAAGGTTTTTACTCAAGTAGATGCCACCACAGTAAAGTGTCACATACAAAATTAAATTACTTGTAAAGATGTTTATTTACTGAGTGACCCGTCTGCAGTTCTGTAGAATGACATGAGTCACCGCTTAATTACAATCTTTCAGGAAGTGGGTTTAAATAAATACAGTGCACCCAGGTTTCCTTTTATGTAATCAACATTTCTCTCACCTATTGATAATTCACTCAAACATCTTGAGTTTTTACATGCTAAACATCTTGCCAAATTTTCACTTGCTATTGTTGTCATTGGCTTGCATCACTGACTTGAGTT
Organism: Garra rufa; assembly: GCF_049309525.1. NCBI lineage: Eukaryota > Metazoa > Chordata > Actinopteri > Cypriniformes > Cyprinidae > Garra > Garra rufa. The sequence goes on from NC_133361.1 coordinate 55,110,306, forward strand.
TCTTCAGTTGTTGACAATTTAAACACAAAAATGTAACAATGCCAAAAGTTCAAATAAGGTTTCAGGTTAACCCTTTTATTAACTCAATCTAGTGACCAAAGCATGCAACGTGCATTTGAAATCTGATTTGTGCACTAAATCAGCAGAAACTATTTTACAGTCTGCTTATTTTCGAAAGGTCAGAACAGACGTTGGAACAGACATCTGGCGTCACTCATTGTCAGTGGACAAGCACCAATAGTATTAGTAAAAATCAACCCTTGAGATGAAAAAATGCCTCAGGTGTTGTGAAAATGTTAGTGTTATGACAGGAGGGACAAATATGAATGTTCACAAACTTATATACATTAACTACCATTCAAGCGTTTGGGGTCAGTCAGACTTAAAAAAAAAAAAAATTAATACTTATATTAAATGTAATATATACATTTTTGTAAGAAATTAATACTATTATTTAGCATGGTTGCATTTATATATAACTTTTTAATACATAACTCTGCAAACACATTAAGAATTTATAATTGATAATACAACATTGATAATATGATTATTTCTTGCAGCAAATCGGCATTTTATAATGATTTCTGAAGGATCATGTGACACTGAAGACTGAAGTAATGATGCTGAATATTCAGCTTTACATCACAGAAATAAATTAAATTTTAAAATATAGCTGTAAGCAGCAATTAAGGACAAAATGAGGAGCTAAGCATGGCATGGATCATCAGAACAGCTGTAGCAATGAGTAACTGAAACCATTTTTAGATGAGTTCAGTCAAAATGGCTCAAAAATCATAAATACAACTACTGGCTTATTACTTTTGACCAATAGGTGGCGCTATTATTAAACAATGTGGTGTTATCTGTGTGAGGTGATAATGGCACACACAAAGTTTGGTGTCAATGTGTCAAAGATTTGCAGAGATACAGCACCAGACACATTTTAGCAAGATTCCAGCAAATTCCTTGATGCGTTAAACTATAACGGTTTTGTAAATCAACTTGAAATCCATAACTTTTTGCCAACATGGTCTGAAATAAGTCAAATTTGGTCAAAATTGGACCAATAGTCTAGGAGGAGTTAAACAAAAAAGTTGGTTTACAACATAAAGGAAAATGGTGAACAAAAAGTTAAACTATGGCAAACTTAGTATTTATATTCTCAGCATGACCCAAAGAATATATTGAGATCAGTTTCATTTTAAATAGGCCAATTTAGTCAAAAGATATTAGCATTTTTTAAAATTGCATTATAAATTTTTACCCCCAAACTTTGAGTACTGTCAGATCATAGTGTCGAAGACACACGCCAAGTTTAGTAACGATACGCCAATGCATTCATAAAATATAGCATTTTATGACAAAATCTAAAATGGTTGACATGGGAAAATGTAACAAGTACTGCTCACTGCAGAGCCAAATGGCCTCCAGCTCCACCTCTGAGTGAACAAATGGGTGGAGTTAAGGTTAGGGATAGGGTAGCTCCTCCCATATGGCTCTGCAGCAAGCACCCTCTCAAATGTAATGTGATTTTTGGCCAAACCATTCAGAACTAATAAGCAAAAGCATTATTCGAGAACAGTTTGACTTACCAACTTAAATTCCATAACTTTTTGCCAGCATGGTCTAAAGATGATCTGAGTAAATATTGGTGAAAATCAGACAAACCGTCTAGGATGAGTTCAAAAAAGTAGGTTGAAATTTTGGACAGATGGTGGCACTAAGAGGGACTGACTCTGAGTTTGCTATGGTGACAGCTCAGACTGTCCTCTATCTGTGTGCCAAATTTCACAACTTTCCCGCAATCGCTTCTATGGGATGAAATAGACTCGAGTGGAAGAAACAGAAGATGAATAATAATAACCTTCGGTGCTTGGCCAACAAATATATTCAAATAGAAAACAGTAATTTAAAATTGTAATTTACCATTTTTACGGCATTTATCAAATAATGCAGTTTTTATGAGCACAGGAGAACTTAGAAAATCTTTTGAAAAGCAGTGTTTGTGTTTCCCCTCTGATTCATTTTTATTTTTTTCATTACATCACCTATTTATCTGCTGTTTTTTTTTTTCTAGTGTGAACTTGGATGAGGATGATAATGTCGATGAGATGGACACCAGCCCTCAGTCCATCTTCATGATAGACAAGCGACCAGGGAATGTGACAGACATTCAAGTATGTGAGCAGCAACAAGAAGATAAAGAGGAAGATCTGGAGGATTCAATAGAAGAAGAGGAGCTTCTTGATGAAGATGAAAGTGTCAGCACATCTAAAAGCGCTCGTGTGAACGGCATGAAGCAGAACGGTGTGAACCCTGTTGAAGATGGAGGTCAGGTGTCCAGTGAGGAGAGTGAAGATGAGGAGGATGTTGTGGAAATTAACACCAAGTCTCTTCCCACCAAATCTATGGATTCTGGCCCCTCCAAAACAGCAAAAATAAGGTGATTGGCTGCTGAAGCTGTCAATCATGACTCATGAGTCTTTTATTATTTGGTATTCTTTGTTGAATTGTTGGACTACTTATAATCTATTTGAATATTTGACATAAATAGCGGTTTCCTGTTTATGTCACCACAATTGCGAAATACTCTTAAATGGATTTTTTTATGTAGTTGTTTTGTCATTCCTCAAAATAATGTTCATATGTAATGGAAAAGAAGAATAAATTTGATTCCCCTTTATATGTTGGAAATTGTTTTCTGTGATCCCAGAACGTTCTAGCAGTATCTCAGAACTCAACCATTTCTAAAAGCAAACTTTCATGCTCTTGTTAGAATAATGTGTGTTCAGTCCTTTGAATGAAACTGTGGCTTTTTACTCGCTTCGGTTTTCTTGAAACGTTCATTATCTTGTGCAAGCAGTGAGTCATGGATTGGCATAAGCGTCGGATACTCCAAGCACATCTGTGATGCACAACTTGAGTTGAAAGAATGCAGGTTGAATGCAGTTCACTCTCCCTTTTGACCAATTACCATCTAAACCTGTTTTTTCTCGAGTAATCTTGACATTTTCTTAATATAGTGTTAACCCTAGCTATGCGTAGACAGACAAGTCATTTGTCTGTCCCCAGAGAGATATGTGACATTACTCAATTACAGTGCATCGAAACATACCGTACCATCATGCAAGATTTTAGACTGAATTCGCTGTTGCAGTCACGTCTGGTTACCAAAACATATTTTGTTTTAGTGTCTGATTAGAACACTGTGTACAGTTTTAACTGCTGACTTGTAGCGGTTTACTTGGCTTTTTTGTTTAGGTTATTTACTGTTCACTAGGCATATGCCATGCAATACAATCTTGGTTCTAGAAAAGAAAAATAGGTAAAATACAAATGCAAAAATTGAAACCAGCCTTTTAGAATATGTCAGGGGTTTCCAATCCTGCTTTTTGGAAACAGTGGCCCTACAGGAGCAGGATTTGATGCCTCAGGTTTATGCAGTTGCAATAATAGTAATTAACGTCAAAAAGGAATAGCCTGGAAAGCTACTTTCCTGCTGATTTCATATCCAACACCTCTCCAACATTTTGCATTTGGCAGGATGCTTTTATCCTAACGGTTTTTAGCCATTCCTGCTTGGGAATCAAATCCATGACCTTGTGTTGCTAATGCCAAACTCTGCTTTTCAAGATGCTGGAATAAATAGCTGGTTAAGGTGGGATCGATTGAGTTGGAGCTAAAGATTGGAAACCTATGACTTGAAGTTGGACATTATTCCTTAAAGAACTTATCTGGCCCTAAGCTGTTTTTTAGTGTGTGTTCAAACTTGTCATGTTTGGTTCGATTAAGACGAATTCTGGTGCGACTTTGTTCATTTGATTAAGTGTGAATGCCATCCAAACCTTGGTATGCCCGGGACAAACGGACCAAGACTGCTAAAAAGACACTTTTTGTTTAGGGTGTTTGGTGAGTTCCGTCAGGAAATATACGTCATTCAACCCGAGCAATCAGGTTGTGAAAGTATCACTATGCCTTTAGGTTTGTTATCCTTTGGTTCACTTTCAGAAATGCCAATGTGAATGCTAAGCGGACCAGGACCGAATGAACCAAACTACAAGTTTGAACACACCCTCAGATATTTTCACCATACATTATGCTAAATATTATATGCTCCTCATACATTAGATTACTACTACGAGTTGTAGTGAATTGCAGGTTATAGGGCCCAGTTTATGACACAATAGTGGACACAGGTTTGCTACATTTTTATTGGATCTTGGTGGAAGATGCCCAATCGTAAGTCCTGTCCTTCCCGGGCCTAGTACCAGAGATGATCTTCTTGGACTGAAGGACAGGACTGAAAGGATAGATACACTAACAGACACAACAATTTCTGAGTCTCCGGCTTGTTTAGTAGGAGATATTAACAGATCAGCAAATTTCTGAGTCTCCAGCACTTCCAGTGAGACAAAACCGTTCTGAGTCTCCTATTTGGAGAGATGTTAAAGAGATAGTTTACCCCAAAATTTTAATTCTGTGATAAATTACTCAGCCCCATGACGTTCCAAACCATAAGACCCGTAAAACCTGCATGCACTGCGATTTATTTAAATGGACCTTGAAAGTGGAAGGGTCTTTGCTGTCTATGAAGGGTCAGAAAGCTTACGGATTTCATCAAAAGTATTTTAATTTGTGTTCTGAAGATGAACGAAGGACTTACAAGTTTGGAATAGCATGAGGGTGAGTAGATATTGCCAAGTTTCGTAACGATATGCCAATGTGTTTGTAAATAATGCGTTTTATGACAAAATCCAAAATGGCTGACATGGAAAAATGTGATGTGATTTTTGGCCAAACCATTCAGAAGTTATAAGCAAAAGCATTGTTCGAGAACAGTTTGACTTACCAACTTGAATTCCATAACTTTTTGCCAGCATGGTCTAAAGATGATCTGAGCCAATTTTTGTGAAAATCAGAAAAAAACGTCCAGGTTGAGTAAAAGAAAGTAGGTTTTTCAAATATTAAAAATAGTGAAAAAACTTGACCTTATGATTTTTAAATATTGTTGTCCATTTGACTCTGCCTGAGCCATGGATTTCAAAAGCCATTATTAGCAAAAACATGAGTGAAAATGTGGACAGTTGGTGGCGCTAGAGGGATTGACTTAGAGACTCCAGATTTGCTATGGTGACAGCTCAGACTGTCCTCTATCTGTGTGCCAAATTTCACAACTTTCCCACAATCGCTTCTATGGGATGCCATAGACTCGAGTGGAAGAACCGGAAGATGAATAATAATAACCTTCGGTGCTTGGCCAACATATATATTCAAATAGAAAACAGTAATTTAAAATTGTAATTTACCATTTTTACGGCATTTATCAAATAATGCCGTTTTTATGAGCACAGGAGAACTTAGAAAATCTTTTGAAAAGCAGTGTTTGTGTTTCCCCTCTGATTCATTTTTAGTTTTTTCATTACATCACCTATTTATCTGCTGTTTTTTTTTTTTTCTAGTGTGAACTTGGATGAGGATGATAATGTTGATGAGATGGACACCAGCCCTCAGTCCATCTTCAAGATAGACAAGCGACCAGGGAATGTGACAGACATTCAAATATGTGAGCAGCAACAAGAAGATAAAGAGGAAGATCTGGAGGATTCAAAAGAAGAAGAGGAGCTTCTTGATGAAGATGAAAGTGTCAGCACATCTAAAAGCGCTCGTGTGAACGGCATGAAGCAGAACGGTGTGAACCCTGTTGAAGATGGAGGTCAGGTGTCCAGTGAGGAGAGTGAAGATGAGGAGGATGTCATGGAAATTACCACCAAGTCTCTTCCCTCCAAATCTACGGATTCTGGCCCCTCCAAAACAGCAAAAATAAGGTGATTGGCTGCTGAAGCTGTCAATCATGAGTCTTTTTTATGTAGTGTTTTTTGTTGCATTGATGGACTGCTTATCTACTTATCTTTTTGAATATTTGACATACATATCTTCCTGTTTACCACCCATGACCAAAATTGCGAAATACTATTAAATGGAATTATTTTTTTTTATTTTTTTTTTGTAGTTGTTTTGTCATTCCTCAAAATAATGTTCTTAGCTAATGGAAAAGAAGAATACATTTTATTTCCCTTTACGTGTTGGAAATTAAGTTTCTGTGATAATGCCACCCTCCACAGAACTTGTACCGATCCCAAAACATTCTTTTAATATCTGACTCTTGCGGTTTCTCAGAACTCTAGCACTGATCAAACAACAATTTCTAAAAGCAAAGCTTTCATGCTTTTGTTGTAATAGTGTGTATTCAGTCCTTTTAATGACACTGTGGCTTTTTACCCTTTTACGCTTCGGTTATCCTGAAACGTTCAGTATCTTGTGCAAGCATTGAGTCATGGCTGCTTAAAACAGTATTGATTGTTGGACAGATTGCCAAAAACATTGTATACTCTGAGTGCATTTGTGATGCACAGCTTGAGTTGAAAGAATGCAGGGTGCTTGCAGTTCACTCTCATTATTGAGAGATTACCATCTAAACCTGTTTTTTTATCGAGTTGATCTTGACCTTTACATAACATCGTGTTAACCCCAACTATGTGTAGACAGACAAGTAATTTGTCTGTCCACAGAGAGATACATGACATTACTCAATTACAGTGAATCAAGTGAATGCAAGATTTTAGACCGGATTTGCTGTGAAGCAGGGCTACAGGATACCAGAAAGCCAAGAAACAAATAATGTTTCATTTGTTGCAGTCACATCTGGTTACCAAAAACAGATTTTGTTTTAGTGTCTGATTAGCACACTGTGTACAGGTTTGACTGCTGACTTGTATCGGTTTACTTGGCTTTTTTAGGTTATTTACTGTGCACTAGGCATATCCCATGCACTAAAATCTTGGTTACAAAAAAACAATAGGTGAAATACAAATGCAAAAATTTAAACCAGCTTTTTAGATTATATCAAAGGTTCCCAATCCTGCTTTTGAAAACTCTGCAAAAGAGTGTCCCTACAGGAGCAGGATTTGATGCCTACGGTTTATGCAATAGTAATAATAGCAATTAACTTAACAAAGGAATAGCTTGGAGAGCTGCTTTCCAGCTGATTTCATATCCAACACTTCTCCAACAGTACATCACAATACTCAAAAAGGTCATGTTTCCTTATGCTGAAGAGGAAATGCCCTTGAACTGGGTGTTTCAACAAGACAACGACCCCCAACAAACCAGTAAGTGAGCAGCATCTTGGTTCCAGACCAACAAGATTAACGTTAAGCAGTGGCTTGCCCAATCCCCGGACCTTAATACCATAGAAAACTTGTGGGGTGACATCGAACATGCTGTTTCTGAGGCAAAACCAAGAACTGCAGGGGAATTGTGGTGTGTAGTACAATCGTTCTGAGCTGGAATAACTGTTCACACGTGCCAGAAGTTGATCGACTCCATGCAACATAGATGTGAAGCAGTTCTGGTTATACAACTAAATATAAATTCAGTGATTCACAAGAAAGCTAAATCTACAAGTTTTGTTGAGTTTATACAGTAAATGCGTGACTTTGCAAAGAAGAATGTAGACACTGCTATTTTTTGAACTGCTTAATATTTATTTTTCTTTACTTTCAGTAAAGTGATAACACATTTGATCATTTTTTCATGTTTTTATTTAGAATAGAATTTGCAGTGTTCCCAATGCATTTGCATGTATTGAAATTAAAGTTATTATAATGATTGTGAGCTTTACTCACTTTTTTAGACACACTGCTATTATTTTGAACACAACTGTACAATGCATATAAGGCACAAGTGATATTTTCCACTGTGGAAAAAAGAGGGAAAACTCGGAAAGACAAATTCTTGGATAAAACACTGTAAAATATCATTTGTTGATCATTACTTTTTCTACAGTAAAAGATCATATACATATGATCATTTGTAACCCATCATTTGTAACATACTGTATGTAATATTCTGTTTCAAGAATAAGATCTAAACTTCTAGTTCTAGTTCTAGTAGTATAAATGTATAGACAGATTCTCTCCTGAAGCTCCATAAATTGTCCATCAAATAATCAACTCTTGGATGCTCTTTGCAAACATCAGCCTAACTAGTTCTATGCAGGTTTTTGCGTGTGACTGTGGTGCAGCGTTTGAGTATCTCCTGAGCATGGGGTCTGGGTGGTATCCTGGGACTCGAGGGTATCTTGTTAAGACAAGGGTCTGATCTGCTGCCGATCATCTTGCCTTCACCAGCACTTTCAGGGCTTAGGCTGCTGGGAGAGTCAAGCGTAGGGGTGCGACTCCGGCGTAATTGCTCTTCTGCGTCCGAGCGATTTAGCGAATCGCTGCCGGAGAAGCTGCTGTCGTCGCTGAACTCGTCATCGCTCAGACTGTTTTGCTGACCGTTCTTGACAAACTCCACTCGGATTGACGGCGGAGTCAGCTGTGTTCCACGAGCATCTGGAAGTCTACTCATTGATCGTGACATCTGCTTATTTCTAGGGTCCAGGATGCTTCCTGGAGGTCCCAGGTTGCCCTGGGATCGGCTAAGCTCATAACCGGAGACCTTTAAGAAATTTTCTCCAGGAAGTTGAAGCTGTGCCAAGTTAAGAGTGGAGCTGGTCATCTCCCTCTTAGCGGGCATCAAGTGAATCCGTGGGTTGTTGTATGGTTGCAGGTACATAGATGGAACAAATCCTGCCTTTCGATTGTACCTGGGGGATAGACAAAGACAAAGAGATCTCTCAATTGTTGAGGAGTGATCTAGAAGCAACAATAGAGCTTATATAAAATCATTGAGTAGTTCGGTTTCATTCTTTGGAAATGAACAAGGAAGAAACATCATCTGCACACACTGCCAAAACTAGTCCTTAAAAATGAGAATGTAATGCAAGTGCCTAATTTGTTTCTGACAAATGAGCAGGTAAACGTTTCCTGCCTGTTAGGTAACTGGTGTGTATTTCACCTGCTCATTTTTCTTAGTAAATGATATGGAGAATTACCTCACGATCCACCAGCCGTTGTCAGACTTCTGCAAAACCTCCACCACACACCCGATCTCAATTGATAGTTCATCACTGTTCATGGATTTGTAACTTTTGGCAGCAACGTAGAAAACACCTGACGGATGAAAAAAATAGGATCTGGTTAAGAACAACCTGGTCAACAAATAAATACATTCCTGCATGGGTTTTGAGTTCAGCTCCAATCCTAATCAAACACACTTGGACCAGGAAATCAAGGTTTATTACGATTCAGGATTACTACAAACGTCCAAACTTGGATGTCCAAATTTGGGCCTGAACTTTGCAGGATGTTGGTCCTCCAGGACCAGGATTGTTACTATTGATTTATGCATTGCAGTAGTTTGCAACAACAAATGTATAATTTTCCATCAAGATACAGGGATAATTAGGTCAGTTTCCATATTGGTTTCCAAAGAAAGGCTGATTCACATCACAAGAATGTAAAACATTCACAGTGCGACCAAACTGGTTTTATTTCCAAATAAATGCAGCCAGTATACATTAGAAACCACTAAACCGCTACTTACTTTCGACATCCATCACATCAGGACCATCCTCATCCATCTCATCTCTTTGCAGATACGGAGCAGGAAACCAAGCGAGACGTTTGGCTTCATTTTCCACCAGCCACCATCCTGATGAGACAAAGTAGGGTCAGCAAACAAGAATTTCTGATTCTGAGTGCTTCTGTGTAATCTGGCAAACGATTCAAAGGCCAAATGAGTCCTCACCTTTTTGGTCCTTGATGAGCACATCCACAATCTCATCCACCTCAACCTTGAAGGGCTGATTCTTGGTGTCCTTGGTTTCATAAGTAGCTATGCATCGGTATGTTTCAGCAACAAAGGGTTGTGTGACATTGCTCATTCCAACATTACCGCCGCCAGTAGACATTTCTGATGGCATGATCACGATACTGCCAAAAACAAATCAGAATCTTTAATTAGGTTCTGTTCCAGAGATTTCCTATCCACCTTATTGTTCAATGACTTCTGGTTCATAAGCCACATATATTTATTTTCTACTATGCTTGTTTTTGAAGGGTCAGCTTACCTGTTTTTGGCAAAGTTAGAATCGAGGTCCTGAGATTTGGGAAGCAGGAACTGGAGGAGCTCTGAGCTATGGCAGATACGCGGATCGCTCTTCAGCAGTTCACTGCAGTATTCGTCCAGAGCCTTCAGTCTGAGCACCGACTTACTTGGGCTCCACTTTTGCATGTTCTTCTGTACTCGTGCAGCTGCAAATACATATTTAAATATATGAATTCATAATACTGGCTGTTTTTGAATTTGCACCTTGTTTAAAGAGTAACTGGCAGAGTGTTTACCTTTAAATTTGGGAACAATCCTTCCTGACCTTTTAATGGGGTTTGAAGGAGGGAACTTCTTCTTGAGTTGTCTCTACAGTAGAAAGCATGTAGATATTAGTAGTTATTCTACTTGACACAAGTCAATACATGTGACCCTGTCACCCTGGACCACAAAACCAGTAACACAGGTGTATTTCTAGCAATAGCCAACAATACCCATTGTATGGGTCAATATTATCATTAATATTAGGATATTAAGTAAAAATCATGATATTTTGTAAATTTCCTACTGTAAATATATCAAAACATAATTTTTAATTAGCCTAGTAATATGCATTGCTACACTCTTAAACATAAAGGTTCCAAAAGTGTGTTTTTCGCAGTGATTCCATAGAAGAGCCATTGTTGGTTCCCCAAAGAACCTTTCAGTGAACAGTTCCTAAAAGATCGATTTTGAAGAACATTTTAAAAAGCTAAAGAACCTTTTGTGCGTTCCAAAGGTTTCATGGATGTTCAAGGCTCTTTATGGAACCATCGATGACAATATAAGAACCTTTATTTTTTAAAGTGTAAGAACTTCATTTGGACAACTTTAAAGGCAATTTTTTTTTTTTGCACCCTCAGATTCCAGATTTTCAAATGGCTGTATCTCGGCCAAATATTGTCTTATCATAACAAACCAAACATCAGTTGAAAGCTTAATTATTCAGCTTTCAAGTGATTTTATGACTTTTATGTTTTTGTGGACCAGGGTCA